>NC_090656.1:52610237-52910237 GCF_040937935.1 Hyperolius riggenbachi | reverse complement strand
ACTGCACGGAGATAGGATCAGTGCAGAAGAGGAGAGGGCCCGGCATTGCACTAGGTGCTTGTGCTCCTCTGCACTCTCTGCCTGCACTGCCCCCTAGAGTTTTCTGTCTAAATCATGATTCAGGTGACTTCATGGTTGCCATGTTCTTACCTCTGGATAAAACATGGGGGGAAGCCTTCACCAAAAGTGGCCATAGAGAGGATAATTTTCCTTGCACATCTATTGACCCTAGCAATTGATAAACTTCTAGTTGATTTTTCTCAAAAGCTGATGGAGTGTGACAGTAAATTTTCCCCAGTGATGGAGGGAGTATTGATAGCCAAATTATGCAAGTACAAGCAGCAGTTTTATCAGTTCTTGATTAGATGTCTGGTGAAATGTGATTCAAGGAGGCCCAATGGTACATCAGTCACTATTACTTGATCCATCACCTACTGATCGATCGTCTGCTGGATCTGTCCACTGTCAGCCCATGCAGACAACAATACAGACACTGAAAGAGTGTCAGCCCTTCCCATTTCTGGTGGTTAGACCTTCCGATTTGTGTTCACTGATTAACAGATTGGTCTTCTCATATACAGTCTTGGATAATGCAGTCTATCTCTTTCATTTGGGAAAAAAAGCGCTATTTACTTAATATCGATGTAAAAGTCTGACCCCTTACCACTGCAAAATAATGCCCAAGCATAAAAGCAGCTTCTCTTTAAAAACTGAATCCTTTATTGGGTAAGCTCGGTAATTTATTGTTTAGTCGCCATTGCCCAGACTCGGGTGATGTGGCTTTGTGCAGCATCAATGTATCTGTAAATCAGCAAGGACACAGACTTCATAATTTATCAAGGCAAGTGCAACCCCCCCCCCCCCCCCCAGCCAGTCAGTTTTCAGCTGTCAAAGAACCTCTATCAGTAAATTGTAAAGTATATACCCTAGAATAAGGCCCCCCCCTCCCCAAATTTTACATTAAAAAAATGAAAAATGTTTAATCCGAGTATAAGCCAGGGATGGCAAAAGCCACAACACTACTCATAGCCATGGCCGGCCACAACCATATATTAGAAAAGCAGCATAAATTCAGCAGATTGCAATGATATGGAGATGGACATGTAAAGAACTCCTTTTGCAAAGTTTAAGCTGGCATAAAAATAAAGCAAGGAATCCAGACCTACATAGCCATGTATCTAAAACTTGATATAGGAATGCAAGGATTCTAACCACTCAGTAGACACTGTCCCTGTATGCCTTCCAAGGCTAGAACTCGAGATGAGGTTAGCTGGGACCTCCCATGGAAATGTCAAGTATGTGGTCTCCCTCAGATGATGCACCACTGTGCATATATGTGGGGGTTACTCAGAGTAGTGACTCAAGTATAAGCCACGGCCCCCACTTTTTTGGCCCAAAAATTAGGCTTATACTCGAGTATTTACAGTACATAAAAATGTACATTTCTCCCAGAGTAAAATGTACTATAAATAGCCTTTTCTCTATGTTGCTGTCACTTACAGTAGGTATTCAAATGCTGACAGATGTTGGCCTAGTCCATCTCATTATGGGGGATTCTCAGTATTTCCTTTATTCTTAATGAAAGCACTCCCTGGAAAGGATCTATACAAAGATGTTGGCCAGCTTCCCTACCCGCTTTTCACACAATTTCGGCACTTGGACTTAGTAACTAACTGCGGTTCAGTTTTTGCAAATAAAGAAATACCAGAAAATCTCCTATGAGGAGATGGACTAGTCCAAAACCTTTCCAATTTTCACTAGCTACTGTAAGTGACAGCAACATAGGGAAAATGTATTTTATAGTGTCATTTACTCTGTGAGAAATCTACATTTTATATTTATGTATTTTATATTGTACAATTTTTTTTATTTGCAATACTTTTGCAATAAGTGTTTGGTTGCCCTGGCCAATTGCACCACTTTTTTTCCTAATAACTTTCTTTGTTATTCTATTGATAAATCAGTCCCAGAAAGCTGATACATTGGTCTACTTCCACTCTGAGTTTATCAATTTATCCATGGGCTCAAGAATGTTATTTGTGATGTTGTATTTAGCCCCCCAATATAGATAGCCAGGCATGTGTTCCATTGGTATAGGATAGCCAGGTATCTGTGCCCCCATTAAAGGTTAGCTAGGTATCGGTGCACCCAGTGTAGGTTAGCCAGGTAAAGGTGTCCCAGGATAGGTTAACCAGGTATAGGTGCCCCAGTATAGCTTAGCCAGGTATAGGTGATCCCAGTATAGCTTAGCCAGGGATAGGTGTCCCAGTATAGCTTAGCTAGGTATAGATGCCCCAGTATAGCTTAGCTGGGTATAGGTGCCCCCAGTATAGCTAAGCTAAGGTATAGGTGCCCCCAGTATAGCTTAGCTAGGTATAGGTGCCCCCAGTATAGCTTAGCTAGGTATAGGTGCCCCCAGTATAGCTTAGCTAGGTATAGGTGCCCCAGTATAGCTTAGCTAGGTATAGGTGCCCCAGTATAGCTTAGCTAGGTATAGGTGCCCCCAGTATAGCTTAGCTAGGTATAGGTGCCCCAGTATAGCTTAGCTAGGTATAGGGGCCCCAGTATAGCTTAGCCAGGTATAGGTGCCCCGAGTATAACTTAGCTAGGTATAGGTGCCCCGAGTATAACTTAGATAGGTATAGGTGCCCCAGTATAGCTTAGCCAGGTATAGGTGCCCCAGTATAGCTTAGCCAGGTATAGGTGACCCCAGTATAGCTTAGCCAGGTATAGGTGCCCCCAGTATAGCTTAGCCAGGTATAGGTGATCCCAGTATAGCTTAGCCAGGTATAGGTGCCCCCAGTATAGCTTAGCTAGGTATAGGTGACCCCAGTAGAGCTTAGCCAGGTATAGGTGCCCCCAGTATAGCTTAGCTAGGTATAGGTGACCCCAGTATAGCTTAGCCAGGGTTAGGTGCCCCCAGTATAGCTTAGCCAGGTATAGGTGCCCCCAGTATAGCTTAGCTAGGTTTTTTGAAATAGTTTTGCAATACGTGTTTGGTTGCCCTGGCCAATTGCACCACTTTTTCCTAATACCTTTCTTTGTTATTCTATTGATAAATCAGTCCCAGAAAGCTGATACATTGGTCTACTTCCACTCCGAGTTTATCAATTTATCCATGGGCTCAAGAATGTTATTTGTGATGTTGTATTTAGCCCCCAATATAGATAGCCAGGCATGTGTTCCATCGGTATAGGATAGCCAGGTATCTGTGCCCCCATTAAAGGTTAGCTAGGTATCGGTGCACCCAGTGTAGGTTAGCCAGGTATAGGTGTCCCGGGATAGGTTAACCAGGTATAGGTGCTCCAGTATAGCTTAGCCAGGTTTAGGTGCTCCAGTATAGCTTAGCCAGGTTTAGGTGCTCCAGTATAGCTTAGCCAGGTATAGGTGATCCCAGTATAGCTTAGCCAGCTATAGGTGTCCCAGTATAGCTTAGCTAGGTATAGGTTACCCCAGTATAGCTTAGCTAGGTATAGGTGCCCCAGTATAGCTTAGCTAGGTATAGGTGCCCCAGTATAGCTTAGCCAGGTATAGGTGACCCCAGTATAGCTTAGCCAGGTATAGGTACCCCTAGTATAGCTTAGCTAGGTATAGGTGCCCCCAGTATAGCTTAGCTAGGTATAGGTGCCCCCAGTATAGCTTAGCTAGGTATAGGTGACCCCAGTATAGCTTAGCCAGGTATATGTGACCCCAGTATAGCTTAGCCAGGTATAGGTGCCCCCAGTATAGCTTAGCCAGGTATAGGTGCCCCCAGTATAGCTTAGCTAGGTATAGGTGCCCCCAGTATAGCTTAGCTAGGTATAGGTGACACCAGTATAGCTTAGCTAGGTATAGGTGACACCAGTATAGCTTAGCTAGGTATAGGTGCCCCCAGTAAAGCTTAGCTAGGTTTAGGTGACCCCAGTATAGGTTAGCCAGGTATAGGTGACCCCAGTATAGCTTAGCCAGGTATAGGTGACCCCAGTATAGCTTAGCCAGGTATAGGTGCCCCCAGTATAGCTTAGCCAGGTATAGGTGCCCCAGTATAGCTTAGCCAGGTATAGGTGCCCCAGTATAGCTTAGCCAGGTATAGGTGACCCCAGTATAGCTTAGCTAAGTATAGGTGCCCCAGTATAGCTTAGGCAGTTATAGGTGACCCCAGTATAGCTTAGCTAGGTATAGGTGCCCCAGTGTAGCTTAGCCAGGTATTATTATTATTATTATTATTATTGATTTATAAAGCGCCAACATATTCCGTGGCACTGTACAAAGTAAGAAACAAACATGGGGTACATAATACAGACAATAGTGTACATCAATATACAAGATACATAATTAGTGACAAAATACAAAGAATGATACAAAATACAAATTATAGAATTGGTAATGACAGTGATAAAATTAACATGATGAATAAAATGTATAATGGTTACCAAGACACAAAAGGGGGAGAGAGCCCTGCCCTTGCGAGCTTACAATCTAAAGGGAATGGGGGGGGGGGGGGGGACAGGAGGAGGAGTAGTATGCAGCAAATATATAGAGGCTTTGTGTTTTAGGATACCTAGTAGGAGTGCAATTTGGTCTTAGTACAAAGGGAAGTGGCCTAAGGTAGCGCATATGCTTGTCGGAACAAGTGTGTTTTTAGAGAGCGTTTAAAGGTAACAAAGGTTGGCGATTGACGGATGTGTTGTGGGTGGGCATTCCAGAGGAGGGGTGAAGCGCGTGTGAAGTCTTGTAAACGTGAATGTGAGGAGTTGATTCTAGAGGAGGACAACAGAAGATCATGTGCCGATCTGAGATTGCGATTGGGTTTGTATCTGGAGATTAGTGAGGAGATGTACCGGGCAGAGAGATTGTGGAGAGCTTTGTAGGTTAGGGTTAGGAGTTTGAACTGAATCCTCTGGTTAATTTGCAGCCAGTGAAGAGCTTGACAAAGAGGGTCGGCAGAGGAAGATCGAGAAGAAAGATGAATGCGACGAGCAGCTGAGTTCAGTACCGACTGGAGCGGGGCCAGTTTGTTAGAAGGTTGTCCACAAAGTAGAACGTTGCAGTAGTCCAGACGAGAAATTATGAGAGCATGTATTAACATTTTAGTTGTGTCTTGAGTGAAAAAGGGACGGATGCGAGATCTGTTTTTGAGTTGGAGATGGCAGGAGCTGGTTATGGAGTGAACATGAGGAATAAAAGAGAGCGATGAGTCGAATATCACCCCCAAGCACCGAGCTTTGGGAACTGAAGTTATGGGAGTGTTATTAACATTTATTGTTACTTCAGGCAGGGAGGTGGACAGAGACATGAAGGAGGATATAGCAGACAAACAGTCAGGAACACGTTTAAGGAGGGAGTTAAGGTCTGGGGCAGAGAGGTACAGTTGTGTATCGTCTGCATAGAGGTGGTATTGAAACCTGAATGAGTTGATTAAATCACCAAGACCATGCATGTAGATGGAAAAGAGGAGGGGACCAAGGACAGAGCCTTGGGGAACCCCGACAGACAAAGCATGAGGAGAAGAGATCTGATCTGAGTAGGAGACTGTGAAGGACCTTCCAGAGAGGTAGGAAGATAACCATGTGAGAGCAAGGCCCTTTATTCCGACATTTGAAAGTATTTGTAGGAGTAAGGTGTGGTCGACAGTATCAAATGCTGATGACAGGTCAAGAAGGATGAGTATGAAAAATTGACCTTAGGATTTGGCTGTAAGGTCATTGGCCACTTTGGTAAGGGCTGTTTCCGTGGAGTGGTTAGAGCGAAAGCCAGACTGGAACTGATCAAGTAGGGAGTTAGCAGATAAATAATGGCTTAATTCTGCATGTATATGGCATTCAAGTAGTTTGGATGCAAATGGGAGAAGTGACACTGGGCGGTAGTTGGCAAGTGCGGTAGGATCTAGAGAAGGTTTTTTAAGTAGTGGTGTCACAACAGCTTTTTTGAGTGGGGACGGAAAGATGCCAGTAGAGAGGGACAGGTTAAATAGCGTTGTTAGTGCATGCAAGAGAGATGAGGATAGCTGCGGAATGAAATGGGAGCGAATAGGATCCAAAGAACAGGTGGTTAGATTAGCTTTGGCAATTATAGAGGAGAGAGAGTGTTCAGAAAGTGGAGAGAAGGCAGTTAGAGAACAGTCAATGAGAGGTGTGGAGGTGGGATTTGAGGGCTGCATGGAGAATTCACTTCTGATTTCGTCAATTTTATCAGTGAAGTATGTTGCAAATTCTTCAGCTGATAAGCAAGATGAAGGAGGGGGATGGAGAACGGAGTTGAAGGTGCTGAACAAGCGTTTTGGATTGTGTAAATGGGCGGATATTAGGGAAGAAAAATAGGACTTTTTTGCCACAGAGAGTGCGTTTCTGAAGTTGTTCAAGGTAATTTTATATAAGATGAAGTCCTCATTTGTGTTACTTTTCCTCCAGCGCCGTTCAGCTGCTCTATAGTATCTTTTTAACTGTTTAGTGGTTTTGGTCATCCAGGGTTGGCGACAGACACGGTGAGGGCGGGCATTGACGAGGGGGGTGAAGTCATCCATGACTTTTGCAATGGAGCTGTTGTAGTGTATAGTAGGGATGCTCAAATTCGGCTTCGGGAGATATCCGGATTTTTGCTATCCGGATATCTCCCAGTAATGCTGTGCGGGCTGGGCGGGGGGGGGGGTCAAGCTTACCTCTCTGACGTCTTCTTCGATCGTCCCTCAGCGCCTCCCACGATGCGCTCCAAGCGGCGGTCACCTGATTACAAACACTTCCTCCTTCCGGGTTAAAGGAGGAAGTGTTTGTAATCACGTGACGCGCATGGAGCGCATCGTGGGAGGCGCCGAGGGACGACCGAAGAAGACGTCAGAGAGGTAAGCTTGACCCCCCCGCCCAGCCCGCACAGCATTACTGGGAGATATCCGGATAGCAAAAATCCGGATATCTCCCGAAGCCGAATTTGAGCATCCCTAGTTTATAGCAGCCGAGTCTGGGTCAGTGAAGGATTGTGTGAGGAGAGGTGCCAGGGCATCAGAGACAGTTTAAATGTCTAGATTGCGATAGTTTTTTCAAATATGTGAGCGTGCTTGTGCCAGGGTGGTAGGAAAAGAGGAGAGAGAGAAGCTAAGTAGGTTATGGTCAGAGAGTGGTAGTGGATCATTAGTAAAGTCAGTGACAGAGCAGAGACGAGTGAATACAAGGTCAAGCGTATGGCCATCAGTGTGGGTTGAGGTAGAGGACCACTGAGACAAGCCATAGGAGGAAGTGAGTGATAGAAGTTTTTTGGAGACAATGTTATTGGTGTCAATAGGAATGTTAAAATCACCCAAGATGATGGTAGGGATGTCAGAGGATAGGAACTGGAGAAGCCAGGCAGAGAAATGATCCAAGAAAACAGAAGCAGGGCCTGGAGGGCGGTAAATAACTGCAATTTGGAGGTTCAAGGGAGAGTATAGTCGGACTGCATGGACTTCAAAGGATGGCAGGGAGAGAGAGGGAATAGGAGTGAGAGGCTTGAAGGAGCATTTATCTGAGAGTAGAATGCCCACACCACCACCATGCTTATTCCCACCTCTAGGAGTGTGGCTAAAGCGGAAACCTCCATAGGAGAGGGCGGCAGGTGAGACTGTGTCAGAAGGGGTCAGCCAGGTTTCAGTGATCCCAAAGAATGTGAAAGCATTGGAAATGAAAAGATCATGGGTAAAGGGCAGTTTGTTGCAGACTGAGCGGGCATTCCAGAGGGCAGCTGAGATCGGAGGTATAGATGCTCTCTCCGACACTGCGACACTGCCGGCAGGAGGGGGGACCCGACTCCTCCCTCCCTCACCTCGGGACCCCCCCTCTGTGCTCCCCGCTCCATCGTAGCAATGCATGGGTACTGGAGTGGTGAAGTAAAGACTCACCTTCCGGGCTCCATGCAAAGACCACTGTCACTGGGATGTTCAGTCTCCAGACGCTTACTCTTACTACTTCCTGATTAGCCGGAAGTAGTAAGAGTAAGCAGCTGAAGACAGAACATCCCGGCGGCAGTGAACTTTGCATGGAGCCCGGAAGGTGAGTCTTTACTTCACCACTCCGGTAGCCATGCATTGCTACGATGGACTGGGGAGCACAGAGGGGGACCCTGAGGTGAGGGAGGGAGGAGTCGGGTTCCTCCTCCCAGAAGCAGAGTCCCAGTGTGGTGCTGCTCCCCCTCCATCACTGCTCTGGATGCTCCCTCCTCCCTCACAGCGCCCTGGGCTGGCTCATTACACGCTGTTTAATTTGGAAAGATGCCAAGCTGCCTGTAATGCATACTTGCAGTCACAGTTTTGAATATACCATGTGACAGTCTAGCAAGCAGAGTGTCCCAATAAGAAATGTGACCTTTTTTTTTTTTTTTTTTTTTTTTTTTTTTTTCTCCTTTAAACTGCGCAATTATAACTAATTGAGCCACCTTCATTCTCAACAATAGCTAAATATTCATTTTTTTCCAGGGTGACACTGGTCATGTGATTGCTGCAGCACTTGCCCTATTCAGTCTAAAACACACCCTCTGCCATCCACTGCTGCGAGAGAGGCATGTCATAAAGAAAAGACACAGCACTCCTCTCCCAGTGATGGCACAGGGTAGGAAGGGACATTTTGCTTTGGTCACATGCCTGCAATAATCCTGTAAAACTGATGGTATTTAACAGTTTTTTCTGAAATTCTTACATTAAAGGGAACCTAAGCTGAGAATGATATAGATTTTTCCTTTTCAAATAACCTGTCTTTCCTGCTGATCCTGTCTCTCTAATGGTGGCCATAAATCAGGCGACTTGGCCGATCGACCATCCGATTCGATTATTATAATTGAATGAAAATGCCCAACCAACAAAACGACCAATTTGGGATGAAAATTTGTCACGTTGTCAATCACGCATGCTGCAAGATGTTGGGCCGAAGTTGGGTGGTCGGGTGTGCGGCGGTACGGCGGCTGATTTCGGAACGAGCAACGGAAAGTCAGAACCGCCACTGTAATGTATAAATGTGTCCCACCGGGTTTGCATTTATACACTACCTGTCGTGTAATAGCATCCGTGTGGTGTCCGTCCATCTCGCCGGGTTCTAACAGCCGCATACACGCTGGCAGCCACTAGCGTGCATGAGTGTATGCGGAACTCGGAGAGATGGATGAACACCGCGCGGAGACTGCTACAGGACAGGTCATGTATAAATGAACACACTGGGGGCGCATTTATAAATTGGGGGGCAGTGGTGGGACAGATGCGGTGGGCTCAGCTGAAGATTTCATGCTGAAACTGGACGGAAATAGGCCTGTAGTATATATGGGCAGCTTTGACAAAGAGACATCTAATCTGATTAGAGATAAATGTGTCTCTTTGTCAAAGATGCCCATAATCATCAGGTGTATAGGCCCATACACACGTCTGATTTTTTTTGAACGACTGGTCGTTTGGACGTCCCGTCCAGTCGTCCGGACTTTAAATCAGGCGTGTGTAAAGTCCGTCGTTCAGCTGATCTGGCGGATCGCTCAAGACCAGTCTTATCAGCCGAACGACGTACTGTACACACGCCTGATTTGACGTCCGGACGACTGAACGACGGCACGTCCAAACGACCCGTCGTTCAAAAAAATCAGACGTGTGTATGGGCCTTATGGCTACCTTAAAGGGAACCTAAACTGAGAATGATATGGATTTTTCCTTTTAAAATAATACCAGTTGCCTGACTCTCCTGCTGCTCCTGTGTCTCGAATACTTTTAGCCACAGCCCCTGAACAAACATGCAGATCAGGTGCTCTGACTGAAGTCAGACTGGATTAGCTGCATGCTTGTTTCAGGTGTGTGATTCAGCCACTACTGCAGCAAAAGAGATCAGTAGGACCGACAAGCAACTCGTATTGTTTAAAAGGAAACATCCATATCCCATATGCTAATCTAAAAGAAAATACTAGAAATATACTTTAGGAGAGAAGAATTGGTTATGAGAAGAGCCTAGTTATAGTCAGTTAGTTCCCTTTGGGCTTGCTATGGGAATGTAAACTAGTATGAACTGGTCCAGAATAACAAATAAGTGAGGTAACTTCATACTGCTGCAGAACCCATCTCTTGACCTTGGCCACCCAGCCCATATCTACATAACATAGCCACCATAGAACCATCCAGTGAAGTGTTTTCATCACAACTGTGAATGGGGAGCAGACTATTCCAGGAAAAAAGACTAAATATAACTCCTCACTGATCCCCGAGGGCTATACAGACACCCAGGTTCCTTTGTGCAGCGAGACTGATGAGATTGGTCTGGACAATAGTCTTGCAGGAAGTAGGTCAGAAGCTAAGGGCTCTCTGCTGTGCAGCATTAACTGTGGACAATCATCTTGTTTTCCAGCTGTCGCTATGGAGCTGCTGAACCTCACACCGTCGCTTCCTTCCTCGGAGGTAATTCATCTATCAGTAGAGTCTAAATATATAAAATATTTAAAGTTGTAGGGGCCTATTTATAAAGGATTAATTAAGCCTTTCTGGAGACTGGCAGATCTCCATACTTAAAAAAGTGCTGATCATTTTTGCGGATTGTGACTTTCATAAGTGTCTGCCAGTTTCCAGTGGTCCCCACAATAAGGCTAGTCTCACAGTGGGTATTGAGCTGCCTGTAACAGCAGGAGGAATGGGAAAGTCTTGACGCAAACTGCACGGTCGCACTGTGAACGTTGCATAGGTGGTGCACTGCAGTGTGGAAAGCCACAACACAATGTGTCCATTACGCTGCACCACAACGCACCACTGGTGAACAATCCTGGGTGTTCAGTGCCTTATTTATAGTGAGGTGATCAGTATTTTATAGATCACCAGATAGGGATAACTACTTTCAGTGTGGCGACTAGCATAGACTGCACTAGCATGGATTGGAAAACCCTTGTGTTTTTTCCAAACACTGTTTGCCACTTTTGACACAGATCAGTAGTATTAAATGGCGCTAAAGGTCACAGCACAGCCGCAGATCTGCTACTGAATGGAGTTGTGATTGCCATGTTAGGGTGATTACAGTAGGTGATAAAGACATGACTCATCCATGCATATTATTGTGCCAGTAGTACTGTATTGCACCAGAGAATGGGCCATCATCACTCCTGCATCAGCCAAACCTTCCTGCAGGCCCTGTGCGGTCACAGGAGGTATTCCTTTGCCATTCTGGACATCCCACGAGTATTTCTGTCTGTCTGTTTTGTCGATCTTGCAGATACTGCCTCGATTTGCACAAATACCGTTAGCTGCTATGTCCTGATGACATTGTGGATAGTGGAATTTTGCAAGCTGGAAGTGTTCTCTTTTTATTCAAATGCATTCAGTGATTGCTGGCATCAAAAGACATCATAGGGACATGTCCCCCCCCCCCCCAGCGTGAAGGGACTCACCGGACTTGGCGGCCTGAATGGGCCCGACAACGCCTTAGGGGTATAGGCCATCCCTCAGCCTCTCTGGCAACCTCCGGAATGCTGCACTCTCCGCTTCCAGCTTGCTTGGCCAATTAGGTAGTTACCACTTAAAAACAACAGGCACAGCCTGTACAGGGTTAACCTGGCGGCTACGCAGGAGTGGGGGACAGCAACAGCTAAGATGCTAGATGCTCTACCGGCCCGGCGTCTCCCCGCCTCGTATGTCTGCGGACCCCGCTGTGTAGTGCAAAATAGGCTCGTCAGACCAGTCACCGCGTCCAGTGATGTCAGACGTTACGCCGCTCCGTAGCTCCGCCCTACGCGTTTCGTCGCTATGGCAACTCTTCAGGGGCTCTGAGGAGCTCTTTTACGCTATGTGCAGCTTCTTTTTTGCATGGAGGTGGTAACTACCTAATTGGCCAAGCAAGCTGGAAGCGGAGAGTGCAGCATTCCGGAGGTTGCCAGAGAGGCTGAGGGGTGGCCTATACCCCTAAGGCGTTGTCGGGCCCATTCAGGCCGCCAAGTCCGGTGAGTCTCTTCACGCTGGAGGGGACATGTCCCTATGATGTCTTTTGATGCCAGCAATCACTGAATGCATTTGAATTTTCTAACAGAGACTTTTGTTTTGAGCGCTTATCCAATTTTACTTATAATTTAAAAAGCTATTTCACTAATAGTCAGGCAGCGCTCCACCGTGCATGGACTGGTGTATACAAAGCTCTCAAAGACTACTATAATTATCACATATTCCACTTCTTGTGAGCGCTTATGTACATTTCTGCTTCTCTTTTTATTGCCTTTGGAGGCATCATTAGCCAAAAATATAATTTGGCCAGAGGATGTCAAAAATTTGCATAGAAATGTATAATGTTTATAGCACTTTTTCAGCAAAAGTGGAACAGCTCTTAGTGGACGCATCCATTTACAATCACCCCGGCTCGTTTTTCTTGACTTCTGAATCATAACCTTTTCGATGTCACTGCAGATGAAGCGCCTGTCCTCAATGTAGTTTGTTGACCGGGGATCAGAACATTGAAGCCTCCGTACAAAGTCTTGAGATGCGTCCTCGACTTTGTGTTTCATTCAGATATAATAAAATACCAAATATACTGCATTTACCACGTTTTTCTTTCAGGCTTGTTCATGCAAGTCAGTAACCACTTCAGGACCAAAGGCTTGCACCCCCCTGGTGACCAGGCTATTTTTTTTTACTATTTAGGGCTCTGCAGCAATCATTTAAAGCTGCAGAGCTACTAAATTACATACAACTGCGCACACAAGTGAATCCCCCCCCCCCCCTCCTTTTCTGCCCACCAACAGACATTTCTGTTGGTGGCCTCTGATCGCTCCTACAATGTTTATCTCTCCTACAATGTTTATCGCTCTCTGAGCCTCCTCATGGGAAAGCCAAGTGACACGGCTGTCCCCAGTACAGCTCGCTGCTGTACAATGTAAACAGAAGGCGGTTTTAACAGTCTTAAGTTAGACTCCGTCATTCAAGCAGGGATGCGAGCGAATTGGCGTGCGCGATTCCCTACAAAACTCCCCAGGACTTGCCGCTTTTCCGCGTTAGGCTCCGATACTGATCGGCATAAAGCTGGCCACTAACGGTCCAAATTCTATTGAAAAATCGTTCGAGCGATCAGAAATTCTGATCGGAAGTGAAATATTGTAATACATCGTTCACTACACTTTCAACGAACCAATCTTTGCTTCCTATCTATCACAACCAACAAGAAAATCCAAATTTTGGTTCAACGGAAATTCATTCGGACGACATTTTTTTTCACTCGGTTATAATCGATTGCATCCACCAATGGAGATTTATAACCAATCCGATCAGAATTTCTGATCGCTCGAACGATTTTTCGCTAGAAATTGGACCGTTAATGGCCACCTTTAGGCTATCCAGGGGCTGCCACCCTCCCGATGCTGATCAGCGTTAGGCGGTCGGGAGGGGGTAAAAGAAGATCTTCAGATGACTTTGAAAGTATGGGGAAAAAATATACTCGCAGCCTCTGAGTAAATAGTACCATAAACTATTCAGGCAGATTGTCGGTTGCCTTGATGTTACTGGAATAGGTCAACGGAAATCCTCCTTATCAGGGTTCTCATCGGTCCAATTAAGGGACATTTAAAATTTTTCTTTTGCTTGGGCTCTCTTCTTCCTGTTGAATTTTAGTGTGGCGAGTCTGGTGATGCCAGTGTTTCTTTTTTTATTTTAATATATTGACAGCTTTTATTTGTAATGAGCTTTTACAAAACTATGTGTTCTAAATAGGCAGAGGACCAAAAATGAGTCCCTTTACCTATTTACCCGAGAGGGGAGGGACACCTGTGGGTCTTCTTATTTTTAAATGGTGCTTCCAGATTACAACATAAATTACTCGAGGACCTATTGCTAGATGTGTAGGGTAGTTACCACTACCTCCTTGAACCCTAGGAGATGATGAGACTCTTGTCCTTGAAATAACTGTGTGGAAGGGTGAGCAATGCACCTTGAGAAGAAAACCGACAACAAGAGACAATGTGAGCTCAAATCGTTCAGTACGTTACAAAGTATATAAAAATAAAAATGGGGCAAAATGGATAATCACAAAGGCAGGTTGCACGGGGAGCAACCAACCACTGGAAGCAGGTGGAGATGCACAGACCTGACTCCACTCAGGTACCCAGAGAGGGTGGTGATGGTGGCACTCTTGAAAAACAGCAGTAAGGTCCTAATGTGTGGCACAGTCAAAAGAACATGAGAAAAAAGTCTGGCACTATAGTGTTTATTGTACAAAAAGATGTCACATGTAGTGAATTGAAGTGCATCAGCAAGGCATAATATGCATTGATTGATCATGCAGTGAAAAAACACATACCATCATGGTGTCTTCAAATTCAGCTGGGTACAGGTGGGAGGCAGCGGTGGTGGGTGCCACAGGGTGCACGGCCTAACGACCGTTTCGCATGGCTTTCGCCAGGCTTTATCAAAGGTAAAGTATGCACCTTTGATAAAGCCTGGCGAAAGCCATGCGAAACGGTCGTTAGGCCGTGCACCCTGTGGCACCCACCACCGCTGCCTCCCACCTGTACCCAGCTGAATTTGAAGACACCATGATGGTATGTGTTTTTTCACTGCATGATCAATCAATGCATATCATGCCTTGCTGATGCACTTCAATTCAATTCACTACATGTGACATCTTTTTGTACAATAAACACTATAGTGCCAGACTTTTTTTCTCATGTTCTTTTGACTGTTGCAGAATTCTCTCCTTTGCTAGTCTTGAGCACATAGTGTACTGGGTACTATTTCTGTTTTTGACTTCATCACTCCGAGTGCCCGCCTGCTCTCCCATTTACTAATGTGTGGCACAATGTGACCAGACTTAGCCCACCCAAGGAGGGAAACGAGCGCAAAGGAGGTAAGAGGCGCCCAAGAGTGTATAAAATTGAGTTTAAAATAAATAAGAGAAAAAGGGGAGGTGACTTACCTAAATAACGACAAATTAAAGTGCCAAAGGGTTTCAAAAGCCTCATGCTGGGCATACATGGCTCGATTTTGCCGCTCGATTACACAGGCGATTCTCTTATCTTCCGCTCGTTTTCCTTATCTTTTTGCATTGTCTTCAATGCGGAATCGAGCGGAGAAATGATTGGGCCGGAAGACCGGACATGTCGGAAATTTTCTATCAAGCCATCTAAATGGCTCAGAATCCAGCCGTGTATTCCCAGCATTACCCCCCCTTTGTCCTTGACATGGAGAAGGAGGCTTTACAGGAAAGGAGAATTATTTTTTGCCCTTTACTTACTGACTCCTCTCCATTTCAAAACAAAGCAGTCTGAAATTGTTCAGTTGGTGGGGTACCACGTTGTCTTGCCTAGCCATTCTGGTAGTACCAGCTGGCATGGGTGAAAGGGTTAAAGACGTTTGGAAGGAGAACTGACCGGTCATTTTTATTATAATTTTAATAAAATGTTTAAAATACTGTGAAAAAAAATGGTGCACAAAACCGATGAAAGTCTGTCAGATATTAAAAACGGCCTTTTTTTTTTTTTTTTTTTTTTTTTTTTTTTTTTTACTGTCCTGTACAGAAAGTATTATTTTCTGCTGCTAATACATGATTGACTATAGGGGGAATCAGAATGTCAGCATCTTCCATATAATGGTCTGGAGTGCGAGTCCAGCTTTATTGTGTGGGTTGTCCATTCATTCCCATTCTCAGCTTCTCTTGCTATTTTGTCACCAAATATAAATTTATTGTTCATTTTTAACATTCTCTTATTTCTCGCAGGGGCTGCTGCACAGGAGGCGATAAAGATTATTACAAAACAGTTTGTCATATTTAATAACACTTTCATCTACAACGCCATGCAACAAACCTCAGCAACATTCCAACTGTAGACTCTGCACTGTAAACTGGGGCATGAATGAGGTGTCTGACTGCTCCCAGCAACATAGTATGTGCCCCCCTTATTGTTGCAATCCATCCCAGTAACAGGAATAAAAGAAGCTGATTGGTTGCCAAGCGAGGAAACAACCTGTTTAATAGTTCACCACGTCATGGGTGATCCCCCAACTGTAAGAATGAGTTTCCGTTCAATTCCAAATATTAGCAAGGTTTTCTCCAGGGAGATGGCCCTGGGTATGTATGAAGCATCTGACTGTAGAATAGTTCCCCTCCTAGCAAACCAGGCAGTGCCTGTTACATGCTCTAACCAGGAAAAACGAAAGCTGACTGGATAATAGGAGTGAAGCAGAAATTGATCTTCAGTTAAGCAGGGTTCACACTTATAAAATTTGCATGTGTTTAGCGAATGCAAAAATCTGTTCATTGCACATCCAATGAAATTCAATAGAGAATCGCACTTCTAAACTTTGCGTTTTTGCAAGCATGGAAAAAACGTACTTCTTGCAGCATAAATTCACACATTGCATTGCGAATTCCCATTGACTTTCATTATCTGTTCTGAAAAAACACATGCGAAAATTTGTATAGAAACGCAAATTGGAATGTAAAATAAAACCATGAAAAACCATTCAGTTTGAACCCTGCCTTAGACTTGACTGTGAAATGAGGTGAGGGAAATAACATGCCTTACATTTACCTCAGTGTTCCTGACCAGGGGTTTTCATTTTAAGAGGTGTATTTCCAGCACATTGGTTGTATTCCTTCACATAAACATCTGTAGTGTTAACCACTGAAAATGGCCGTTGGTATGTTGAAGCCAGAAATGCGCGGTTGAGAAGTTGTGGCGCACAGTATTTCACTCACTTGACTTCAGTCGAGAGATCGGTTTCTTCTTTAAAGAGTCATTGTTCCTCAACTTGTATTTTAGGTTCAGGTAGGTCAGGGCTGTCCAAGTGGCAGGCCTAATGTAGCCCCCAGGCTGCACTCACTTGCCCGCACTATTTGTTTGTGTCAGGTCCCCTCCTCTGGCAGGCCCACCATTTGTTTGGCGCTTGGCCCCCCCAAAGCCAGTACATGCTGGTGCTAGACACACACCCTGCCCATGAAGTTGGACAGCACTGAGGTAAATGATGGGAGGTTAAATCACTCATTGACTACTTATTGGGAACTCCAGCTGAGATCTGTGCCTCTGAGCTCCCAGCTCTGGCAATTCTATGAAAACCTCCTAGTTAATGTTTTTTGTTTTTAATTTGTATGGTTATACTGCTGTTGTAAGTAGAGAACTAGGATTACTCTGGATACTACAGTGACAGAGGGTTGCTGTAAAGCCTCATACCCACCTGGGTAACAGTTTGCAAGTATCCTTGTACACAGGGCTGAGAGGTCGGAGTTGGGGCAATTTTTGGCACTCTGAGTTGGAGTCATTGATTTCATAAACTGAGGAGTCGGAAGTCGGATGGTTTTTGTACAAAATCCACAGCCCTGTTAAGTATTAGACTAAGGAGTCGGAGTCTGAGCCATTTTGGGTACCTGGAGTCGGAGTCGTGGTTTCATAAACTGAGGAGTCAGAAGATTTTTGTACCGACTCCACAGCCCTGGTTGTACAGATACACTGGTCAGCTCTCTGCCAGCCAGCCTGTTTTGTTTTATGGAGGGGGAGGGCAAGCAAGAGGCCCCCCATTGCAGCAACTACAGTCGCCTGAGATTGGTCCAGCAGGGTGAACTGCTTCAGGGGAAGTTAACAATATTAGGGGACACATCAGTCACACTAGATTTCTACCCAAGATTGCTCTAAACAATCTTCTCATGCAATGAAAATCTAGAGTGTGTACATAGGATCTTCCCACTAGGAATGCTGACCATCAGAGATGACGCTGTATGATTATAAAGGGTAAGTGCAGTTTGTGAAAAGACATTTATACTGTTTATTTCCCTGCACCTCTGGAAAAGTCTTAGTAATGCTGACCATACATGGTACAATTTTTTCATACAATCTTACCATTTCTATGTAATAAAAGGGAACTGCCTAAAGTATCCTTTCAGTATATTCACTTAATTTACCCTTATACTACATAGAAATGGTAAGATTGTATGAAAAAATTGTACCATGTATGGCCACCATTAGAAAGACTGAGTGCATCACATTTTATGGGCCATGGTAATGTTTTTTTTCTCCATTTGTTCCCCCCAAAAAAACCATAAAGCTGCTTACAATTGATTTCTAAGCCTCTGACTGGCTGGTCGTGATCATGTGATGTTTCAAAAGAAGACGTAAAAATTGATTAGGACTAGCCAATCAGAGACATATTTTCTTTGGATAAATCCGATTCTTCTCTGAGTACTTCTTGACACGCATTTATGTAGGAAAAAAGTGTTCATCTCTACCGGCAGCTCCTTGGAGTTCATGTACTTTCCTTTTATCTTGGCCAACAATAGAGGGTGCTATGGAATAGCAGCTGCTCATTCAGTTTTTATGTAAATCTGCATTTCAACAGTGCCCTCTAGTGTTAGCCAAAGATTGGCTGGTGTACAGGAAGAAGGTGTTATAAGCAATCTGTATTTTCTTCTTTTTCCCTTGATTCAGGAATAAAAGCATGTAAATGTCACTTTAGCAGACTGTATTTTTCCTGTAAATCCTCCGTGTTCAACACAGCAGAGCGGAAATAACATTTTTGGATGGGTATAGATGTTGTAAAATAAACAGTGACCTTCTCTGTACAGCATATCCTAATAAAAGATATCATCTTCTGTATGATTGTGTCTCGTGTATTTCTAATGGAATATATAGTAGTTTTAAATCAGTCGGATGTAAAAATCTTATTAATTCAGATACATTTTTTTGCCCCAAAATTACATTGAAAATGGTTTGTCCTTATATTGGGGGTACTCCCTCCTGATCCTCCATCTGTGTGGCTAATATTGTGGTGAAGCCCCTCCCACAGTGTGATGTCATGACTAAGGTCCTGACAGTTTGTTGTCTGTGATTGACCTTATTGGATTGTGGGAAATAACAGCTGTTTGAACTGCCAAGCATACAGTATCCCCTTCCGCTGAGATCACCTGACAAGGTAAAGATGTCGACTTCTGTGATACATTTCAGAATGTAAATTGGAGAGAGGAAAGATGGTAAACACTGATTAGACCATGTATAAATTACCGGTAATGTAAAAAAAAAAAAAGCAATTTTATTTATTTTCACTGCAGTTCCTCTTTAACCACTTCACTACCTAGGGTTTTTACCCTAACGGACCAGCACAGATTTCACCTGTCTGAGCTCCTCCCTTTTATTCACCAATAACTTTATCACTACTTATCACAACAAAACAATCTATACCTTTTTTTTTCACCACCAATTAGGCTTTCTTTGAGAGCAAAGTATGCCAAGAATTATTTTATTCTAAATGGATTTTAACAGGTATAATAAGGGAAAAATAAGGAAAAAAAATGCATTATTTTTCCGTTTTGGGCCATTATAGTTTTAAAATAAAACATCCTACTATGAATAAAACCCACATATTTTATTTGCCCATTTGTCTGTTATTACAATGTTTAAATTATGTCCCTAGTACAATGTATAGCGACAATATTTTATTTGGAAATAAAGGTGCATTTTTTCAGTTTTGCATCCGTCGCTTATTACAACCCATGTATGCAAATATAACAGAAACATACCCTCATGCCATACATAGTAGAAAACATAATGTAACATTTTTATGTTTTTGTTTTTTTAAATGCTGTCTTTTTTTTGTTTTTGCTTACAAGTGTTTTTATTTTGGTAACTATGGGGGGAGGAAGTTCAGGGAGGGGGGGTGGAGGTATTAATTTATTTTTATTTCATTTAATAAATGTGTTTGT
The DNA here is from genome assembly GCF_040937935.1 of Hyperolius riggenbachi. NCBI lineage: Eukaryota > Metazoa > Chordata > Amphibia > Anura > Hyperoliidae > Hyperolius > Hyperolius riggenbachi. The sequence continues at coordinate 52,890,618 of NC_090656.1, read as the reverse complement.
TTGTTTTTTGACCACTAGATGTCCTCACACTCTGTGTCTCTGTGAGACAGAGAGGGTGTTTTAAGAGCAAATCTTTTTAGCTTCTCGTTGAAGCCACGAGCTTTGCTTACGAGCACTCTGATTAGTTCATAGAAGGCTCCTTCCCTATTTCCCAGCCCTGCAAGTCTCAGCAACAAGTGCAGCGGGGGGAGAGGGGGGACGGGTTGGTCGTCAAGGGGGACATTTTAAGGCGTCCATTTCAGGTGGTGGTTAAATGACCACCATCACCAAAAGATGTAAAATTGTGTTATGAGGTACATTTGTCCCAAAGTAACATGCACTATTAATGCCGTTTCCTGAGTAGCTGTCACTTACAGCGGGTATTGTAGTATTAATCTGACAGCTCTGATACTCTGACCTGCAGGTTCTAGAATAGTCCATATTATTATAGGGGATTCTCAAGATTTCCATGATTATTAAAAGCACTTCCTGGATGGCAATGGCGCAGTCCAAAAGCCAGAATAGTGTGCACATGAGCAGGCGGGTTGAGATTTTTGCGTTTTTTTTTAGTGTTTATGAAAAGAATAAAGGAAATTTTGAGAATCCTCCATAAGGTTATGTACTAGTCCAAAACCTGTTGGTGTGAGGTTGAGCTGTCAGATTAGACTGCTGTGGACGTCTATAGGCATTATAGTTTTAAAATGATACATGCTATCATAATTAAAACTCACGTATTTTATGTGCCCATTTGTCCCGGTTATTACACCATTTAAATTATGTACGTATCAAAATGTAAATGTGCATTTTTTCAGTTTTGCGTCAGCACGATTTACAAGCCCATATTCTGAAAAATAACAGTAATATGCCCTCTTGTATTTTTTTAATTCTCTTTTTTACGCTAACATTTTTTATTTTGGGTGTTTATGGAAGAGTATGGGGGGTTTGGAGTTAATTTCAAATTATTTGTAGGTTTTTTTTTTATTGAAATAAATGTGTGTAGGTGTAATTTTACTATTTGGCCACAAGATGTCCTCACACATTTTCTTCATGTTGGCAAACTATTAGTTTTAAAGAGACTCTGTAACATGAAAAAGATCCCCTGGGGGGTACTCACCTGGGGTGGGGGAAGCCTCCGGATCCTAATGAGGCTTCCCACGCCGTCCTCTGTCCCACGGGGGTCTCGCTGCAGCCCTCTGAACAGCCGGCGACAGGCCCGACTGTAATTTCAATATTTACCTTTGCTGGCTCCAGCGGGGGCGCTGTGGCTGCTTTCCTCTCCGAACTACACGGAAATACCCGATCTCAGTCGGGTCCGCTCTACTGCGCAGGCGCCGGAAACTTGCGCCTGCGCAGTAGAGCAGACCCGATGGTGATCGGGTATTTCCGTGTAGTTCGAAGCCGACAGCCGTCAGATCGCCTGCGCAGGAGCCAGGAAGGTAAATATTACGTGAGGGCTGCAGCGAGACCCCCGTGGGACAGAGGACGGCGTGGGAAGCCTCATTAGGATCCGGAGGCTTCCCCCACCCGAGGTGAGTACCCCCCAGGGGATTTTTTGAGGTTACAGATCCTCTTTAAGGAATGTACCTGTTGATATGGTTGATTCCGCCGAGACCCGGGTGGAATCTACCACTTCTGGGTCTCTGCGCTTGTTCCCCACTGATGACGCTGCCGGTGGCTCACAGGCCGCACATTCTGATAGGCGGAGGGCATGTTCCCAGTACGCCCTCCACAAATGTAAACAATAGTCAGCTGACAGAGCTGTCAGCTGTTTTTACAGCTGATTCCTTGGCAGGGCCTTGCTGTGTGATTGGATGTGTGGAGTGTGGCCGGCCACTGATTGGATGATGTATTTTATTTAAACCTGCAGAGTGTTCCCAGTCATCGCCCGTGATAAGCATAGCTTTGGCTAGTTGCTGGGTGCGCACAAAAATTTTTGATACTCTGGATGTTGACGTTGGCTTGTATTTGACTACTCTTGTCTGTTGTGATTAACCTCTGCTTGATTCCTGGAAATCCTTGTCTTCTGCCTGAACTGACCTTGCCTGTTATTGAATACCCCTTGCTTGCTGCCTGGACTGCCCTCTGCTGGTTACAGGACACCCCTTGCTTGCAGCCTGGACCGACCTCTGCTAGTTACTGGATACCCCTTGCTTGCTGCCTGGACCAACCTTTGCCTGTTACTTGATATCCCTTGCATGCTATTTGAACTGGACGATAAGTATAATCCTACTTTCCTTATCAGCCAACTGAACAGTGTGCATGCAGTCTCATATAAACTTTATCACACATCACCTGGTGCATCTGTTACCTGTTGCTGTTGGATAACTTTGCATGCAGACTAAAAGGAACTGTCATAACTTGCATCATCTATTACCTGTTGCATAATACTGCATGCAGACGTCCTTGAATTATTTCACAACCCGGACCAGTCATTGCCTGTTGAATAACTTTGCATGAAGACTTTTTTGAACTGTATCCTACCTGGTTTACGCTTTACCTGAACTTTGCCTGTAGATTGCTTGATCACTCGCTTGATACTGGATAATCTGCAATCGATATCTCTGCTACTACTGACACACAATGCTTATTTGCTTCATTCCTCTGACTCCAGGTAATTACACTGTGTGATACTGCTGAACTGTGTTACTAGCCTCATTAAGGCTCTAACAGGTTATTCCTCTCTCTATATCAGTTTGTATGCCTTGCACATTAAGACCTGGGGGTGACAGTAGTCAGGAGACAAATAACGTGTCCTGTTCATGCGGGGACTTGTCTATAGGTGAAGACGTGGGCACGGCTCAGAGCCGCGGTAATAGATCAGGGCATAGAGACTGAGTGAGGACATAACCTGTCAAGCCTTACATTAGTATATGGCAGGAAGTACTGCGTGTAGGTGTTATTCAGTTTGTTACAATGACCTTGGTATCTCCTTGATGCCTGCGATCATTGACACAGGGACTTAGATCAATGAATGGGAACTGCATTTTCCATTCATTGATCTCCCCTCTAACGATCGGCAGGAAGAACGCGTGGGAGCTAGCGGTGGCGGGAGGCGTATATCTACACCCCTGGGACGGGAACAGTCTTCCCGCAGGGCGTAGATATACTAACGCGGCTAGTGGTTAATGCTCGACTTGAAACTTACAAAGTTCCAAGTTGATGCAGAATTATGCAAATATTACTGCAAATTATGCAGCTTGAAAATGGACCAAATGCTTTTGCTGCAAGATTAAATTATTCATTTACGTTAGATTTTCAGAAAATTTAGCATAATTCTGTATCATACTAACACGCATAATTCTCAATCATTTCAAATTTATTTGCACCTCTCTGACAATCCCTCCTGACTAATGTCGATTGGGAAAGACATTTAATAAACACAATTCAGTCTTAGTTGTAACTGGCATGTAGGCTTTTTAAAAATGAGCTGGCAGTGTAAGGGTTAATAATACCGACTGTAAGTGATGGTTACATAGGAAAAAGAACACCATACCTACTGCAAAACTTGGAGAAGTCTTGGTTTGGTTTTGGACTGTTTAACTGCATCTGTAAGAGGATGCCTTCAATTTCTTATCTTCTTGAGCCAGGTATTCTATCCAGAGTCAGAAAGCTCTACCTGCAACAGGTCACATCCTTCAAACAGGATATTGACCCAATATACATAGCTAAACTAGTAAAACAAGACCCTAGACCAGGGGTGTCAAACTCAATCGCGTAAGAGGCCAAGACCTAGAGACCTAGTCGCAGGCCAAATTCTTTATTTCATTTATTTTATTAAGATTTAACATTTATTGAACAGTCTCAAACTAAGTGGCATAACGATAGGCCAGCTCCCACCTTTTCTGCAGAGGAGCAGTTTAATATTTACCTGTACCAGTGCTGCTTCGGAAGACAAGGATCAAGATGAAATGTGGCCCAAGGCAAGATGCCTACCTTCACTTCCCTAATAGTCTTTTTGGTGGGGGGGGGGGGGGGAGCATGTTTTGTCAGCCACACCAGGGGGTTTGGAACCCCAGAGGGGGTCACATGGTAATCGTGCTGACGGGTGCTATGAGTTGTTGCTCAAACAATGTTTCAATCAGAAACACTGTCACCGGTGTGCTCCTCTGGACAGGATGGCAGTGTGCTGTCTTTCTTTTACTGCTTACAATGATCATGGCCGGATTTCTGGCAAGGCCACATAGGCCATGGCCTAGGGCACCAGATAAACAAGGGGCGGCCTGCAGACAGTGGGCATTATTTGCAGGGCATTATTTGCAAGTGTCCAAACAAATGAAAGGGGTCAGGATAACTGCACTATTAGTACCAGCTGGCATCTGCCTGTGCTGTGCTACAGGCAGCTGCAGTCCGTTAACCAAACGTTTGTGAACAGTGAGTGACTAGCAAAAAGCCAGACCTTGTCCAATGACTAGCAGCTGCAGGCAGTTACAGAAGGCCGGGTCCCACGCACTTGGTGTGGGGGATGAAAGGACCAGGGGCAGCACCAGCAAATAGTGCAGAATACAGAAGGGAGACTCTCTAAGTACCCATTTCTTAATTATTGATTGGCCAGCGTTGTTAACGTGGAGACAGCAGTGGGTACAGGACTCACTTTTACGTGTTGCTGACCCCTCCCAATGTCCAGTTGTGAGTCACTTTTGACTATGTGTGTGTGGTGGATGGCTCCCACCACGCCCATCACCTGTAGATCGCTTGATTGACCAGTTCCCCTGTGTGACGTGATTGATTCACTTCACGTTGCCAAGGAGACCTCGGCACTAGCCGCAATAGTGGACACCAGCGGCCCAAACGTTTTTAGGTGTGTGTGTGGAGAGAGGGGGTAGGATACGGCTTCGGTTTGGGCGGCTGGTAATAGTCGGCCTTGGGCGGTAAGAAGTACAAATCCGGCCCTGACAATGATGCATATTTGAATCTCTGGATGGCCGCATTTGGCCAGAGTGCAGGCATGTGTCACTACTCCAAAGCAAAGTCTGACTTCGATAAGTACAGACTATTCAGTGATTCAAATTATTTCACGGACAATTGTGGGTTTTTTTCACAGAGGGGTACCAAGGAATGCGTCCACATTTGTATTTTTCCGCAGCATCTTTGAGAAAATACAAGCGATAACCGATAAGCAAATGTAAAACAATATCTTCATTTATCTTAACCTCCTTAGCGGTATGCCCGACACTTTGTTGGGCATACCGCTCGCTGGCCCCAGGAGTCCCCCAGTATAAATGTAAGATTCCATGCCTGTAAAAGGTTTAGCTAGCACTAGGCTAGCTAGTAAAGGTGGCCAGCAAGCCCCGATTGCTGCTGTTCCCCCGTTTATACATTACCCAGCCTGGATCCAGTGATCGCGCAGCCTCCCCGCACAGCTCCTGTCTCTCTATGGGGAGGATTGGGTTTGCGTATGATGTCGGCGACATCATGTGCGATCCTCCCCATAGAGAGACCGGAGCTGTGCGGGGAGGCTGCGCGATCGCTGGACCCAGGCTGGGTAATGTATTAGTGGGGGGATCAGCAGCGATCCGGGGGTGCTGGCAACCTGTACTAGCTAGCCGAGTGCTAGCTAAACCTTTTACAGGCATGGAATCTGTTAAATTTATACTGGGGGACTCTAGGCTGCAAAACCTCCTGAGCGGCATAACCCTCAAGAGGTTAATGACTGACCATGTCCCAGCTTCCTAATTGAACAGATCATTAATTTGCTCTTCTGCCAGTAATGTCCTTGTTAAAGGGAACCTAAACTGTGACGGATATGGATGTTTCCTTTTAACCACTTCAGGACCACACTACTAAACCCCCCTAAAGACTAGGCTATCTTTTTTCTAAAAGGTCCACTGCAGCTTTAAGGCCAAGCTGCAGGGCCGCACGGTACAGCACACAAGTGATCCCCCCCCCCCCCTTTTCTCCCCACCAATAGAGCTCTCTGTTGGTGGGGTCTGATCGCCCCCCAGTTGTTTATTTTTTTTGTTTTTGACAAATATTTATGATGACATTTTTTTATTGAAAAAACATGTTTCTGCTTACTGACCCGGCCAGCCTCTCTCCCTCACCCAGCCAGCCTATCACAGCGATCGTATGTGATAGGTTTTAGCCTATCACTGCCGATCACTCTTTTGTGCCCCAGGGGGACATTTTTTTATTGAAAAAACATGTTTCAGCTTACTGACCCGGCCAGCCTCTCTCCCTCACCCAGCCAGCCTATCACAGCGATCGTATGTGATAGGTTTTAGCCTATCACTGCCGATCACTCTTTTGTGCCCCAGGGGGACAGCCCTGTCACACGACTGTCCCCAGTACAGCGCTGCTGCTGATCGCAGCGCTGTACTATGTAAATAGACGGCGATCATGCTGCCTAACAGTCTCCCGATGGGCGATAGCCGCTCAGAGACTGAAAAGGGGCAGAGCACCGCCACCTGTGAAGGAGATGCCTGCGTGCAATCTTCTTCAGTAGCCGGCTCCAGGACCTGATGCCAATTGGCGTTAGGCGGTCCTGGGGCTGCCGCCGCGGCCCCGCCCATCGGTGTTGAGTGGTCGTCAGGTAGTTAAACAATACCAGTTGCCTGTCATCCTGCTGATCTCTTTAGTTGCAATAGTGGCTGAATCACAGACCTTAAACAAGCATACAGCTAATCCAGTCTGACTCCAGTCAGAGCACCTGATCTGCATGCTTGTTCAGGGGCTGTGGCTGAAAGTATTAGAGACACAGGATCAGCAGGAGTGTCAGGTAACTGGTATTACTTTAAAAGGAAATACTCATATCCTTCTCGGTTTAGGTTCCCTTTAAAGTGAACCTCCGGACTAAAAATCTACTCAGCAGCACTGAAAAGGCTTGGTGTTTCTTTAACAGTTTCGCAGCATCAGAACTTTGTTTTTCTTACCAAAGCATCATTTTTAGCTGCATTTTTAGCTAAGCCCCACCCATCAAAGAATACTGCCTGGGCTTTTTTTCCCTGATGCTGTGCAAAGCATGATGGGATTTCCTATATTGTTATTCATGTTGCCTAGCAACTGGGAGGGTTGATCAGCACACAGGACAGTTGGAACTGTCTCATGCTCCCTGTCACCTCCTTTCAACCAAAAAGATGGCTGCCCTCATGAAACCAAACATTTGCCTGTTCTTTTAAAACAGGGTGGGTAAGAGATTATATTACCTATCAATTTTAATTAACATAACTAATGTAACTTAAAGAGGAGCTGTTAGGTATAAGGTCTCAGAGAAAATAAACACATATATCAGTAGCTAAAGATTGGCTGTACTTACATTACATATGCATTTCACTGTCCACGTTTGGATTTCACAGAATTTGTATATAGTATATGCAGAGAATGATGCTCCTGACAGCCCATGGCAGGTTCCATGTTTGTGAAGCCAAATGTGTCGTCATGTCCTGCCTGCTTCTGATCACAGAACAGCTCGTACAGAATAACACAGTGTGCAGTGAATATTAATGAGCCATGTGGCTAGGAACAATAGCTGACTCCTGCAGTGTACTCTGCCCCGGAGATTTATCTGTGCTGTGAGTTTAGAAGCTGCTGAAACTTGATCCCGTCTTCTCCTTAGCAGCCGAGGGGAGGGCCCCAGAATGCTTTGCAGTGTGGAATGCGGCTTGCGTCCTCCTTAGGAGCTTAGTTTTGGTGATAAGCACACATTAAATGTAAGAGAGATTTTTATCTTTAGTAATGTCTTTTGGCTTCTGTCTAAACTGTTTAACACAGGAGAATAGAGGTTTAAATTAGCTTCTGCAGCCTGACAGTTACTCTTTAACCACTTTACCCCCGCGCGTACGTATTTCTCCGCCCCTTTTTCCATCCTTTAAAAACCAGGGACGGAGAAACACGTACTTTCCGCGTTCCCGACGCTGTCCGCGCTCCCGCTCGTAAACACGCCGCCCGCCGCTAGTAAAACCGCCGCCGCCCGCTCGCCCGGAGATCAATGAACGGGAAAATCCATTCCCGTTCGTTGATCTAAGCCCCACAATGACCCGCTGCTCTCCTATGGGCAGCGCGATCATTGTGAGAAGAAACTCACGTGTCCAGCCTCCTTATTCTTCCTCCAAGCTTCCGGAAGGAGGCTTGGAGGTCGCAATAAAGCAAAAAGTTACTGTGGCCATCTTGTGGCCAAATAGTAAACTACACCCTACACATTTTTCACATACAAATAAATGACTTTTACACAAAAAATTAACTCATTACCTCCCACACTCCCCATTTTTTTTTTTTTGTAATTAAAAAAAAATTCAAAAATTTACAATTAAAAAAAATACATAATTAGTTACCTTAGGGACTGAACTTTTTAAATATTTAAGTCAAGAGGGTATAACACTGTTACTTTATAAACTATGGGCTTGTAATTAGGGATGGACGCAAAACTGAAAAAAATGCACCTTTATTTCCAAATGAAATATTGGCGCCAAACATTGTGATAGGGACATAATTTAAACGGTTTTATAACCGGGACAAAAGGGCACATAAATTTCATGGGTTTTAATTACAGTAGCATGCATTATTTAAAAACTATAATGGCCGAAAACTGAAAAATAATTTTTTTTTCCCCCACATTTTTCCTATTTTCCCATTAAAACACATTTAGAAAAAAATAATTCTTGGCATAATGTCCCACCTAAAGAAAGCCTAATTGGTGGCGGAAAAAACAAGATATAGTTCATTTCATTGCGATAAGTAATGATAAAGTTATAGACGAATGAATGTAAGGAGCGCTGAAAGGTGAAAATTGCTCTGGTGGTCAGGGGGTAAAACCCCTCAGTGGTGAAGTACAGTATGTTTGTTTAGGCTAAAGTTTCTCTTTAAGCTGCTTTTCCACTAGGAAACGTGATCACATGCAAAATCGTGCTGCAATGCAATTCTGCTCCCTTCAATTTACACTACCGCCATTTTGTCGCGATCCATAGGGTATGAACGCAAACGCACCAAAAATCATGCAGTTTGGCGGTTGTGATGCGGGGAAAAATGAATCTCAGTTATGGTAAAACCGCACCACAATTTACCTGTTAATCACAGTGCTGTTTCGATTGGCAAAAGGGCCGAGATTAGTTTTTCGCAGCGGATCCCAGCTAGGGAAAAGCACCCTAAAGGTGGCCACACACAGGGCAATAAAATGATCCAATTTTACTGCAATTTGATAAACTGTTGGTTGGTCTGAGAAAATTGAAAGTTTCTTTTTCATTTGAGCAAGATTTCCAATTTTTTTCCCGATACAGGAGTGGTGGATTTTTTTGATTAATTTTTATGAAAATTGAATGCTGTAGGGTAGATTGTCAATTATTAATAAATAGACCTAATACATTTTTGTTGAGGTTTTTTTTTTTCTCCCCTCATAACTGGTGAATTGAACACGTGTGGTACATTGGTCAGATTTTTTAAATGTTAGTCAATCAGAAAAGTTGATTGTAATTCTTGAATTGAAAGAAATTTTAAAAAAATGTATGGTGTGTGTCCATCTAGACTGATTGTACAGAGCTGGCTTACAGCTATATTTCATCTTTCTTTACCCTCGGCAAAGAAAAAAAAGATACAAACAAAAAGTTCTAAATTGTAGGAACAATATCATGAACTAATATTAACGTTTTGGCAAAGCTTCCATTTTAAAAAAAACCCGTATCCTGGAGAAAATGCAGTCCTTTCTATGTGTTTAGTTGTTGGTCTATGCCTGTGTAATAAAGTATATCAAAATATACAGGGAAGCTGATGACCTCATGCGCTATAGCTAAAGGATGATGTCATTCCCTACTGGAAATGTTCACAGTGATGATGTCACACTGCAGGCTTCTAGAAATCATGATACATCTAACAAATAGAGATCCTTTGTCAGAGCTGACCTCAGACAGCAGCAGCACAATGAAGTACTGCAACGGAAGATGGAAATCACTGCATAATGTTCATTTATCAGAAATGATTCCAGTCTCTTTTCAGAGCAGAGAATAATGAGCTCGATTGTTGCAGTGCATGACCTGGAGTCACATTGTTGCATGGCTACCAGAAATGGGAATGCAGACTTATTTAGGTCTACTTGTAGGCTATATATGTAACAAATGGGTAAATGTATGGAGATATTTAATCACTGCGCCTGTATATAGCCGAGAGCCTGAAGACGCTATGTGTTTAGTTACACTGTAGCCTAACTTAAAGAGGAACCGTAACCAAGGATTGAACTTTATCCCAATCAGTAGCTGATACCCCCTTTCCCATGAGACATTTTTTCCTTTTCACAAAACGGATCATAAGGAGGCTCCGTATGGCTGATATTGTGGTGAAACCCCTCCCACTGTGTGATGTCAGGACCGTGGTGCTGACATCACACTGTTGGAGCCTTGTTGCATTATGGGAAATCACAACTGTTTCCAACTGCCAAAAAAGTAAGCTGCAGCTTCTTCCACTGACACCACCTGCCAGCAGTAAAAATGTCACCAAGTGATAAATGTCAGAATGTAAATCGGGGAGAGGAAATATTTTACAATGGGCAAACACTGACTAAATCATTTATACATAATTATTGTAGAGATTAAGCACTTTTATTCATTACGTTATTTTCACTGGAGTTCCTCTTTAAAGGAAACCTGAGATTAAAGAAAAGGCTGTATTTATACTTACCTGGGGCTTCCTCCAGCCCCATGAGATCCGTGGGGTCCCTCGCTGTCCTCTCCGTTGTCTGTCCTCTCAGCGCAGGAGTACGTAGGAGGCCGAGCATGTTCTGAAGGGCACGACTTGCAGAATTACCTGGCCAGATAACGGCAGAACAGAGCAGCCTGAGAGGACATCGATGGACCCCACAGAGCTCATGGGGCTGGGGGAAGCACTATGTAAGTATAAATACAACCTATTGTTTAATTTCAGGTACACTTTATATAGTGATAGGGGCAGCTCATTTAACAGTAATTAGTTTGGGTAACTGTAGCTGAACTTACATAGGGGCAGGGTCCGAGGGTTAGTGTGAGGGGGATAGGAAGGTGTCAGCTGAAAAGGATGCCTGTGTTAAAAGAGCACCGCCATAGACGCCCATGTTATTTACCGAAATCAATGGCTGTAAGCGGTGAAATGGGCGCTAGCTATTTTATTATGGCTAAATCATGGAAATGTTTGGGGCTACAATACAGGACCTAATTTCTACACTATAAGCCTTTACTTTGCAGCTACAATGATCTCATGAATTACCATTTACAGTGCACATTTCCCACATTTTATGATGCTATAGCTTTATTCCAAAATGGATCAAATTATTTTTTTCCCTCAGAATTCTCCACACTACACCCCATCATGACAACGTGAAAAAAGTTTACTTGAGGTTTTTGCAAATTTATTAAAAATTAAAAAAAAAAATGAGAAAGCACATCTACATAAGTCAGATTGAATGTATGTGTGCAGGCGCTCTACATAAGACACATGAAAGCAGTCAATCAAAGTTCAGGCAATGATTCCACTATATCCCTCACCGAATCAGGTGGCTGATTTAGATGTAGATCAGCATATCAGGCAATGATTCCACTATATCCCTCACCGAATTAGGTGGCTGATTTAGATGTAGATCAGCATATCAGGCAATGATTCCACTATATCCCTCACCGAATTAGGTGGCTGATTTAGATATAGATCAGCATATCAGGCAATGATTCCACTATATCTCTCACCGAATCAGGTGGCTGATTTAGATATAGATCAGCATATCAGGCAGTTCATAACTTCCCATCAATCTTCTGGCTTGCTCAGTATCTAAAACGCAAACAGAGGGTGCGAACATAGCGTAATCCAATTTCATATGGTAACAACAAAACGGACATCCCTCCGCCTCAAAATCGTGCCAGGTGTCAAAAACAAGCAGTGTCCCCACCACCTTCCATGCCAGAGGAATAACTTATACGCTCACCATATGGAGATGCTGATCCCCTTTAAACGACCAGCAGTATGCACTTTTAAGGATAAGTCCTCCTCGTGTTCAACTTGCTTCAAAGTCCCTTAAAGAGACTCCGTAACAAAAATTGCATCCTGTTTTTTATCATCCTACAAGTTCCAAAAGCTATTCTAATGTGTTCTGGCTTACTGCAGCACGTTCTACTATCACCATCTCTGTAATAAATCAACTTATCTCTCTCTTGTCAGCCTGTGTCTGGAAGGCTGCCAAGTTCTTCAGGGTTGTGGTTCTGTGATGCATCTCCCCCCTCCAGGCCCCTCTATGCACACTGCCTGTGTGTTATTTAGATTAGTGCAGCTTCTCTCTGCTCTATTATCTTTTACAAGCTGGATAAATCCTCCTCTGAGCTGGCTGGGCTTTCACATACTGAGGAATTACATACAGGCAGAGCTGTCTGCACTCTGCAGGAAGAAACACCCTGACACTTCAGTGGAAGATAGCTGCAGGGGGAAAGAAACACACAAATGATCTCTTGAGATTCAAAAGGAAGGGTGTATACAGCCTGCTTGTGTATGGATGTATTTTCTATGTGTGGACATACTGTACATCAACCTACTTCCTGTTTTGGTGGCCATTTTGTTTGTTTATAAACAAACTTTTTAAAACTGTTTTTAACCACTTTTAATGCGGCGAGGAGCGGCGAAATTGTGACAGAGGGTAATAGGAGATGTCCCCTAACGCACTGGTATGTTTACTTTTGTGCGATTTTAACAATACAGATTCTCTTTAAGCTCAAAACAAACGCCAACATAGCATAATACTGTATTTATTATAACATTAAAAACATGTCAGAACACTCACAAATTTGTAGTTCATATGCGCATATGTGAAAAAATTCTTAGAGAGTCCAGGCAGCCTGCAGGTATTCCTATCGCATCTCCCAGTGTGACTTCCGACAGAGGCCACGCGATAGGAATGCCTGCAGGCTGCCTGGACTCTCTAAGGATTTTTTCACATATGCGCATATGAACTACAAATTTGTGAGTGTTCTGACATCCTAACAAGGCTTTCCCGTCCTTTTCACCCTACAGGATCCAGAGCTGAGCTAGCAGCCCCTAAGCACGGGCGAGGTAATTATTTGCCTGCCGCAGGCGCAGTAGCGGTTTTCTGATCAGGCTTTAATATGCACTGACCATTCCTGGGCACCTCTTACCTCCTGTTGTGTTTTTCCCCCTTTGGAGGGGTGCTGTTGGTCCTGCGTGGCATAGCCAGACTCAGCACCAGCTGTTTTTCCTAGGAAACCGACTGCATCCAGTACCCTCTAGACTCCAGAGCGGAGTCGCGTTTGTGAATCTCCACCTGCCGCAAGTGGTTGGTTACCCCTTCTGCAATTCACCTTTGTGAGTACCATTTTCCTTTTTCCACACATTGCTATATTTGGTGACTTATTGCACTATTTGGGCTCCCAGGTGTCAAGTCGCCGTTCCTTCATGTTATCAGCAAGAGCTTGTTGGATATGTTATCATGGTCGCTCTCCACATCGTGTACAAGTCTGCAAAAATTACCTGCGGAGTAAGCTAGAGATGCTTGGAGTGGGCACAGTATGGCTGCTCCTGTGCAAATATGGTGGCACCTGCGGATTAAGCTAGAGACGCTTGGCACGGGCACTGCATGGCTCCTTTTTTGCAAATATGGCGGCACCTGCGGAGTAAGCTAGAGACGCTTGGCGCAGGCACAGTATGGTTGCACCTGTGCAAGTATGGCCACACCTGCGCAGTAAGCTAGAGACGCTTGGCGGGGGCACAGTATGGTTGCACCTGTGCAAATATGGCCGCACCTGCGGAGTAAGCGAGAGCCGCTTGGCGCGGGCACAGTATGGTTGCACCTGTGCAAGTATGGCCACACCTGCGGAGTAAGCTAAAGACGCTTGGCGCGGGCACAGTATGGTTGCACCTGTGCAAGTATGGCCACACCTGCGGAGTAAGCGAGAGCCGCTTGGCGCGGGCACAGTATGGCCGCACCTGCGGAGTAAGCGAGAGCCGCTTGGCGCGGGCACAGTATGGCTGCGTGTGTGCATAAAGAAGAGCACAGCTGCAAAGTTCCACGAGGTCCTAGACAATAGCCTAGGGGGCGAGGAGGACACCAGAGACCTCTGGAGAATCCACAGGCTTCTCTCTACCTAGGTAAATATCTGCTTTTTTTTGTTGTAGCTGGCTTCTTCTCTGGCTTACTTTAATTGGCTTGAATGAAAATTGTTTATTTTCAACTTGGATTTTCCATAATGTTCATGTATGAGTTAAAACGTTTGTATTTAGTTTAAATTGCTGTTGGCACTTTGCGATAGATAAGTGACTTTTGAGTTGCAGTTTGGGCACTCAAACGCCAAAAGGTTCGCCACCACTGTCCTAATCTAATGTCCCACCATTGCTAAGTTCATGTAAACTTGTCTCCACCCGCGACCACACCCGCAAAACTTTATGCGTGCACTGCTCCGCGCGAAGTGCCCATTAAAGCCTATGGGACTTAGCGCACGCATAGGACTTTGCGCGCGGTACTTAGCGTGCGATCTGATTGAAAAGCTGGTACTAACCTACTTAGCACCCTGGTTAGCACGTCTAAAGACTTTAGACGTGCTAAGTAGGTTAGCACCGCTTTGTGAATCAAGCCCTATGTCTGCTCCTGTGCACGTATGGCCACACCAGCGGAGTAGGCTAGAGACGCTTGGCATGGGCACAGCATGACTGCTCCTTTGCAAATATGGCGGAACCTGCGGAGTAAGCTAAAGACGCTTGGCGCTGGCGCAGTATGCTTGCACCTGTGCAAATATGGCCACATCTACGGAGTAAGCTAGAGCCGCTTGGCGCGGGCACAGTGTTGCTGCACCTGTGCAAGTATGGCCGTACCTGCGGAGTAAGCTAGAGCCGCTTGGCGCGGGCACAGTGTTGCTGCACCTGTGCAAGCATGGCCGTATCTGCGGAGTAAGCTAGAGCCGCTTGGCGCGGGCACAGTGTTGCTGCACCTGTGCAAATATGGCCACATCTACGGAGTAAGCTAGAGCCGCTTGGCGCGGGCACAGTGTTGCTGCACCTGTGCAAGTATGGCCGTACCTACGGAGTAAGCTAGAGCCGCTTGGCGCGGGCACAGTGTTGCTGCACCTGTGCAAGTATGGCCGTACCTGCGGAGTAAGCTAGAGCCGCTTGGCGCGGGCACAGTGTTGCTGCACCTGTGCAAGTATGGCCGTACCTGCGGAGTAAGCTAGAGCCGCTTGGCGCGGGCACAGTGTTGCTGCACCTGTGCAAATATGGCCACATCTACGGAGTAAGCTAGAGCCGCTTGGCGCGGGCACAGTGTTGCTGCACCTGTGCAAGTATGGCCGTACCTGCGGAGTAAGCTAGAGCCGCTTGGCGCGGGCACAGTGTTGCTGCACCTGTGCAAGTATGGCCGTACCTGCGGAGTAAGCTAGAGCCGCTTGGCGCGGGCACAGTGTTGCTGCACCTGTGCAAGTATGGCCGTATCTGCAGAGTAAGGTAGAGCCGCTTGGCGCGGGCACAGTGTTGCTGCACCTGTGCAAGTATGGCCGTATCTGCGGAGTACGGTAGAGCCGCTTGGCGCGGGCACAGTGTTGCTGCACCTGTGCAAGTATGGCCGTACCTGCGGAGTACGGCCATACTTGCACAGTGCGTTTAGAGCCTCAGAAGCTCACCATTTTCTGCTTACAGTGATCCCTTCCAGTTCTGACAATATTTTGTCAGAGCTGAAATATACCAGTTGCAGTCAGGTATATATCAGCAGCTGTAAGTTACAACTGAATGTGCAAGGTATTGTCCATGTTTCCCTATAGCTCAAGTGGGTGATATTACAGTTTAACAGTGTGCTGACCAGGAAGTTGTTATGGGGTAATGGCCATTTTCAAAATGGAGGACCTAGAATTCCATTGATCACAGTGGACAAATGGGACACAGGAGAGGAGAAAGAGATTGATGAGTAGACTACAGTACACAGAAGGTAAATATGATGCGTTTATGTTTATTTTGACTTTTAATTTTCAGTTCAGGTTCTCTAAAGGAAATTTGTGAAAAAAAAAAAAAACAATAAAAAACCTAAAGGCAGGGAACACACTTGCTAGAATAGTGTGTATTTTACCACAGACAGCAAACCGCGCACAGATGCACTGGCCATTGAATTGAGTGCCCCAGCTCGGGAAATGCATGTCATTAGCAATCTAAATTCGCTTTTCTGTGCGTTTTTAAATCGCACAGCTTTTTGCTTTTTTCCGTGCTGCGTTGTGTTTGCAATTACAATGTATTCTGTAACCGAAAATCAGGGGTGGAAAATCCGATTGCAAATGCAATTGCTCTACGATGGAGGCCCGGGAATCACAGGAAAAAGCTTGCGTGAACTAGCGCTTAGCATACCCCTATATGCAGTACTTTACATTTTGTGCAACCCTATTTACTACATTGAATGGGGAGTGCATAAAAAATCCACAAAGGCAGCATGGTGTGCTTTTTTAGAATGCATCATAATGCAATATGTAAAAAAAAAGTGATATACGACTATACTAAGCTGTAGTGCTGACTGCAAAGAGTTGATCACTGCAGTCATGGGATGAGGTAATCACAGTAAAGTAACTGGTTCTATCTTCACAGTGAAAGACTAGCTGATCCTCTTTACCAGCTCCTCCCTATGGGCTGGTGCGTTTAAAAACACTAGTGCTTTGAAAAGTGCTTGGCTAATTTATATCAATGGGATGGATCACACCAGAGAGATGTGATTTTCTTGCAAATGCGGGTCCTGCAGCATTTCTGCGCTTTTCTGAGGAGATTCAGCCTCAATGTTAAGTATAGGAAAGTGGAAAATTGCTCTGAAAAGCGCTAGAACAGAGAGATGTTCATTTCCAGCTGTACTGTAACAAAAAATAAAAGATGCTACATCGAAACGCTCCAATAATCGCTAGGCATGACTAGAAAATTATTAGGTACATGCCTAGAATCGCTCTGAAAAACCACTTCAAAAACCGCTGACCGTTTGCGATTACGCTAGAGCTTTTTGGTGTGCACTGACCCTATCACAAAGGAATGCTGATAGGATAAGGTGAGGAATTCGTACAGCCCACTGCTCTGACATTGGCATATAAGGTCCATTTTACAAACTCTACAAGATTGGCAATAAAAAAAAAATCTGTAACACAAAAATGATCTATGTCCACACCAAATGTATTATCTGGGTAATTCCTAGTGTCAGAATGAAATATTAATCTTACTAAATTAAAATCTGCTGGTTTCTGAGTACCTAATGTAAAAATCTAGAAAATGTCTTGCTCTAAAAGTTTTTTTTGTAGGTCTCCACTCTCACCCCTGTTGTAATCCGTTCTATTTGTAAAATGAAAAACGTCCGCAGGAAATTTTCCAAGGTGGGCAAAGGGGGGGGGGGGGGGGGTGTCAGAAGGAGTGCGCCGTACCAAAACATCGGTGTGGTCATGGACCAGAATGTGGGTGTGGTCGCGGGTGGAGACAAGTTTACATGAACCTAGCAATGGTGGGACATTAGATTAGGACAGTGGTGGCGAACCTTTTGGCGTTTGAGTGCCCAAACTGCAACCCAAAAGTCACTTTATCTATCGCAAAGTGCCAACAGCATTTAAAATTTAAACTAAATACAAACGTTTTAACTCATACATACACATTATGGAAAATCCAAGTTGAAAATAAACAATTTTCATTCAAGCCAATTAAAGTAAGCCAGAGAAGAAGCCAGCAACAAAAAAAAAAAAGCAGATATTTACCTAGGTAGAGAGAAGCCTGTGGATTCTCCAGAGGTCTCTGGTGTCCTCCTCGCCCCCTAGGCTATTGTCTGGGACCTTGTGGAACTTTGCAGCTGTGCTCTTCTTCATGCACACACGCAGCCATACTGTGCCCGCGCCAAGCGGCTCTAGCTTACTATGCAGGTGTGGCCATATTTGCAAAGGTGCAGCCATACTGTGCCCGCGCCAAGCGGCTCTCGCTTACTCCGCAGGTGTGGCCATAGTTGCACAGGTGCAGCCATAGTGTGCCCGCGCCAAGCGGCTCTAGCTTACCATGCATGTGGCCATACTTGCACAGGTGCAGCAACACTGTGCCCGCGCCAAGCGGCTCTCGCTTACTCCGCAGGTGCGGCTATATTTGCAAAGGTGCAGCCATACTGTGCCCGCGCCAAGCGGCTCTCGCTTACTCCGCAGGTGTGGCCATAGTTACACAGGTGCAGCCATAGTGTGCCCGCGCCAAGCGGCTCTAGCTTACCATGCATGTGGCCATACTTGCACAGGAGCAGCCATACTGTGCCTGCGCCAAGCGGCTCTAGCTTACTTCACAGGAGCGGCCATATTTGCACAGGTGCAGCCATACTGTGCCCGCGCCAAGCGTCTCTAGCTTACTCCGCAGGTGCGGCCATATTTGCACAAGAGCAGCCATACTGTGCCCACTTCAAGCATCTCTAGCTTACTCCGCAGGTGTGGCCATACTTGCACAGGTGCAGCAATACTGTGCCCGCGCCAAGCGGCTCTAGCTTACTCCGCAGGTACGGCCATACTTGCACAGGTGCAGCAACACTGTGCCCACGCCAAGCGGCTCTAGCTTACTCCGCAGGTACGGCCATACTTGCACAGGTGCAGCAACACTGTGCCCGCGCCAAGCGGCTCTAGCTTACTCCGCAGGTACGGCCATACTTGCACAGGTGCAGCAACACTGTGCCCGCGCCAAGCGGCTCTAGCTTACTCCGCAGATACGGCCATACTTGCACAGGTGCAGCAACACTGTGCCCGCGCCAAGCGGCTCTAGCTTACTCCGCAGGTACGGCCATACTTGCACAGGTGCAGCAACACTGTGCCCGCGTCAAGCGGCTCTAGCTTACTCCGCAGGTACGGCCATACTTGCACAGGTGCAGCAACACTGTGCCCGCGCCAAAAGGCTCTAGCTTACTCCGCAGGTACGGCCATACTTGCACAGGTGCAGCAACACTGTGCCCGCGCCAAGCGGCTCTAGAAACTGATGGTGAGTTAAGTATTTAATATTAATTTGCAGCTACGTCACGTGTTTACTTTAAATAATTTTACTCAGTTCAGGTTCCTATGCCAAGTATAAGTCCATAGTGGCAGCCTGGCAGGTTTGTATTAATAACAGAAGATAAGTGCTCGCTGCTGGGGCTGGAGCAGGTGCAGTGGCGAAGCTAAGGAGCTCTGGGCCCCGATGCAAGTTTGACAATGGGGCCCCCCCACGCACTCTATAAATAACAATTGATACGCCGCACCAAAACCTGCGAATGGAAACTACAGTGTCAGAGGTGCAAGAAGGTTATGGGAAACAGCTTATCAATGGTTACTACTATTTAAAGTATCTATAGAAGTGATTATTATGAGCACAGGTCCAATAGAGAGCTAATACTGCAGTCTCTGGCCCAAGGGCCCCGATGCGGTCGCAACCTCTGCAACCCCTATTGCTACGCCCCTGAGCAGGTGCCAGGCACAAGCAGTCTCGTTCCGTCTGTGAGGTGTGTGTGAGCTCTTTACTTCCCGGCTCCTCTGGGGGAGCTGCACGACGCTGCTCAATGCTGCTTTGCTCCTATGCATTATTAGCCAATAGCACCAGTACTGCCACTTCATCAGCGCGGCTTCAGGCAAGGCTAGCACCGCCCCTTAGCGGCTCTTCCTATCCTATCCTCCGCGTATCAGATGGAGGGCCAGTCGTGACGTCACGGAGGCGCCGGTAGTTGTTTGTGCAATAGTTGGAAGGCGGGTCGGATGATCTGTGTAGTCAGGTAACTGGACTCTATGCTTCTGTGTGACGTATTAGTGGCCGCTCTGCTAATGGGAATCTTCAGATAACTGCCAAACCCAGAGTTCTCTTCTGCATTATAGTAAATGGTTATGGCCTCCCAAGTATGAGGATGAAAGGGATGTTACAACATTTTAGCATACATTGACAAAATAGCATACATTTAAAGTGATATTGTCTTTTTTAGTAGAATCCGTGTCCCCTTGCGAAGGGGCACTACAAGTCTCAGTATGCCACTGAAGTGATGATAGTGCCAGGTGTTACTGGAGAGTCCTGGAGATTAGGGCTGATCAATGATTCTGAGTTGATGTCAGTGTTATGCATCTTGAAGTTGGCGTTTTTTTAGATCTCATTGACCATCTTTAGGGCCCATTCACACTCGGGCGACTTGCTGCCGTTTACCGCTAATTGACTGTGATCACTAGCGCTTTTTAAAGCGCTGGTGCAATATTAACTATATGGCAGAGACCTCACTGCCATGATCGCTGTTGATTCACAATTACTGGTAGACGTAAAATGCGGTATATGCAGCATCTTTTTAGGGTTGTCGATCGCTCAAAAAAATGTGAAAATGTTGAGTGATTTTTACACGTTAATCGTGTAAAAATTGCCAACACAGAACGATAGCACTGTTTGCTAGCGTTTTACATTTGTAAGTGTGAATAGGCCTTTACTGGAGATGTTTTGATTGGATTTTTTTTTTTGCTGTGGTCGATATCCAGTATCTTTAGGCCTGGAACTCACTAGCATAGCTCCCAACTGTCCCTCTTTTAGGGGGAAAGTCCCACTTTGGGACCCCTGTCCCTCTTTCTCCCTTATTTGTCCATGTTGCAGGACTGATGTACAGATCTATGTAAATATATGTATTTTTCTCCTGAAAAATGGGTTTAACTGACTCTAAACTTTATTTCCATCAGTTAAATTGATATATTTCTTATTCTCAAATGTTACATTGAAGGAGAACTACTGATGATAGAAAGGACCAGCATGGATTGAATGATGAGGTTTTGAATATTTTGTGATATGCATGGAGAGGGGTGTGGTGGGGACATGGTTAAAGGTGTGTCAGGGGTGTGTCTTAAAGTCTCCCTCTTTCTTATCTCAAAAAGTTGGACGTTATGCTCTAGGAGCGCTTTTCTGAGCGCTTTGTGATTTGAAAAGCTCTTTCTTATGTAATGCTATGGGTGCGTTCCCGCTAGAGTAATGTGATTTTATAAAAATCCCCCATAGCATTACATTAGCAAGAGTTTTTCAAATCACTAGCACTTAGGGCTCTTTCACACTACAGCCATTTTTCAGCGTTTCAACGCTAAGTTTCGACTTTGCGTTGACCAAGGTAAAATGAAAGTTCATAGACTTTCACTTCACCTTTCACACCCGACGCTGCGTTTCGATGCGATATAGTACGACGCACCCGGGAGCATTTTATCGCCAGGAATTGGCGTTTTCCCGTCGGGGTTAATTAATTATTACCGCCGCTAATCAGCGTCGCACCGCAGATTCCCGACAACATGCTGCAGCCTATTCAATGCGTGCAGGAGATCGGCTCCTGCATGTGTTGTAATATGAAAGAGCCCTTAGAAAAGGCTGGTACTGAGTTTGAGCCCTCAGGATGATTGGTGTTTGTAAAGCACTAGCGCATGTATTTGCAGCATACATTAAAGAGGCACTTAAGCCTGGAAAAAAAAAATATTTTACTCACCTGGGGTGTCTACCAGCCCCCTGCAGCCGTCCCGTACCCTTGCAGTCACTCGTGGAGCCTCCTGTCCTCCGCCGCCAGCTACTTTTGTGTCACCGACAGGCCTGGCCATGCGTAGTTTTCTTCGCGTTCCCGTCCGCAATAGCATCCTGCGCAGGACACTATTGTGGACAGGAACGCGTAGAAGGAGACACGTGGCCAGGCCTGCCGCAGGACACTATAGTGGACAGGAACGCGCAGAAGGAGACAAATGGTCAGGCCTGCACAGGACACAATTGTGGACGGTAACGTGTATAAAGAGACACGTGGCCAGGCTTGCGCAGGACACTATTGTGGACAGAAAAGCGTAGGCGGAGACACGTGGCCAGGCCTGCGCAGGACACTATTGTGGACAGAAACGCATAGGCGGAGACACGTGGCCAGGCCTGCGCAGGACACTATTGTGGACAGGAACGCGTAGGCGGAGACACGTGGCCAGGCCTGTGCAGGACACTATTGTGGACAGGAACGCGTAGGCGGAGACACGTGACCAGGCCTGTGCAGGACACTATTGTGGACAGGAACGCGTAGGCGGAGACACGTGACCAGGCCAGCGCAGAACACTATTGTGGACAGGAACGCGTAGGCGGAGACACGTGACCAGGCCAGCGCAGGACACTATTGTGGACAGGAACGTGTAGGCGGAGACACGTGGCCAGGCCTGCGCAGGACACTATTGTGGACAGGAATGTGTAGGCGGAGACAAGTGGCCAGGCCTGTGCAAGACACTATTGTGGACAGGAAAGCGTAGGAGACGCGTGGCCAGGCATGCGCAGGACACTATTGTGGACAGGAAAGCGTAGGAGACGCGTGGCCAGACCTGCACAGGCGCAGTGAGCCTGATGGCCGAAACCAGCTGGCAGCAGGGGACAGGAGTGACTGCGAGGGAACGGGACGGCTGCGGGGGGCTGGTAGAAGCCTCAGGTCTTGTTCACACTGCAGGCGGTTTTGGGTTGTTTTTACACGTGGGCGATTTTTAAAATCGCCCACCAAATGCTTGTGCAATGAATGTCTATGAGAAGGTTCATATCAGCGCGGGCCGTGCATTGTCTGCTCAGTAAAGCGGTGCACCATTTTTGAGGCGATTCCGCCTCAATGGAAAGTATAGGAGAAACGCAAATTGCTCGCAGTAGCCTTGTGTACCAATTGCATTCGCGTTTTTAAGAATAAATACATTGTATTTATTATTTTCCAGGTCAGGGAGTGAATTACAAAACCGCTCAGAAAAAAACGCTTAGAAAACCGCTAAGCACAAAAACTAATTGCCCACCCAAGCGCCAGGAATCGGGAAAAAGACTCCTCAAACAGCCCAACACGTGTATGAACAAGGCCTCAGGTGAGTAAAACTGATTTTTTTTTTCCCCGCCAGGCTTAAAGGGAAGGTTTACGCTGCTTAAAAAAAAAAAAAACTGCACTCACCTGGGGCTTCTTCCAGCTCCTGGCAGTCGATCGGTGCCCTCGGCGTAGCTCCCCTCCTTTCGGGCGTCCAGTGGTGAACAAGTCGGCGTCATGTGCGTTCCACGGCGCGGGTCACGTGGTGTACGTGACGTCATCGGGTCTCTACTGCGCAAGCGCAGTAGTTCTGCACATGCGCAGTAGAGACCGGATGACGTCTCTACACCACGTGACCCACGGCGTGGAGCGCACGGAAGCCGACCTGGGAGCCGACCTGGCGAGGTCGGCTTCTTCACCGCTGGCCGCCCGGAGGGAGAGGAGCTGCGCCGAGGGCACTGATCGACTGCCAGGAGCTGGAAGAAGCCCCAGGTAAGTGCAGTTTGGTTTTTTTTAAGCAGTGCGGATCTTCCCTTTAAGGATCCCTTTAAACTGTTGTGTGTCACTGATTGACTCACAATCTACTAGAGATGAATGAGATGCAGATAATTCTGGCTCGCATGTACCTTACATGCTGCTTGAAATTGAGCCACTGCTAATTGTCTGGAAGTGATTGGCCCATCTCCAAGTTGCATACATGTAGATAGATAGTTTGGTTGGGAAAAAAATAAATAAAAAGACCTCTGTCCGTCAACTTTTGTATGCAAGTTTTCGTATTAAATTTCACTGCCACCAGGAATTATTTGCATCATGTTTACCATCTCTAGTCCTTACTATGATCTGGAGCTGTTTTTCTTTTTTTTTTTTTTCTTTTTTTTTTTATGGGAAGCACATTCACATGGATACAGTTCACCAAGAAGGATTAGAGGACTTTGGTGGTTGAAGGATAAAATCCCCTATTGCGGATCTAAAGGTTGATTTGGTTTAGTAATAAGGGCCATTTACACTGCAGCTTAATTGCAGCGTTATTATGCATGTAAATTCGGATGCGGAGAAGCAGCCATTTGAAATCAATAGGCTGCTTCAGAATCTTGTGCAGGGAGGTAACTGCTGTCTGCTGCAGTTTTCTGCACAACGCATCCCAGTCCCCATAGTAATGCATGGCACGGCTAGAGCGATTTGGATGCATATTGGCGTCAGCATGGGTGCTGTGTCCATTCCGAAAATGGATGTAGCTTCCCAGTGAAAACTCAGCCTAAGTGCTTGTTGGTGTGAAGGGTACCTGCGGGTTAAAAAAGAGAAAAGTTAGATACTCACCTTAGTAAAGGGAAGCCTCTGGATAATCCAGAGGCTTCCCCCGCCCCCCTCGAGCTCACCCTTCCACCGATGGGCCTCTGAACCTGTTGGACAAGGACTTGTCAAATAGGTTCACGCGGCCGCACTCCCGTCTGTGAATGAGCCCAGGCACAGATCTGCCCATGCCTTTGCAGTAGCATGGAGCCACCCATGCAGGGCTTTTCCCTCCGTGCACGAGCGACTCCTTGTTACTGTGCAGGTTGTCAGTGCGCTCGCGCTTGTTCATGGAGGGGTGTACAGCCGCAAATTTTCCAGGGCTGTGGAGTCGGAGTCGTGGAGTCAGGGCAATTTTGGGTGCAAGGAGTCGGAGTTGGGAAAAATGCTCCGACTCCTAATGAATTTAAACTGTAATTAAAATAGAAAGTATGGTAAAATTTTCTATTTCTCAGATAAGGCATCATAAATAATTTATACATACAGTAATAGCTGTGCTTGGTCCACAAAAATGAAATAAACCAATCAAAATTAGTCACTTGTGCTGCTTCAATAAAGCAGTCCCCGTATTTTTAAAGTCAGATATACACATCTGATTGTGACTGTATAATACAGTGGGTTGAAAAAGTATTCGGCCCCCTTGAAGGTTTCCACATTTTGTCATATTACTGCCACAAACATGAATCAATTTTATTGGAATTCCATATGAAAGACCAACACAAAGTGGTGTACACATGAGAAGTGGAACGAAAATCATACATGATTCCAAAAATTTTTTACAAATAAATAACTGCAAAGTGGTGTGTAAATAATTATTCAACCCCCTTTGATCTGAGTGCAGTCAGTTGCCTATAGGCATTGCCTGATGATTGCTAATGACTAAATAGAGTGCACCTGTGTGTAATCTAATGTCAGTACAAATACAGCTGCTCTGTGAGGGCCTCAGAGGTTGTCTAAAGCCTGGTGCACACCAAAAACCGCTTGCAGATCCACAAAATGCTAGCAGATTTTTAAACGCTTTTTCTGTAGCGTTTCAGCTAGCACTTTGCGGTTTTGGGAAGAGTTTTTGGTGTAGTAGATTTCATATATTGTTACAGTAAAGCTGTTACTGAACAGCTTCTGTAACAAAAACACCTGCAAAACCGCTCTGAACTGCCGTTTTTCAGAGCGGTTTGCGTTTTTCCTATACTTTACATTGGAGGCAGAAACGCCTCCGCAATCCAAAATCTGCAGCAGCCCGGGAGTATGCGTTTCTGCAAAACGCCTCCCGCTCTGGTGTGCACCACCCCATTGAAATACATTACCCTAGCGTTTCCACATACGCAATCGGATCTGAAAATGCAACCGAACCGCCCTGGTGTGCACTAGGCCTAAGAGAATATTGGGAGCAACAACACCATGAAGTCCAAAGATCACACAAGACAGGTCCAAGACAGGTCAGGGATCAAGTTATTGAGAAATTTAAAGCAGGCTTAGGCTACAAAAAGATTTCCAATGCCTTGAACATCCCAAGGAGCACTGTTCAAGCGATCATTCAGAAATGGAAGGAGTATGGCACAACTGTAAACCTACCAAGACAAGGCCATCCACCTAAACTCACAGGCCGAACAAGGAGAGCGCTGATCAGAAATGCAGTCAAGAGGCTCATGGTGACTCTGGATGAGCTGCAGAGATCTACAGCTCAGGTGGGAGACTCTGTCTATAGGACAACGATTAGTCATGCACTGTACAAAGTTGGCCTTCATGGAAGAGTGGCAAGAAGAAAGGCATTGTTAACCGAAAGCATAAGAAGTCCTGTTTGCAGTTTGCCATAAGCCATGTGGGGGACACAGCAACAATGTGGAAGAAGGTGCTCTGGTCAGATGAGACCAAAATGGAACTTTTTGGCCAAAATGCAAAACGCTTGCAGAAAACTAACACTGCACATCACTCTGAACACACCATCCCCACTGTCAAATATGGTGGTGGCAGCATCATGCTCGGGGGGGGGAGGGGGGGTGCATCTCTTCAGCAGGGACAGGGAAGCTGGTAGGAGTTGATGGGAAGATGGATGGAGCCAAATACAGTGCAAACTTGGAAGAAAACCTCTTGGAGACTGCAAAAGACTTGAGACTGGGGCGGAGGTTCACCTTCCAGCAGGACAATGACCCTAAACATGAAGCCAGGGCAACAATAGAATGGTTTAAAACAAAACATATCTATGTGTTAGAATGGCCCAGTCAAAGTCCAGATCTAAATCCAATCGAGAATCAGTGGCGAGATCTGAAAACTGCTGTTCACAAACGCTGTCCATCTAATCTGACTGAGCTGGAGCTGTTTTGCAAAGAAGAATGGGCAAGGATTTCAGTCTCTAGATGTGCAAAGCTGGTAGAGACATACCCTAAAAGACTGGCAGCTGTAATTGCAGCAAAAGGTGGTTCTACAAAGTAGGGGCCGAATAATTACGCACACCCCACTTTGCAGTTATTGATTTGTAAAAAATGTTTGGAATGATGTATGATTTTTGATCCACTTCTCACATGTACACCACTTTGTATTGGTCTTTCACGTGGAATTCCAATAAAACTGATGCATGTTTGTGGCAGTAATGTGACAAAATGTGGAAAACTTCAAGGGGGGGCGAATACTTTTGCAACCCACTGTATGACGTGTACACAGGAATCTCTTATATATGTTACGGCCAGAACCCGAAGTGTGGCCACTTCTAGTTCTGGCCGGCCACTTCGGGATCTGGCCGGCCAATGCGCGAAGTGGCCGCAGCGCAGCGGCCAATGTTAGAAATGGAATGTTTCCTTTTAATATTAATATAGTTTTCCGGCCGTCTCTGGCCAAAATGTAGCAAAACAGTTCGTTCATTGAATGAAATGAAGCTGGCGGCTCCGCCTCCTCTCCTCCGCCCCTGCCTCTTCTCTCTCTCTCTATCTCTTCTTCGGGCAGCCGGCGGGGACACGCGTGTCCCCGAGAGTCGTTCGTGGCGCCAGGAAAGCAGAGCGGGGAGGCTGCAGACATTGCTTCTGCCAGCACCCGCTCTGCAGGGACGAACGACAGGATTGCCTGCCGTGACGAACGACTCTGGGGGGGACACGCATGTCCCCCGCTGCCAGTATCGGGGAGAAGAGAGAGAGGCAGGGGCGGAGGAGAGGAGGCGGAGCAGAAGCCGGGCGGCTTCATCCTTCTACATTGCCGCCAGCTTCATTTCATTTAATGAACAAACTGTTTTGCTACATTTTGGCCAGAGACGGCTGGAAAACTACATTCATAATAAAAGGAAACATTCCATTTCTAACATTGGCCGCTGCGCTGCGGCCACTTCGCACATTGGCCGGCCAGAACCCGAAGTGGCCACACTTCGGGTTCTGGCCGTAACATATATACTAAATAACATCTATGCTGTAATAATAAAGCCTGATGTGTAGCCGTGTCACTAACAGAGATGGTCAATGAGATGGAAATAATTCTGCGTTGATTCTGATTTATGCAAATGTACGCACTCTGTTTGCTTGTGAAATCAAATAATTTGATATGTTGTTAAAATTTGGTTTGGTGACTACGAATTAAATGGTACCTGAGAAGGATGAAAAGAAAAGTTTTATACATACCTGGGGCTTCTTCCAACCCCCTTGAGGCTAATCAGTCCCTCGCTGTCCACCTCCAGCACCTGGATCTTCTGCTATGAGTCCTGGTAATTCAGCCAGTCAGTGCAGTCCGGCCACATGCCGCTTCCACAGCCAGGAGCGTTCTGCACCTGCACAATAGTGCTGCGCAGGTGTAGTACTCTCCCGGCGGCGGAGTGTGTGTATGCACACTACGCCAGACTGGCTCAAGTACCTGGACTCATAGCAGAAGATCCAGGTGGTGGAGGAGGACAGCAAGGGACTGATTAGCCTGAAGGGGGGCTGGAGGAAGCCCCAGGTATGTATAAAACTTTAATTTCATCTGTCTCAGGTTTACTTTGTTACACAGTAGTAGTACTATACTCTACATATGCACTCTCCACAGAGCTGCAGGGAATCCACTGAGAATGCTGTGCACATTGAACAGAGAGGTGTTGTCTGTCACCCATAAACCTGGTTCAGATTGTGCATGAAGAATGTGTAATAGAGGAAGAATCTCCTCATTCCCCTGCAGAGTACCTGCACATCATTCTTACATGTACCCACACTTACATTGCCTAAGGCCTGATAGATGTTCTTTGTTCCGGTCTGTACCTTTTACAAGTACTCTTACCAAGGACTAGTTTTAGTCTATGACTAAAGGGAATAAATATGGCAGTCTTCATATCCTTCTCACTTCAGTTGTCTTTTAAAATTCCTGAGCGTTGCAGTTAAAGAGAACCCGAGGTGGGGATCTTAGAGTTAAATCTATACACAGAGGCTGGGTCTGGCTATAGTGCCCAGCCTCTGTTGCTAGTCGATTATTCCCTAAATCCCCCCTGCGCTCTACACTAGCCCAAAAATTACAGCCGCGCTGTCGGGCTCTGTTTACCTTTCTAGTGCCACTCACGCCGCTCCCCCCGCCCCCCCCCCCCCCCCCCCGCCTCCTGCAGAGCGCCGATCCCCGCCTGCGTCCCTTCTCTCTAATCAGCGGCGAGGGAAGGGACGTGGGCGGGGATCGGCGCTCTGCAGGAGGCGGGGGGAGCGGCGTGAGTGGCAGTAGAAAGGTAAACAGAGCCCGACAGCTCGGCTGTAATTTATGGGCTAGTGTAGAGCGCAGGGGGGATTTAGGGAATATTCAACTAGCAACAGAGGCTGGGCACTATAGCCAGACCCAGCCTCTGTGTATAGATTTAACTCTAAGATCCCCACCTCGGGTTCTCTTTAAGAGACGATATTCATGTTACATACTTTCAATCAACAAAATTGTAATATGCAAATTAGAGGAGTCTGAGAAATCCTAAACTGAGGAGTTGGAGTCGGAGGATTTTTGTACCAACTCCACAGCCCTGAAATTTTCAGAGGGTCCCATGCAGCAGTGGTGGTCTCGATAAGGACGTCAATGTATCCTCCTCTCGCTCCTGTGGAAGACATCACCACACTTGCCTGTTTCCAGGGACTACCCCCCTCCTCTGAGCGTCCACATACAGACCCAGATAATACATTCCAGTGTCACAAACCCATTAGCAACAGATACCCTGGTGAGACACACTAATGTGATAGATCATCTTGTGAAAGATTCATTGGTGACAGTTCCTGACAGATTCCCCCCCTCCCTGTGGCAAACCCCCTAAATTGGACGCTTTTAAAGTGTACCTAGTAGAGTAATGCTTCATACACACTTGAGATAAAAGTCTTTGGAAAATGCAAGATCACAGACCAATTTTACCCCCTTCCATGTAGTATGAGAGCCATACTCTACACAGTCTATTCTATGGAGCTGCACTCCCCATCATAAAATCTTTGCAAGATGCTGCACACAAAGATGCCCGTACACACTCAAAAGATCATTATCTGCAAAAGATCTGTTCCTGCAAAATATCCATTCCTGCAAAATGCATTCATAGTCTATGAGATCTGCAGATCATCATACACACCTTGTTTAACAGACTTCATCTGCATATCTGGCAATCATCTGCAGATCTGAAAATCCATCCTGGTGGATCTGATCTGCAGATGATTGTCTGTTAAACCAAGTGTGTATGAGGATCTGTAGATCTCATAGACTATGAATGCATTTTGCAGGAATGGAGTTTTTGCAGGAACAGATCTTTTGCAGATAATGATCTTTTGAGTGTGTACAGCATCTTTGTGTGCAGCATCTTGCAAAGATTTTATCTGATGGGGAGTGCAGCTCCATAGAATAGACTGTGTAGAGTATGGCTCTCATACTACATGGAATGGGGTAAAATTGGTCTGTGATCTTGCATTTTCCAAAGACTTTTATCTCAAGTGTGTATAAAGCATAAGAATCATTTTTATTCACCAAGCACCAAGCCTTACAAATGAGCGTTACCATTACTAATGCGCATTACCATAAGGTGGGCGGGGCTTCTGCCTTAGAGGTGAAATATCAGGAAATTCTGGATTTTAATGCCAGAAATACTGGGTGTGTGCGGCAGTGAATAGTTGGAGTCTATGTCCTGTCAGAGCCACACAGCCAACAGCAGGATGTAGATTACAACTACGTCGGTGTGGAAATGGTCACACTTCAGGGTTGATTAATGCTTGCCGTTTCTTCGGGAAACAAAACGAAAAGGCTTCAATGACTGGCTTACCTGTACATTTAAAGTTGAAACTTTACCCCAGTCTCCCCATTCATGTTGGCAATAACAGGTCAGCTTGGCCAGAGGAGTCAGAGGTGAAGAGTCTGAATCATGGTACTATAAACTGAGGGGGTCAGAGTCAGATGTTTTTTTGGAAGAACTCCACAGCCCTTGATTTGTGTGCATATTTGTGACTTTACAGTGTGTGGTTTTTCTTTAGCGTATGTACAGCATGTGTGTTGAATTGGAAGAATAGCAGCAGCCACAACATTCCGGACCATCCCACCTTTCCTTATACTGTACTAAGGCCATGCTTACTCCATGCCTAGCCTACCCTCCTTTCATAACATTAGCATTTTCTTCTAAATAAAGTCAGCATGTTCTGCATCTTCTAGCAATGTCAATGTGTTCCTTTACCAGCTTTTTAAGCTTTGACAAATTTTTAAACTTTTGCATTTTTGACATTTAGCTATAAAATAAGACTATGAGATTCCAGGAAAGTCCTATTTAGGATTAGGACTGTAGCTGGTTTCTAGCCACAATGGGTACCTGGGCAAAAATGAAATGGGGCCGTTATGACCTGCAACAACATGTCACACCAAGTGGCTTTAGTAGCTCCCCCCCTTTCCCCTTATAGTAAAGTATATACATGCTGCACACATGAGGTCACAGAGAAGTGATGCCTGTGAGGATGAACATGGAAGCACACAGACTGATGGAGGAGCGTGCTGACTAGACAGGTACATTAGCTCCGCTGCACATACTTTGCTGGGGCCCAGGGACAATGAGTCACTTGGGGAGCTCAGGGGGCCCGGGGACAATGAGTCACTTGGGGGAGCTCAGGGGGCCCGGGGACAATAATTCACTCAGGGGAGCTCAGGGCACCAGGTACAATAATTCATTCAGGGCACCAGGGACAATAATTCACTCGGGAGCTCAGGGAGCCGGGGACAATAATTCACTCAGGGGAGCTCAGGGCACCGGGGACAATAATTCACTCGGGAGCTCAGGGCACCAGGGACAATAATTCACTCAGGGCACTAGGGACAATAATTCACTCAGGCGAGCTCAGGGCACCGGGGACAATAATTCACTCAGGGCACCAGGGACAATAATTCACTCAGGGGAGCTCAGGGCCCGGGGACAATAATTCACTCGGGAGCTCAGGGCACCAGGGACAATAATTCACTCAGGGGAGCTCAGGTCACCAGGGACAATAATTCACTCAGGGCACCAGGGACAATAATTCACTCAGTGGAGCTCAGGGCACCGGGGACAATAATTCACTCTGGAGCTCAGGGCACCAGGGACAATAATTCACTCGGGAGCTCAAGGCCCCGGGGACAATAATTCACTCAGGGGAGCTCAGGGCACCAGGGACAATAATTCACTCAGGGGAGCTCAGGGCACCAGAGACAATAATTCACTCAGGGGAGCTCAGGGCACCAGGGACAATAATTCACTCGGGGAGCTCAGGGCCCGGGGACAATAATTCACTCGGGGATATCAGGACCCGGGGACAATAATTCACTCGGGGAGCTCAGGGCCCGGGGACAATAATTCACTCGGGGAGCTCAGGGCCCGGGGACAATAATTCACTCGGGGAGCTCAGGGCCCGGGGACAATAATTCACTCGGGGAGCTCAGGGCCCGGGGACAATAATTCACTCGGGGAGCTCAGGGCCCGGGGACAATAATTCACTCGGGGAGCTCAGGGCCCGGGGACAATAATTCACTCGGGGAGCTCAGGGCCCGGGGACAATAATTCACTCGGGGAGCTCAGGGCCCGGGGACAATAATTCACTCGGGGAGCTCAGGGCCCCAGGGACAATAATTCACTCAGTGGAGCTCAGGGCCCCAGGGACAATAATTCACTCAGTGGAGCTCAGGGCACCAGGGACAATAATTCACTCAGTGGAGCTCAGGGCCCCAGGGACAATAATTCACTCAGTGGAGCTCAGGGCACCAGGGACAATAATTCACTCGGGGAGCTCAGGGCCCGGGGACAATAATTCACTCAGAGGAGCTCAGGGCACCAGGGACAATAATTCACTCAGGGGAGCTCAGGGCACCGGGGACAATAATTCACTCAGGGGAGCTCAGGGCACCAGGGACAATAATTCACTCAGGGGAGCTCGGGGCCCGGGGTCTAATTCACTCAGGGGAGCTCGGGGCCCGGGGTCAATAATTCACTCGGGAGCTCAGGGCACTGGGGACAATAATTCACTCAGGGTAGCTCAGGGCACCAGGGACAATAATTCACTTGGAGAGAGCTAGGGGCCCTGGGAATTGCCCAGTGTGGCCCTGCTAAGATGTGGCCTGAAGAAGACATTGCACACTGTATTTACAAATGAATAAACACTTCTTGGCATTTGTTGTTTTAGACTATGCACAGATGAGCAGAATGGAACGTGTGACGCCTGCCTCATCTGGTAAGATCACAAGCTTGGATCAGAGAACCTTTGCTGGTCACATCTGTTGGTTTACTATTAATACCGGCTCCAATATATTTTCAAATACTTTTTCTCTTTTTTTACTTAAAGGATACCTTAGCACTTTTCTAAATGTAAAAGCAGGGGAAGCAGGCATGTGTAGGAGGCTCTCCTCAAGCCCACGGCTCCCCCCATTCTCCTCCATCCCCCTCCGTTATGGTCTAATGTTCACCCGAAGCTACCGGGTAAGGAGGGTCTGTGAGCACTGCACAGGCGCTGCCTGGCGACTCGTGTCCTTGATTGCACACCCACGTCTGAGAGCGCTCTGTGCATGCGTACTATATGACAACTACCCTAAATCGCCCCCCCCCCCCCCAATCCCCAGTTTTTACATTTTGAAAAGGGCTAAGGTTCCATAACATCATCCTCTAGTGTTTTAGTTTCAGTTCTGGGTCCCTTCTTGGGTCTGCTTTAAAGAGTAACTGTTAGCCTAAAAAAATCTAATTTAAATCTCTATTGCAATGTGTTAAATAGTTTGTAAGGGAGCCAAAAAGGCAATGCTGAAGTTAAAAAGCAATCTAATTTTTTTACTGTGTGACTATCATTCAGCCTTTTCCCCAAGCTCCTAAGGAGGACGCAAGGCCGCATAACAGATACTGCAGAGCATGCCCATGTTTGCCCGACCCCCCCCCCCTCTCCCCCCCAGGACCAGGTGCCGATGTCTGCCTGACCCTCTCCCCCCCCCCCCCCCCCAGGACCAGGTGCCGATGACTGTCTGTTTTTTTTACCGCACAGCCTTTTATAAATGATAGCCATTGTGTTTTACCCTATTTTACCACAATGGGCTGCAAAAGCAATGAAAGCCTGTGGAGACTTTCACAGTTATTGTGCTCCGTTGCGGTGCCCCAGAAGTGTCCGAGCCAACGCAAGGGCAGCAGCGCCTTACCGCAAGCACCGCTCTTAATGCTCTCAATGCGCGGTACTTAGGGTAATGAAAGACTATGGGCAACTCAGTAAGTGTAAATGGCGGAGTGTGGTGCAGAGCACATGCGTGGACTGATGGGAATCCCAGTGATGTACCGTATTTCCTGCCCTGCAGGGAGTACGTCACTGAACAGGGGGTAAGACCGGCCTCAATGTTTTCTGGAAGGGTTACTTGGCCTTTTCTGGAAGGGTTACTTGGCCTTTTCTGGAAGAGTTACGTGGCTTTTTCTGAAAGGGTTACGTGGCTTTTTCTGAAAGAGTTACGTGGCTTTTTCTGGAAGGGTTACTTGGCTTTTTCTGGAAGGGTTACTTGGCTTTTTCTGGAAGGGTTATGTGGCCTTTTTTGGAGGGGTTACGTGGCTTTTTTTCTGGACGGGTTAGGTGGCTTTTTCTGGAAGGGTTAACGTGGCTTTTTTAAGGGTTAGGTGGCTTTTTCTGGAAGGGTTACGTGGCTTTTTTAAGGGTTAGGTGGCTTTTTCTGGAAGGGTTACGTAGCTTTTTTTGGAAGGGTTACGTTGCTTTTTTTCTGGAAGGGTTACGTAGCTTTTTTAAGGGTTAGGTGGCTTTTTCTGGAAGGGTTACGTGGCTTTTTTAAGGGTTAGGTGGCTTTTTCTGGAAGGGTTTCGTGGCTTTTTCTGGAAGGGTTACTTGGCCTTTTCTGGAAGGGTTACTTATTGCTCATGCAGCAATTTTCACTACAGAATGCAACCTATTCTGAATACAGTGCTACCTGACGGCATGTAGATCACAGCCATCTAATATTGGTAATCAGCCGTGTCCCTTGGGTACAAAGATTTCAGGAGATTCTCTAAAACTTTCACTTTTAGTGATATTAATGTACTGGAGATGATGAAATCAAAGTTCAATACTTACTCTGGATTTATTTTCTTTAGCAGAAATGAAGACTGATCTGAAATTGTTATTAGAATGTTTGAAATGTGAAATGAGTAACCCTGAGGCACAGAAAGACACTCTGGCTGCTGTCTGCTCCATCTGCCGGGATAACAGTAAGTAGCTCATAACTATATTATAGGGGCAGTGCTGAGGTGCTCTGCACAATGCACAACATTACTGACAGGACTAGTGTTGCTCGGATAGTACTTTTTAAAATATGAGTTGATCCGGATTTTCAGATATCCGAATCCGAACTTTTAGATATCCACATGAACGCGGATATCCGAACGCTTTATCCGCGGATATCCGACCTATTCGGATATCCGGATAGAGAAACCGGAAGTGCCTTTCAAAATGCTTTAAAACCATTTCTAACCTTTAAAAACACCTTCTAGCCTCTTCCCTCCTCCCTTCCTCCCTCCCTTCTTCCTCCTCCCTTCTCCCTCCTCCTTCCTTCCTTCCTCCTCCGGAGGAGGAGGATCTTGTCTTCCAGGGATTTGTAGGATGTCAAAAGCATGCTCACATACCTTGGCCAGGAATCGAACCCAGGTCCTCTGCTTAGAAGGCAGCTCTCCTCACCGCTATACCACCAGTGCCCGGGAATCAAACACAGGTCAACTAACATTACAGGCTGGAGGAGGAGACTTTTTGCCATTGAACCTGTAATTCGGATTCGGATATCTGGAAGAAATCCGCGGATATCCGGGTTGGCTGTCAAACTATCTGCAGATAGCTATCTAGATTATTAAAAAAAATTCGGAATCCGAATCGGATAGTGTAAAAAAAAGTTTGGATATTCGGGTTACACGGATATCCGAAATCCGGATGAGCATCCCTGGACAGGACTGCTGCACTTTGAGTACCACCGAGCATACGTGAGTGTGAGCTAGGACCATCAGAAATATATAGCACTGCTGCTGACCAAGCCAGTGAGGAAGTGAGGAAGTCAGAGGGCTGGCAGGGGGAGAAAGTTGCACACACTACTTACCCATGAAAAATAGCAGCTAGGAGGTGGTGAGAGTTGATGGGCAGTGCTGAATTAGTAAGACTTAGCCCTTTTTTAGTTGTGTCTGCATTTTGTAATGTTTTTGTTAAAATAATTTGTATGATGTGGATATGGTGGGCAGCATGCATTTATTTCTGACATGCCTATTCAAGTTGACATGAAAACATGTGCAGGAAAAAAAACACTTGTTGGGTGCCATGTAACCTTTATATGCTGAAGGAGGCTAAAATATGTCCCACTATAAAATCTCTATGATCAGTGACATCCTCATAAGCTTTTTTTCTGAATTTAGGTCTAAAGCCCGTACACACATACAGTGCTGCCCATAATTATTCATACCCCTGGTAAAATTTGACTTGGTTACTTTTATTCAACCAGCAAGTCATTTTTGACTGGAAATAACATGGGTGTCTCCCAAATGATAAGACGATGTACAATAGGCATTATTGTGGGAAAAAAACATTTCTCAGCTTTTATTTACATTCAAGCAAAAAGTGCCCAGTCCAAAATGATTCATACCTTTCTCAATAATCAATAGAAAATCCTAGATTGGCTATTACAGCAAACGCTTCCTATACTTGCAGACCAGCTTTTTGCATGTCTCCACTGGTATTTTTGCCCATTCATCTTTAGCAATAAGCTCCAAATCTTTTAGGTTGGAGGATTTTCTTGCCATCATCCTGATCTTTAGTACCCCCAAAGCATTAGGTTCCCGCCACCATGTTTGCCAGGGGGGATGGTGTTCTTTGGGTTGAAGTCTTCTCCTTTTTTTATGCCAAATGAAGAAAACATCATTGTGACCAAACAAATCAATTTTGTTTAATCTGACCATAACACAGAAGACCAGAAGTCTTCTTCTTTGTCCAGATGAGCATTTGCAAAGGCCAAGCAAGCTTTTGTTTGCCTTATCTGGAGAAATGGCGTCCTTGGTCTGCATCCTTGGAACCCAGCAGTGTGCAATGTCCTTTGGATCGTCTGCCTTGAGACATTGCCACCAGCAGAGCCCAGATTCACCAGGATGGCCTTGGTGGTGATCCTTGGATTCTTTTTCACCTCTCTCGCTATCCTCCTGGCCAGCACAGGTGTCACTTTTGGTTTCCGACCACATCCTCTGAGATTTTCCACAGTGCTGAACGTCTTGTATTTTTTAATAATACTTTGCACTGTAGCTACTGGAACTCGAATACATTTTGAAATAGCCTTTTAGTCCTTTCCTGACTTGTGAGCAGCCACAATGCACAGCCGCAGGTCCTCACTGTTCCTGTTTCAGTGTCATTATTTCTGCAAATTGTGGTCATTCCTCACAATACCTGCTTGCTTCGTGACTGGAAGCAAGTTGCTGCGAACAGGTTTTGAGAGAGGCACGGTTTGCTGTTTGGGTGGACCTTGAACATCTTGGTTGGCACACAGGAGTCCTCGGAGAAGCTGATGTATGAGGTGACGTTATCTGCACACTCGTCCAGAGTTGGCGCTTCCAGCATGTTGCAGTCACAGCAAGCTTGAAGTTGGAGCTTGGCTTCGCTTGACCACACTTTGGTGGACTTTAGGACTGGCTTTTCTGTTTCCAGGCGCCTCCTGTAGGTGAGGATAAGATGGATGAGACAGTGGTCGGAGGAGCCAAGTGCCACCCCTGTAACTGCTTTGTATGCATCCTTCAGTGGCTTGTTGCAGTGGTCGAGGATGTACAGGCCTCTAGTGGGGCAGGCCACATACTGGTGATAGTGCGGCATCTTTGGTGGAAATTGGTCCTATTGAAACTGCCTAAGACAATGAACAGTGAATTTGGGAGGGACATCTCCCACTGCAAGATGGTATCGCTGAGGGTGAGCAGGGCAGATTTTACATCAGCATCAAATGAAACGTACACACCGACAAGGACATAGGAGGAAAACTCCCGTGGCGAGTATGATGGCCTGCAGTTCACGAGTAAGAGTTCAGCGTCCGGGTATCCCTTTCTGACAAGTACTGACGAGGTTGCCACCGTGATGAGCTGATGTAGAAGCAGATGCCACCATCTCCTTTTTTTTTTCTCAGAGAAGGCAGAATCACTGTCTACTCAAATGAGGCTAAAGCCAGGGAGGAAGAGAGCATTCTAAGGGATTTTGTTGTGTAACCATGCAGAGGATCGAGTTGTTCCTGCCCAGCTCCCTCCTGTCCCAGAGGAGGCGCATGTTCAACCAGTTTGGAGAGAGAGTGGACATATACCTTGAGAAAGGCCGTGATTGGCCAAAACATGTTGGTGGGCGGAGCTTAAGGACACCAAACTTCTCCTGAATGTGGTCCCTTGCTGATCCCCCCCCCCCCCCCCCCCTGACTAGCCACGTGGGCACTGGTAGATAACGGGACAAAGGCGGACATCGAAGAAAGGGGATACCCTTTCCTCGCATAGCTGACTGAGGCATATGCAGGTTGAGTACGCAAACAGAACTTGCAGGGTGGCTGTTTGAGTTTTGGTGGGTGGAAGAATAGGGGCTGTTCAGCCCGACCAAGCGCTCATAGCCAGCCTGCCTTTACCTATGTTGCTCTTTCACATATGCTGCAACCTCACTCTATTGCTTGATAATAGACTGCAATCCCTATGCTGACATGTGGCTGGATACATAAGCATGATTACTTTCTCTACCCAAGAGGTGGCGCTCAAGGTACACGTGTAGATGTTAGCACATATAGAAATACAGGCAAATTATAGCAGACAAAACAAATGAGTCCTTGATGTTAAATATAGTCCACAATCAGTTGTAGATATCTCCAGTTCAAAGGACGAATATAATAAGTTCCAGCAGAATCAACGTCTCAGGCATTAACCACCACCAGCACCCTTTGTGTGCCACTCACCGAATTGACTGACCACCAGGTCAGTATGAGCCTTGGGACAGTTCCCAGGTCGTCCCCCACCTTTCCGACCACATCAACAATCCACTTTAATCCCAGAAGGTTTCTTCAATGTCAATCACCTCAAAGAAAACTCCACATAGTGTGATACCGTATAAAAAATGTATTTATTTAAAACATATTGCACTCACATGCTCCAAAAGGATAAAATCGCCTAGAGTTTTTAAAACGGGCTCTCCCCCGTATGGATGGCCAGGGCTGGCAGGCTACAGATCCGCCGGGCTCTCTCCCATCACCGCCGCGCACTCGGTGTGTGGTGGATTCCCTTCCGCGTACCGCCTCGCCGCCTCCACGCCAGTCCGTGTAGCCTCAGTCCCGCTTCCGCATCAGGCTCCGCCCTATCGATTTCGTCACACAGTGACTCATCAGGGGCATGGAGCCTGATGCGTACTGCGGGGATACTTATGGGACAATGCACATCTCGCGCATGCTCCCTCCAAACTTCCCAAAAGCCTGCAAACCCGCCATCTAGTGTTCGATTTACATATTGCACCAAGTTTAAATGCCAATGCAAGCCACATCTACTAAGGCTATCCTATTAATACGATCATTAAGATTAAAAATCCTAAAAAAATAAAAAACATTATACGGTACCCTCTTAGAGGTGGGAGGTCCCTCAATTAATGCATACTACAATACATCTGTGTGCTAAAAATAATTATCTCCATACAACTTTCTTTGGGGTTGCATGTGGTGTGTGGTAAACCACTCCTGCCATCCGCCAGGTTGTATGTGGTGCTATACATCTCCCCTCTACCCCCACCCCCATCTACCCTCCATCCATAACCTGTAGGCTTTCCCGGCCAGGATGTCAGGATAGGACACCCACACATCCATGCACACCCCATTCACCATGTTGTCCCCAAAAAAAACATTGTTTCAAACCAACTCCAGCACATTCTTATGGTCACCATGAACATCAATATACCCTCCAGGACAGAGATGCATGAATACACCTACACCCCTTTTGCACCATGAACATTATTGAACCCTCCAGGACAGGAGTGCATGAAGACACATGCACCCCTAATACCACCATGACCCGACCGACTTTGGCCATACCAGGTCCGGAGTGCATGCACACACATCACACTCCTAATCACCTAGAAAACAGACCAAGTCGATGTCTATATTGAGGCCATCAGGTCTAAGTGTACCCATCCTGTGGATCCACCTAGTTTCTTCCTGCGATACCCTTTTAAGTTTGTTACACCCCCTCCAGTTAGGTATGATTTTCTGAAGTCCACAGAAGGATAATTCTTTGGGGTTGCAGTCATGATGACTGCCAAAATGGGCTGATACCCCATGATTGGGATATCCTTTCTTAATGTTGCGGACATGCTCCCCCATTCTCTCCTTGAGGGTTCGGGTGGTCCTACCTATACACTGCCATCCACATCTGCACCAGGCAAGGTATACGACAAATCGGTCATTACAGGTGATGAATTCCTGAATCTTGAAGCTCCTCCCATTACTGAATGATACCACCCTATTGGTTTTTACCCCATTTGCCTCCCTGCAGGCCTTACATGCCCTGCATGGAAAAAACCCCGCTGTTTGCCACCCCTGCATGCGTGGCGTCTTTTTTGGCTCCACACAGCTCGGTGCAAGTATTTGTTTTAAATTTTGGGCCTTTCTGTAGATGAATTTTGGTCTATTTGGGATGATGCTCCTAAGGGTGAGATCTGTCTCCAAAATCCCCCAATGATGTTGTATTATATTTTGAAGTTGTCTATACTGGGTATTAAACCCTGTGATAAAGGCCAGATCAAATTCACCCCCATTCTTTTCCCCCTCCTTCTCTCCTAGCAAGGTCTGTCTGTCCATGGCTCCAATCCTTTCTATTTCACTCTCTAGTGCATCTTTCATATACCCCTTCTCCATAAATCTGTTTTTCAAAATCTCCGCCTGCATAAAATAGTCCTGTGTACTTGAGCAATTTCGCTTCATCCTTAAAAATTGTCCCTTTGGGATTGCCTTAATCCAAGCTGGATGGTGGCAGCTATTTGTGGATATATAACCGTTTCTGTCAGTTTCTTTGAAGAAACTTTTGGTGCCCATGATGTTCCCATCCCGCATTATCTCTAAGTCCAGGAATTGTATCGAGTCCCTACCAGATTGCATAGTAAGGGAAATACCCAGGTTGTTATTGTTAAGTTGACCAAGGAAAAGTTCCAAATTCGCCTCTCCACCCCCCCATATGAAGAACAGGTCATCAATAAATCTCCGCCATATTCTGACCGGCCCCCCATTCTCCAGCACAGATTGTTCCCATTTCCCCATAAATAGATTGGCCAGACTTGGGGCATAGCTCGCCCCCATGGCGCATCCTTTTAT
The DNA here is from genome assembly GCF_040937935.1 of Hyperolius riggenbachi. NCBI lineage: Eukaryota > Metazoa > Chordata > Amphibia > Anura > Hyperoliidae > Hyperolius > Hyperolius riggenbachi. The sequence goes on along the minus strand of NC_090656.1, from coordinate 52,849,934 downwards.
CTGACTGTAAAAGACGCCATCATGCCAAAAATAATTGCGTTCTAAAGCGAATTTAAGTAACCTCAAAATATATATTCTCTGGTCATCTTTAATTTTCCCTTGTCTTTTGAAAAAATAGTCCACCGCCTCCAGTCCAAGTTCATGCTTAATATTAGTATATAATGCAGCGACATCCATTGTCACCATAATTTCCTCCTCATTCAGTTCTTGAAGCATGTGCTTCGTGTCCCTCAGTATATTGGGCAGGTCCTCCACCAAGGGTTTCAAAAACTCATCCAGATATTGTCCCAACCTGTGTGTGACCGATCCTATCCCACTAATTATGGGACGTCCGGGGGGTTCAGTTTTATTTTTGTGCATTTTTGGAACCTGATAGATAATAGGTATCCTCTGTACGTCAGGTACAATGTATTTAAATTCCTCGTCAGTAATGAGCCCCCTATCCATCCCCTCCCTGAGTATTTCCTTCAACTCTCCCATATACTTACCCGTAGGGTCTCCCTTCATGCGGTTATATGCCTCTTTATCTCCCACCAACCTATCCAGTTCAGTTTTGTATTGGGTTTTGTTTAGAACCACCACCCCTCCCCCCTTATCAGCTGGTCTCACAACCAGTCCTTTATCCTCCAGCATTTCCTTTGCTATTTCCCTAATCTGTCCATTTGTTTGCTCAGGTATCTTATTCATGTCCTTGATAACCATGTTTTTGAATACTTCAATGGCGTTATAATTTGTATCCTGTGGGTTAAATGTGGATCTAGTTCGCAAGTTGGTATGTACATAACCATCAGAGATATTAGTGGGGTTTCGTTGAGGGCGTCCTGCAAAGTATTTTTTCAAATGCAATTTACGTGCAAATTTATTTATATCAATATACGTTGTAAATTTGTCCATACCTTGCCTGGGTGCATACTTCAATCCCTTATTCAAAATTTGTAACTCTTTAGTGCTCAAGTCTGTGCCACTAATGTTAAACACCCCCTCCCCTATTATTGTCTCATCCGTTTTGCCCCTCTTACCCCCCCTTGTGCCTCGTCTTGCTCTCTTTTTCCATAGTGACCTTGATGTGTGTTGTACCCTCCCCCCTCTGGTCTCCATTCCCTCTCCCCGTATCTCGGGGCCATCTCTAAAAAAGGCTCCATTTGTTGTTGTTGCCTTATGGGGTCATATCGGTTATAGACAGGTACATTGTACTGATTATTAGACATGTTTCTATACCCTGTCCCCTATCCGGTGCTCTGTACGGGCTTCTGTGTATCCCCCTACTTCCTACCCATCCCCTATTCCCACCCCACCCTCCCCTGCCCTCCTCCCCGTAGTGACCATATCCCACCCCCTGTTCTACATTAGGTCCATGTGTGGTTTTAGGTCCTGGTCTATGTTCACCTTGCTGCTCCTCTGTGTATACCCTTTGTTTCTGTTGTGTGATCTGCTCTGCCTTAGCCAATAACTCTGCGGCTTTTGCCTCTTCTTTTTTCTTAATTTGCCATCTATATGTTTCTTTCTTCCGTGTGGCATCAGCATCCCTTTGAAACTTTTTTTGTTTACATAAGCATGATTAACCCGCTAACTGCTGCTAACTGTCGCTTGCTTGCAAGATCTATCTACTGGCAATTGTATTACACTTTTTGGACCACCCGTTTTTTTTTGTTTTGTCTTGTTTTTTGTCCTTTTGCCAAGGAACTGTGTTTCATCTTAACATATGATTGCAGTGACTGGAAGTCACTGGCTATATGCAATTGGCCAAATATCAGTTTATTAAGTGTCTCTGATGCATGGTGCAGCTGCAATATTTACTCACAAAGTGGGACTACTGCGCCTGCGTAGTACGCTACGGTCCACGTGGCGGTGATTGACAGTGCTGCTCGTGCAGACGCAGTACATCGCTGGGGACCGGAAGGCAGCTGCGGCGAACAGCTGACTGCAGAGCTGCGGTGAGGGACATGTGGGGAGCTTGGGGCTAGACGATCCCCGGGTAAGTAGCACTTATTTTCTTTAAAAACGGCTGATAACTCCTTTAAAGAGACACTGAAGTCTCCTAAAAATCATGTTTTAAATTTAAAAAATGTGTTTAACATCTTTGCCCTACCTAAACCGCCACATCCCCATCGCTGTAATCTCACTAAATCCCCCCCCAACTCCCCCGCAAAATCCACAACTTTTTTGGTCGTGGATTTTGCTGCTTTTGGAGGCAGGGCTATGAGCCGCAGCTCTGCCTCCATTCGCGTCTATCAGCAGCGGATCTCCGCCTCTCCCCCGCCCCTCTCAGTGAAGGAAGACTGAGAGGGGCGGGGGAGAGGCGGCGATCCGGGCTGACAGACGCACTGAGAGGCAGAGCTGCGGCTAATAGCTCTGCCTCTCACAGAAGCGCTGCCCGGATTGCCCCCCGGGGAGTTTGGGTGGATTTAGTTAGTGTACAGCGGCGGGGATGCGGCGGTTTAGGTTGGGCTAACATGTTAAACAAATTTTTTTTAATTAAAAACATGATTTTTTTTATGAGACTTCAGAATCTCTTTAAAGGATACCCGAAGTGACATGTGACATGATGAGATAGACATGGGTATGTACAGTGCCTAGCACACAAATAACTATGCTGTGTTCCTTTTTTTCTTTCTCTGCCTGAAAGAGTTAAATATCAGGTATGTAAGTGGCTGACTCACTCCTGACTCAGTGAAGTGACTACAGTGTGTCCCTTACTGATAAGAAATTACAACTATAAAACACTTTCCTAGGAGAAAAGAGCTTCTGGCAGCAGGAAAGCGATAAAAAGGGGCTAATAGTTCATAGGTTTTAGCTCTGGCATACTTTCATAAATGTGTCTTTGAGCAAAAACAATATAACAGTTAAAACTTAAAAAGTAGATTTACATAAAATAAAACTGTGGAATATCCTAAAAAGTCATTTTTAGGAGAAGGAAGATAGATACAATTGTTTATTTAATTCGTTTATTTTCACCTAGGGTGTCCTTTAAAAGGAAATAAATTGTCAGCCTCCATATTCCTCCTGTTACAGTTGTCCTTTAAAGAGACTCAGAAGTCTTTAAAAACCTCATTAACATTATTGCCCCTCTTAAAACGCAGCAGAACTGCAGCTAAAAACACCCTCAATCACCCCTAACTCACCCCTTACTCGGCCGGCAAAATCCACGACTTTCTTGGTCGTGGATTTTGCTGCCGCCTCTATGCGCGTCAATCAGCGCGTATCTCCGCCTCTCCCCGCCCCTCTCAGTGAAGGAAGACTGAGAGGTGCGGGGGAGAGGTGGTGATCCGCTGTGATTGACGCACATAAAGGCAGAGCTGCGCTGCCTCTATGCGGAAGGAGCCCGTGATGTACCCCCGAGAGTTTGGGGTGATTGAGGGGGTTTTCAGCCGCGGTTCTGTGGCGGTTTAAGAGGGGCAATAATGTTGATGAGGTTTTTAAAGTACACATAGCAACAACACTGAATTGAAAAAAGACTTGTGTTTCCCTGTGGAAGGGGTGTGGCTTGGAGGAGCAGGGTGGTGTTAGCATAGCAGTGCACCAAGTCCAGTCAGAGAGGTGGTCACATGACCAACAAAGCCCATTAAAAGGGAGTTTTGAATATTGGCCCTTAGACGTCCGGAAGGGAGGTTGTTGAAATAATCTTGGAATTTGGGGTGCTTTAGTCGCAAACTATTGGAAAAGAGGAATCCGTATTGGACTGAACCATCTGTTTGCACCGGAGAAGATTGCAATTATATTGCACCCAACTATAGCAGTCTAGACTAAGGAAACTGAAATCCTCAATTATTTTGGGGTCTTATTTTGCAATTTACCTTTTTACTTTTTATATTCTCATTTAATTTTTTTATTTTTGGACGCAACCTTGTCCCTTTTTTCTGTATGCATATTTTTGTGTGCATGCAATTTGTAAGCTGGTTGTGATGACGCTGCAGCGCCTTACAGATGTTGTGTACTCAGCACCAGGGAAAGTATGTTTTTATGCTATTTTAATAAATGTTCATTTGTTTAAAAGCAAAGATTTGTATTGAATTATTACTATAAGAGCTGGTTCAGATGGACGCTTGCGGAGCGTTTACCGCAAGCGTTCGGAACGTCGCGGTAAACTCTCCCATTCAAGTGAATGGGAGTGTTTACACCGAGCTTTTGCGCGCGTTTACACGATCGCGGCCTTTGGGTCCTGATTTTCGCTAGCTTTCGAGCTGCCCCTGGAAGCAACATTTAGCTTCCAGGGGGTGGCCAACCGCAACGGCTAATGTCCCCCTAGGAAAAAACGCGACCGCATCGGAACGCGACGCGAAGGCTACTGAAAGCCTGACTGCGCAGCCGCCGCAACGCCCCCAAATGCGACGCCGCGCAGACGTCCGTCTGAAACAGCCCTAACTATTAAGGTTGAAGCGCAAATTATTTTTATATATGAACCACTAGCTTTCTTTTAGGCTGGGTTCACATATGACATAGCGTGAAAGGCTGCGTTTTATGTCATGTTTTATGTTAATGTTGTGAGCGTTTTTACGGCGTTTTTGATGCGTTTGCGATTCACATATGCATTTTCCATGCGTTTTTATATTTCCATATATGCAAATCACTTGGAAGACAACCAGAAGCGGAACTACAGCAAAAAAATAAATAAAAATATTTGGGGGGAAATAACCCATGGAAAACGCATGAAAATGCTATGCATCTGCGTCACCATAGACTTTCATTATGTGTGTTTTGGCAGCTTTCCTGCATAATATGCAACAATACCAGCATTTTTAAAAACACAGGTTTGAAAACTCATATACCGTATATACTCGCATATAAGCCGGCCCGCATATAAGCCGACCCCCCAACTTTTCCCTGAAAAAACAGGGAAAAATGATTGACCCCCATATAAGCCGGGGGTAGGAAATGCTGGCCGCCTTATTCCCCGAGTGTGTCCCAGTATAGCTAGTATAGTGCCCAGTATAGCTAGTATAGTGCTCAGTATAGCCAGTATAGTGCCCAGTATCGCTAGTATAGTGCCCAGTATCGCTAGTATAGTGCTCAGTATAGCTAGTAAAGTGCCCCAGTTTAGCTAGTATAGTGCTCAGTATAGCCAGTATAGTGCCCAGTATCGCTAGTATAGTGCCCAGTATCGCTAGTATAGTGCCCAGTATTGCTAGTATAGTGCTCAGTATAGCTAGTATAATGCTCAGTATAGCTAGTATAGTGCCCCAGTTTAACTAGTATAGTGCTCAGTATAGCTAGTATAGTGCTCAGTATAGCTAGTATAGTGCTCAGTATAGCTAGTATAGTGCCCCAGTTTAGTTAGTATAGTGCTCAGTATAGCTAGTATAGTGCTCAGTATAGCTAGTATAGTGCCCCAGTTTAGCTAGTATAGTGCCCCAGTTTAGCTAGTATAGTGCCCCAGTTTAGCTAGTATAGTGCCCCAGTTTAGCTAGTATAGTGCTCAGTATAGCTAGTATAGTGCTCAGTATAGCTAGTATAGTGCTCAGTATAGCTAGTAAAGTGCCCTAGTTTAGCTAGCATAGTACTCAGTATAGCCAGTATAGTGCTCAGTATAGCGATCCCCCCGCCCCCTCCGCGGCCGCCGCTGCTATTACCTGTTCAGCCGGCGGCCGCTTCCTCTACTCCGGGTGCCCCTCTCGCTCTGCTCTCCATGTCTCCATCACGCGTAGTGTATCCCAGCAGCGCGCCCGGCGCTGCTGCTGTGACGAGGCAGAAGAGAGCGGTTCCCCTGGTAACGGCGTCATCGCCGTTACCAGGGGAACCGCTCTCTTCTGCCTCGTCACAGCAGCAGCGCCGGGCGCGCTGCTGGGATACACTACGCGTGATGGAGACATGGAGAGCAGAGCGAGAGGGGCACCCGGAGTAGAGGAAGCGGCCGCCGGCTGAACAGGTAATAGCAGCGGCGGCCTCGGAGGGAGGGAGCGGGCGGGGGGCGCTGCGGATCACCACCACCCAAGACCACCCAAGACTCGCATACAAGCCGACCCCCCAACTTTTGGCCCCCTTTTTGGGGGTGAAAAAGTCGGCTTGTATGCGAGTATATACGGTACGTTTTTTTTATATGCATTTTTTCCTGCGACCTATAGACTTCCATTTGCGGCAAAAAAGCAGCATTTTACGCAACGCTAGCATTTCTGCTATGTGTGCACTCAGCCCAGCCTTGATGTTCCCAGGCACAGTACAGTTGTTTTGTTTTTCTTCTGCAGATAAGCGAAAAAATGATAAAAAATGTTGATGTTTTTGTTTACTACAGGTGAGGCCAGTGACTACTTCAGAGAAATCGGTGGCTTCGTGTTCGTCACCAGTCTAGCAAAATCCAGCTGCCATTTGAAATTAAAAGAAGTCTCTTTATACACTCTGGGAGTCCTTGCAGACAGTAATGGTAATGATGTCATGGTGTCACCTGACCATAAAGTGTTGGTCTATTTCCGGAAACTTATGTACATGCCTTCTTTATGATTGCAGTCTTCTGCCAGCAGACCTTGTGCACACTGGAGCTTTTTGAAGAGGCCAGTGCTGTGTTTTCTGATGACCAATCATTGGACAGTCTGAAAAAGATGGCAGCTGTTCTCGTTTTGATGCTAGCATCTAATAATCGTAAGAGCGTTTCCTTGTTTTATATAAGGGCTAGTTTTCACTAGGGAGGGAATAACTAAATCCAAGACACAAACTGGAGAGTAATATGGTATAAGTGCTGAGGGTTTCATTGGTTTTGAATATTTATCTACTTTATTTCCAGAGAAGGGCCAAACTTTTGCTAGAGAATCGGGATGCATTGAAAAACTCCTTGTTTTATTCAGGTATGTTATATCAATTAAAAAAAAAAAAAAAAACTTCAACAAAAGTCAGCTCTTTATGTAATGTTCACAAAACAAACCCCCAGTAACATTTTCTGCTAATTATGAAATGTTTCCATTTGTAATGTTCTTATGACTCTAACGTGCAAATATCTGCATGTTTCCTCTTCAGCATCAAGCGCTACCTACACACTACAGATTTTGTTGCAGGAAACAGTCGTTTGTGACCCTTTAGGTGACAGTGTATTGCTCCCCAATGTCAGCAGCCTCTGTTCCGAACTTAGGTTAGATCAGGGGTAGGGAACCTATGGCTCGGGAGCCAGATGTTGCTCTTTTGATGGCTACATCTCGCTCAGACAAATGAATAGGGGTTGATTCAGTAAGCTACACCGCTCATGCAGCTCAGCTTAGTGTGGCAGTGCAAGTAAAATTTTCGAAGTAGGAACACTACTGCTGTAGCATGTACTACTAACTTACTCGAGCTCCCTCCAAAACTAACAGCTGCTCCAATTGTCCCACTCTGGACCCTGTTAGGTCCAGTGACTTTGTAGGACGAGATCACTTAGCAGTATTAGTAGCTATGAGTAATATTGAAGCTGCTAGGAACCGGGTGGCAGATAGGATGGCAACACGCAGAGGTCATCAAGACCTCTCACCTTCTCATCAGGCCAAGACTTGTTGTGAAACAGACTTTTCACTCAAATCCGTTGTGCACAAAATATAGTTTTAAAAACGTTTTATGATTTTTAGGCAGCCAAGCTGCCTTTACTGACCTCAGCAGCAGGGCTCTTTAGGTGCTGGGATTGTTTTATGTTTAAGTAGTGAAGTATGCAGATACAGGTTTTTTTTTAAATCTTATTTATTTCAGCTCAAGCCTGACACACAACACATTGCCTGATGGAAGCCCCAGTCCTCAGTACCAGCTGTGGCTGTGTGTTTGCAGAGCCCTGTGTGTCTGCGTTAATAACCCCCAGAATGGTAAGTGCTATCTGCCATCTTACTATGCGTCTGATCTGACAGGTTAATGAGCCGGGATTATTCACCCATGAAGGGCAAGGACAGCACCGTGCACATTTCCATTTATGCATGCTTAAAGGATGACTGATTAATTATATGCTTCCCTTTCAGAGGAAAACCAGGAATTGTGCTGCTCAGCATTTCCACAGGTAGACAAATGGCTGCAGCATTCCATCCATCCTGACATTGTCAGACCTATCTGCTCTCTGATTGGTCTCTCTGTTGCCAGTAACCGTAAGTAGAATGTAGTCTCATCCTGATATATATGCCTGGACATACCCTTTTCAAACCATTAAAACCCATTTAAACCGAAGAGTAAACAAGACAAGTACCATTAGCAATTGGACTGATAAGGAAGATGGGGAAGAGTTTCAACAGTCCATGGCAGAGGGGGTTAACTTACCTATGTCGCTGCCTCTCCCCGCTTTGCTGTACGCTTCTCTCCATCTTCCCGACACTTCCTCCTTCACAGCTGAACTTCCTGTTGTGAAGGCAGTAGTGTAGGAAGATGGCGTGCAGCACATGGACTGGCATGCAGCACATCGTGAGAGGCAGGTAAGTTGACCCTTTCTACCACACATCGTGCCCCCATACACACCAGGATCCCCCCAGGCACACTGGGACCGTTTTGCATTTATCCCTAACTGTTAAGTGAATACGTTCTTTGTTAACAAACAGCAGTCTTGATAGCTGGCGAAAGACAAGGTCAAAGAAATCCTCTCGTCCCTTCCCTCTTTCAGTTTTATCTGTGCACTACATCCCCCATTACACCTCCTGCAGTACTCATATGAATGGCTTTGAAAAAAACCTCCTGTAAGCCTGGGGGGAGGAAATCATGGATATACGTAGTAAGCAGCATGGAACACATTTTGAAAATGGACACACAGGCCACATGGTCGGCATATTCAGTTGTGAAAAAATTCATTTTGCTATCATTTATTGCTGCAAATGTGAGCTATGTGGAGGCGAGGGAGCAGATGAGTATTATTGCGTATTCATACAGCGCCGATATCCAAGACATTGAAAGATTGCACCTGGCCCCATTCACGGCAATACAAATCTCATAATTAATGGTGCCAAATGTGTAATATGGGTGCTCGGGTAAACTAAGCGTTTACAGTGGTTCTAATTAGTGGCTTTATACCAGCTTGTTGCTGCTTCCATTAATTGCTGCTTTAAGGCTGCTGTAAGTAGTGGCTTTTACAGGCTTTAAAGGTATACTGTAGGGGGGGTCGGGGAAAATGAGTTGAAGTTACCCGGGGCTTCTAATGGTCCCCTGCAGACATCCTGTGCCCGCGCAGCCACTCGCCGATGCTCCGGTCCCGCCTCCGGTTCACTTCTGGAGTTTCAGACTTTAAAGTCTGAAAACCACTGTGCCTGCGTTGCCGTGTCCTCACTCCCGCTGATGTCACCAGGAGTGTATAGCACAGGCCCAATATGGTCTGTGACTGCGCAGTACGCTCCTGGTGACATCAGGGGAAGGGAGGACACGGCAACGCAGCCGCAGTGGTTTTCAGACTTTAAAGTCTGAAATTCCAGAAGTGAACCGGAGGCGGGGCCGGAGCATCGGTGAGTGGCTGCGCGGGCACAGGATGTCTGTGGGGGACCATTAGAAGCCCCGGGTAACTTCAACTCATTTTCCCCCGACCCCCCCTACAGTATCCCTTTAAGTAAATCACTGCCTTATAAGGGCTGTGATTTTACAGCCATTTCGGTAAATTGCGGCTTTGTAGCCAAGGAAGGTTAGTGTTAGGAATATGTATGGGGAAATAGTTAATACTTTGAACAGAGGTGCCAGTATAGAATAAACAATTGTTAACACTTTTTAACTGCCTAATGACTTCTCAACGCCGATTGGCGTGCAGAGATTGCAGGGGATCGCGTGTGCATCCCCGCTTGCTCCGCTCCGTCATCAGCCTCCCAACGGCGATTGCCATTAGGGACTGTTAGATGGCGAAACTGCCATCTAATAACACTGTTCTGCACTGCGATCTAAGGCAGTGCTGTACTGGTAAATTTGGAAGGTTGGAGGCGCCCAATCGGAATCAAAACTAGATCTTCAATTCGCGGAAGATCAGGAATATAGGGAGGTGTTTTTTTTGAGAAAATTTAAAATCAAAATTTCTTAATAAAATGTAATAAAATATATGCAATAAAATATAATTTCATTTATTGAATGCGAACAGCACTATGACAACGCGTTTCTCGGCGTAAGCCGCTTCCTCAGGTCAAGTGAGTGCCTTGATGAAAAATAAAAACATAGAGTGGCGCTCAGAACTTCTGTAGCCATAAGCAATACATAAAAACACAGCGATTTACAAATTAAAACAACTGTATGGATACAGAAAAAAGACATTTACAGACAATAATCATCTATGCTATGCATGTACTAGTCCACTAAAAGACATTTCCAAACAATAATATTCAATGTTATGCATGTGTTAATCCACTCTTAGGTCTCAGATAGTGGAAAAATATGACAGATTATCATAAGAAAGGCTGGCATTTATCTAGAATACAGGTGGTAATGGACATGACATAAAACAGTGAAGGTATTTCTATAGTGCCGAGACAGGGAGTGTGGCAGCGTATCTCTAAACATAAAAGTTCCCCAGAAGAAAGGAGTTCTTTAAAAATTATTAATGATGGTGACCGAACTTATTTAATGTACACGCACATATATATATACACTTACACACACACATATTATATACATATATATATACGTGCTCAACTGTGAGTGGTGGGCCCTGATGCAGCAGGTCTTAGGAAGAAGACACATATTTATATACATGTGCGTTCCTCTGTGGGTGGTAGACCCTGAAGCAGCAGGTTGGGGGGAGATTAAGGGGAAATAGGGATATGGGTGGGGAGTGGGAAACTAGTAATAGGGGGAGCTGATATGGAGAGGGGGGAGGAACGGGAAGCGACGGGGGAGGGAGGGTTTTGGGGGAAAGAGTGGAGGGGTGGATGGAGACCGAGCCCTGTCGGGTGTGTGGTAGTAGAAACCGAGCCCTGTCGGGTGTGTGGTAGTAGCTGTCTTACCGGCTATGTGGCTGTCCCAAAGTCCGGATGCGCCTGTGGTTGCCAGTGTGCGCCACCCGGTCTGGTATTTGAATGTTCAGGCCAGGAGAGGGTAGTGCAGTGCGTGATGACGCACGATGTTGGCCATGGAAAGGGCCAATGGGTGGGTAGCGGCGCGACGACGAGTGGTATGGGCGGAAGTGCGTCACCGGCCATGATGGATGTGGGCAGTGACGCATGGGCGACCTAAGGGGGACGGGCAGAGATGGAGTGGCGCGGGGATGGGTAATATGGGCGGAAGTTACTTCGCGGCCATATTGGAGAGGGGCATTTGGACGTGATATTCTTATAGGGGGCCGGCGGGGGTGGAGCCGAGGGCGGTGGACATGGGGTGAATTCGGGGGGCCCCAATGAAAAGTGACCACCCGTGTTAGGAGTATTAAAAGACTATATATATATATATATATATATATATATATATATATATATATATATATATATATATATATACACATAGACAATATTGGAAGTAAAACATATGAGCAAGATGTGGAAGTGGTGGCTAATTTAGTGAGGGGCAGCGGGAGGGGATAGTTGGATGGGGTACGTCGATCTCAGAGGGAGGGGAGGGCACAGGTGGGCCTCCATATGGGGGAGGGTGTCCCACAGGGATGGTACTGACCGCCCTAGGATGGAAGGGGTGGGCAGGCGTGAAGGGGGCGTGAAAAGGTGGGCAACACGCAGTGGCCCCTTGAAGAATGGACCCAGCACTAGAGGCCGTCTAGACGGGAGGCTAAAAAGATTCCTGTGGTCCTTAGGAGAAGTCAGCCCATGGGCACCACTTTTTGGGCCTACATGAGAGGGACTGGGGGCTAGTGGAGAGGAGGAGTGTGGTGCCAAGAGCCATAGGGGTGTTGCACAGTGTATAGGGACCTCCTCAAGGGGAAAGTATCTCCTTTCTTTTTCTTTATAAGCAGGTTAAAACAATCCATACATATGTATTTGTACTCGCATTTGTGGCTAATAATATACATCATATACCCACAGAGATAATCAGAAGTCTTACAGTACAGTGATATATGACCTACTTCTTCAATTTACACCCTGGTTTCAATATACGTCCTGTTCTGACTATGTTACCTGATACTTTAATATCTACAGTGGTGGGGCCAGTGTGATTATCTTCATAAAGAAATTGCCCCTGGCTCTATGGGGGCAGTAGGTATGGTGATACTATGTTATAACTTGTCAAGAACCTAAGTACCGTGGGCGCTCTATTAAAGGAGGTGAGCCGGTTCTCCGGCTCTATGTACTGAGTGGAATTAGAAGTATACCAGGAATGATCGATTAATATATAGCAGGTAGTAATTACGATTCATGATTGAAAGGAGTACTACGGATGTTTGAATAGTATATAGCAGGTATCGATTATGTTTCTTGATTAATAGGATTTTGGCCATAGCCATTAGAGGTTATGTTCTAGGCAGATGTTTAAGCCCTCTGGTTGGAGGGTCCTCAATTTGAAGACCCAATACATCTCCCTGGCTCTAAGTAAGCCGTACGGGTCTACGGCCTCTTCTGAGATCTGTTCTATGGGACATAGTCGCGCTTCGGTGGGATCCTGCCTATGGAACTCCTTGAAGTGTCGGGATAGGCCATGTTTGTTAAAGCCTTTTGTTATGTTACGTCGGTGTTGTCCCCACCTGCTACTTAGGGTTTGTGTGGTTCTTCCTATGTATTGTAGATTACAGGGGCACGTGACCATATAGATTATGTTCCGGGAAATACAACTTATTGTGTTTTTAATCGGGAAGATTTCTCCTGTATTTGTGGATTTGAATTGGTTCAGACCAGTCACCAGTTTTTTGCAGCATAGGCATTTCTTCCTTTTACATCTCTGTAATCCATGTCCTCCTGAGTCTTGTGGATCGGTTCTAATCCTGGTTTTCTGTTTTTTTAGTTTGCTTGGTGCCAGTTGGCTCTTCAATGTCCTTGCTCTTCTGTAGATACATTTTGATTTCTTCTTAAGGTGTTCTTTCAGATAAGGATCTTTTAATAGTAGGGGCCAATATTTTTCCAGAGATTTCCGGATGGCCGTATGGTCATTGGAGAACCTGGTAATAAACGCTGTCTCTTGGATGTCCTCTGTCTGGATCGTTTCCTTCCTTTTCAGAAGGGTACCCCTTTCTGTGTTCCTTGCCCTGCGCTTAGCTTCTTTCACCAATTGTTTGGGAAAGTGTTTTTTTCTGAACTTGTTGGTCAATGTCTGTGCCTGGCTGTCGAACATAGTGAGATCGGTGCAATTTTTTCTGATGCACAAAAATTGGCCGAATGGATTGTGGGTTTTCCATGGCTTATGATGATTGCTCCTGTAGTCTATATACGAGTTGGAGTCTACGGTTTTAAAATGGTTCCTTGACTTAATGGTGTTATCTTCTATGTATAGTACTACGTCCAGATATTCTATTTGAGTATCATGAATGTTATGTGTGAAGGAGATGCCCCAGTCGTTATTATTCATATACTTGGTGAATTCTAGTATGGTGTCCATCTCTCCTTCCCATATCAGTATCAGGTCGTCTATATATCTTCTATAGTAGACAATATGTGTTTCGAATGGATCGTCAGACTCCAGATGTAGTTTTTCAAATAGACCCATAGTCAGATTAGCATAACTGGGGGCAAAGCTGGCCCCCATCGCTGTGCCTCTCTCCTGTTGGTAAATATTATCCATAAATTTGAAGTAGTTGTGTGTAAGGATAAAGTCAGTGGAGTTTATAAGGAAATACTTCTGTTTTAATGGGATAGTATCATCTTCACTTAAGAAGGACCACATGGCTCTTAGGCCAATACTATGGTGAATGTTTGAGTATAACGAGGCCACATCCAATGTCACCCATCTATAATTGCTCTTCCATGGTATATTCTGTAGTTCAGATAACAATTGTGTAGAGTCTTTCAGGTATGACGGAAGTTTTAGTACATATGGCTGCAGGTGTATGTCAATGAGTTCTGAAAGATGAGACGTCAGGGAATTGATTCCGGAGATTATCGGTCTTACGGGTGGATTTAGCAGGGACTTGTGGATCTTCGGTAAATGGTAGAAGTGACGGGTAGACGACCTCTAGTGCTGGGTCCATTCTTCAAGGGGCCACTGCGTGTTGCCCACCTTTTCACGCCCCCTTCACGCCTGCCCACCCCTTCCATCCTAGGGCGGTCAGTACCATCCCTGTGGGACACCCTCCCCCATATGGAGGCCCACCTGTGCCCTCCCCTCCCTCTGAGATCGACGTACCCCATCCAACTATCCCCTCCCGCTGCCCCTCACTAAATTAGCCACCACTTCCACATCTTGCTCATATGTTTTACTTCCAATATTGTATATATATATATATATATATATATATATATATATATATATATATATATATATATATATATATATATATAGTCTTTTAATACTCCTAACACGGGTGGTCACTTTTCATTGGGGCCCCCCGAATTCACCCCATGGCCACCGCCCTCGGCTCCACCCCCGCCGGCCCCCTATAAGAATATCACGACCAAATGCCCCTCTCCAATATGGCCGCGAAGTAACTTCCGCCCATATTACCCATCCCCGCGCCACTCCATCTCTGCCCGTCCCCCTTAGGTCGCCCATGTGTCACCGCCCACATCCATCATGGCCGCAGCGGCACTTCCGCCCATACCACTCGTCGTCGCGCCGCTACCCACCCATTGGCCCTTTCCATGGCCAACATCGTGCGTCATCACGCACTGCGCTACCCTCTCCTGGCCTGAACATTCAAATACCAGACCGGGTGGCGCACACTGGCAACCACAGGCGCATCCGGACTTTGGGACAGCCACATAGCCGGTAAGACAGCTACTACCACACACCCAACAGGGCTCGGTTTCTACTACCACACACCCGACAGGGCTCAGTCTCCATCCACCCCTCCACTCTTTCCCCCAAAACCCTCCCTCCCCCGTCGCTTCCCGTTCCTCCCCCCTCTCCATATCAGCTCCCCCTATTACTAGTTTCCCACTCCCCACCCATATCCCTATTTCCCCTTAATCTCTCCCCAACCTGCTGCTTCAGGGTCTACCACCCACAGAGGAACGCACATGTATATAAATGTTGTGTCTCCTTCCCAAGACCTGCTGCATCAGGGCCCACCACTCACAGTTGAGCACATATATATATATATATATATATATATATATATAATATGTGTGTGTGTAAGTGTATATATATGTGCGTGTACATTAAATAAGTTCGGTCACCATCATTAATAATTTTTAAAGAACTCCTTTCTTCTGGGGAACTTTTATGTTTAGAGATACGCTGCCACACTCCCTGTCTCGGCACTATAGAAATACCTTCACTGTTTTATGTCATGTCCATTACCACCTGTATTCTAGATAAATGCCAGCCTTTCTTATGATTATCTGTCATATTTTTCCACTATCTGAGACCTAAGAGTGGATTAACACATGCATAACATTGAATATTATTGTTTGGAAATGTCTTTTAGTGGACTAGTACATGCATAGCATAGATGATTATTGTCTGTAAATGTCTTTTTTCTGTATCCATACAGTTGTTTTAATTTGTAAATCGCTGTGTTTTTATGTATTGCTTATGGCTACAGAAGTTCTGAGCGCCACTCTATGTTTTTATTTTTCATCAAGGCACTCACTTGACCTGAGGAAGCGGCTTACGCCGAGAAACGCGTTGTCATAGTGCTGTTCGCATTCAATAAATGAAATTATATTTTATTGCATATATTTTATTACATTTTATTAAGAAATTTTGATTTTAAATTTTCTCAAAAAAAACACCTCCCTATATTCCTGATCTTCCGCGAATTGAAGATCTAGTTTTGATTCCGATTGGGCGCCTCCAACCTTCCAAATTTATCATTCTTATCCTACCCAGTAGGACATTTTCGTTCTCTCCCACCTGGAGAGTCGAAAAGATATATTTTTTCATTTTTGGAGTTGCGACCGTGGAACTACAGAAAAGGCCGAGTGGAGACGGTATTTCTCCACCTGCAGATACGAGTGGTTGCCTCTTGGGAGCAACCCACCTTTGTGAGTATATTGGCATTAGATTTCTCTCACGCCAAACCAACTAAAAGGGTATTACACCAGATTGGGCTCCCGGTTGCCGGGTGTTTGTCTATTTGTCTTTTGCCAGTGTTGAAGTGCTGTACTGGGGACAGCGTGTGACAACGCTGTCCACCTGGGTGGCTGAAAAGTGATCCGCTGTCATAGGCTGAATCCTATGACAGCCAATCACGCTGATTGGCTGGCAGGGGGAGGGAGGGTTTAAAGGAAATAAGAAAAAAATTAACATTTATTTAAAAAATAAAGAAATATTTATTAAAAAAAAATAAACATTGGGGGAGCAATCACAGCCCACCAACAGAAAGCTCTGTTGGTGAGTAGAAAAAGGGGGGTCACTTGTGTGCTGAGTTGTACAGCCCTGCAGCTGCAGTGGCCTAGTTTGTAAAAAATGATCTGGTCAGTAGGGGGGTTTAAAGGATACCCGAAGTGACATGTGACATGATGAGATAGACATAGGTATGTACAGTGCCAAGCACACAAATAACTATGCTGTGTTCCTTTTTTTCTTTCTCTGCCTGAAAGAGTTAAATATCAGGTATGTAAGTGGCTGACTCAGTCCTGACTCAGTGAAGTGACTACAGTGTGACCCTCACTGATAAGAAATTACAACTATAAAACACTTTCCTAGGAGAAAAGAGCTTCTGGCAGCAGGAAAGAGATAAAAAGGGGCTAATAGTTCATAGGTTTTAGCTCTGGCATACTTTCATAAATGTGTCTTTGAGCAAAAACAATAAAGCAGTTAAAACTTAAAAAGTAGATTTAAACATAAAATAAAACTGTGGAATAGCCTAAAAAGTCATTTTTAGATGATACAATTGTTTATTTAATTAGTTTATTTTCACCTAGGGTGTCCTTTAAAAGGAAATAAATTGTCATATTCCTCCTGTTACAGTTGTCCTTTAAAGAGACTGAGAAGTCTCCCAAAAATGAGGTTTTTACATTAAAAACCTCATTAACATTATTGCCCCTCTTAAAACGCAGCAGAACTGCAGCTAAAAACTCCCTCAATCACCCCAAACTCACCCCTAACTCGGCCGGCAAAATCCACGACTTTCTTGGGTCGTGGATTTTGCTGCCGCCTCTATGCGCGTCAATCAGCGCGTATCTCCGCCTCTCCCCCGCCCATCTCAGTGAAGGAAGACTGAGAGGTGCGGGGGAGAGATGGTGATCCGCTGTGATTGACGCACATAAAGGCAGAGCTGCGCTGCCTCTATGCGGAAGGAGCCCGTGATGTACCCCCGAGAGTTTGGGGTGATTGAGGGGGTTTTCAGCCGCGGTTCTGCGGCGGTTTAAGAGGGGCAATAATGTTGATGAGGTTTTTAAAGTACACATAGTAACAACACTGAATTGAAAAAAGACTTGTGTTTCCCTGTGGAAGGGGTGTGGCTTGGAGGAGCAGGGTGGTGTTAGCACAGCAGTGCACCAAGTCCAGTCAGAGAGGTGGTCACATGACCAACAAAGCCCATTAAAAGGGAGTTTTGAATATTGGCCCTTAGACGTCCGGAAGGGAGGTTGTTGGAATAATCTTGGAATTTGGGGTGCTTTAGTTGCAAACTATTGGAAAAGAGGAATCCGTATTGGACTGAACCATCTGTTTGCACCGGAGAAGATTGCAATTATATTGCACCCAACTATAGCAGTCTAGACTAAGGAAACTGAAATCCTCAATTATTTTGGGGTCTTATTTTGCAATTTACCTTTTTTACTTTTTATATTCTCACTTTTTTTTTTTTTTTTTTTCGACGCAACCTTGTCCCTTTTTTCTGTATGCATATTTTTGTGTGCATGCAATTTGTAAGCTGGTTGTGATGACGCTGCAGCGCCTTACAGATGTTGTGTACACAGCACCAGGGAAAGTATGTTTTTATGCTATTTTAATAAATGTTCATTTGTTTAAAAGCAAAGATTTGTATTGAATTATTACTATAAGAGCTGGTTCAGATGGACGCTTGCGGAGCGTTTACCGCAAGCGTTCGGAACGTTGCGGTAAACGCTCCCATTCAGGTATGTAATTGGCTGACTCAGGCCTGACTCAGACAGGAAGTGACTACAGTGTGACCCTCACTGATAAGAAATTCCAACTATAAAACACTTTCCTAGCAGAAAAGTGCTTCTGAAAGCAGGAAAGAGATAAAAAGGGTCAATAGTTTATAGATTTTAGCTCTGGCATACTTCAATGAATGTGTCATTGAGCAAAAGTAACAGTTAAAACTTTAAAAGTAGATTTAAACATAAAATAAAAATGTGAAATCTCTTAAAAAGTCATTTTTAGGAGAAGGAAAATTGATACAATTGTTTATTTCATTCGTTTATTTTCACTTCAGGTGTCCTTTAAGACTGCGGTCCTCAAGAGGTTAAACGCTTTAAAAAATGTTTTACTCTATACTGGCGCCTCTGTTCAAAGTATTAACTAATATCTCAAGTCCACCCTTGGGGGAGGGCTGTCACCCCCTGCTTCTGTCTACAGAGAGCAACTTTTAACCCCAGCGGGGTTGGGTCTAATCTTCCCCACCTGCCGTTACAGTGGTGGCCTTAGTGGTAACCCACCTTTGTGAGTTCCTTTCACGATATTTATGTAACACAACAATTGTGCTAACATACTACACTATCATGGGCTCTAGATCATCTCTCCATTTGTGTCTTTCAAATATATAGGGGGAAGGTTAGTGTTAGCATAGCATTGCTGCTACGACAGCGCTCAGCTTTGACTCTCTGCGCCGCGTACTGAAATTAACTACTTTGGAAATGACTAGATATATAGGTAGAGTCACTTACTGAGCCCATTGCAATCCCGTAGCTTAGTGCTGCCAGAGTTGCTGAGGCAGTGATATACACAAGCGGTGATCTGCCATACTTGGTTGTCTCTGTGCACAGCTCAGTTGATATAAATAGGGAAACATTGCACCTTGTTCATTGCTCTCTTCATTGACAGCCTGCACACATTTATCAAATATATTTTTGACCATTGTAGTGATGTGTGCCAATTATATTTTTGATATGTGTACAGGGGCAGTGTGTGAAAAGTGGGACATACCCCCAAAACCTTAATGCTTTGTCCCTCTTGCAGGTCTCCCAGAATGCTCTGGAGCAGAAAGCTGCATAACTAAATAGGCTAGGTCAGTGATGGCTAACCTTGGCACTTCAGCTGTGGTGGAACTACAAGTCCCATGAGGCATTGCAATAAGGCCCATACACACGTCGGATTTTTGCGAACAACCCGTCGTTTGAACGTTCCGTCGTTTGCACGTCAAATCCGGCGTGTGTACAGACTATCGTTCAGGTGATAAGACTGGTCTTCAGCGATCCGCCGGGCGGATCGCTGAAAACCAGTCTTATCACCTGAACGATAGTCTGTACACAAGCCGGATTTGACGTGCGAACGACGGAACGTTCAAACGACGGGTCGTTCGCAAAAATCCGACATGTGTATGGGCCTATACTCTGACAGCTCTAAGCATAGCTCGGGGAGATAGAGGCATGATGGGATTTGTAGTTTTGTCACAGCTGGAGTGCCAAGATTAGCCATCACTGGTAGGCTAACCATCACTGGGAGGGCGGGGTTACAGACAAATATACAGCAATGCATAGATATACGAAGTGTTTCTGATGCTGAAACCAGGAATATTAACATAAAATTGTATATCCTGAGTAATTTAATTCATTCTTGTATATGTTGTTGCATTGCCTCTTTAATAGTTATAAATGGGGTAAATCCATTTTTCTCTTTTTGAGGTTTGACTGAACTATATATCTTCCATTTTTAAGAAGGACAAATTGTACGTGGCATAGGTCTTCCCATAGCCGAGCTCTGGTGGTCTGGTGCCTGCTAGGGATTCTGGTTCTCCATAGCTAAACCAAGACCTCTGACATCAATGTCAATAACATGCCACTGAAGATATTGTCTATCTTGCTAGGATCTGCCCAAGATTACTTTGCTGCAGTTGGAGGGCTGGATACATTGGCTGATGTGCTTCGGCGACTGGTGAATGGTATAGAGACGAAAAGGGTCAACCCCGAATTGGCTGTTGTAGTAACGAAGACCTTGGATGCCTGCGTTGCTCAAAACCGTAAGTCATCAGCAGGCATAAACAAATGCATAGCTTTATGTTCTTGATAATGTTCACTGCTCTCAATGAAGACATGCTAGTTTTGCATGATGGAACTGCTAAGTAAATAAAACTTGGCACTCCATACAATGGGTGCCAGCAATGGGTGCACAGCAGTACCAACAGCAATTAGACACTCACCGCGGGATTAGGCTGGCTTTAACCACTTCCCTACCCTGCGTTATTCCCCCTTAAAAACCAGAGCAATGTTCTGCATTTCACACTCCTCACGTTCATTAGCCAATAACTTTATCATTACTTATCACACATAAATGATCTATACCTTTTTTTTGCCACCAATTAGGCTTTCTTTTTGCTAAGATTTAGCAATATTAAGGAGGACATTTATGCATGTTAATCAGGTCACCATCTCAGCTGCCTTTTTCTAAGTTAAATAAGCCCAGTTTGTCCAACCTTTCTTGGTAATTGAGATTCATTTCATCAGAATCCCTGAAATAGAGAAAACACTGAAACGCTCACAGTGACTACAGGGAACAATGGCCCCTAAGGACAGGTCTCATCTGGATGACAAGCTGATGTTTCAGCAATATAAGTTTACCCCTCTGACAGAAGCTGGGCATGACCTCTGGAAGTTCTGCCTGCTTTCTCTCTTTATCTCAGTCCTGCAGTTTGGTGCAGCGTGTGAATGCGCATGCCACGCCTCTTCTTTGCACCTTCATAACCTGTTTGTCATTAGTGGACTATAGGATGGCAGGAGCCACTGCAACTGTGTACAAGCAGCCTATGGGGGGTCAAGGACTGAATGAATGGCTGATTTCCCTCATAAGCTACTTGGACCTGATGAACTGGGTGATCAGTAACCCCATGAAGCACGAGGTGACCCCTTCTTTTCTGTTTTCTTAATAAATCCACTTGCCAATATGCCTCCATATTTATTCATTGGCCGATCCCCCATTAGCTGCTAGTACACAGCTACAGTCCAGTATAGGCAATGGCTGCACTTATTCAAATGCCACACCAGCAGGCAGGAGAATGAGACTGCAGGGCAGAGAGGCGACAACCAGATATTTCCGAGTTTGCACCCAGCTGTTCATCCAAGTGAGACCCGTCCTTACATGTTGCAGCGCTGCTGCAGTTGTTAAATTACCAATATTTTACCATGCACTTACTGGGCACCCATTCTCACTTCAACCTTTTCTTCCTAGTGCCTAAAGCTTTGTACACACATCACGATTTTCCCGACGACCAGTGATTTTTTTTTTTTTTTTTTTTTTTTTTGAGCGACAAGCGCTGTTTATGCAACATGGGCACAGGCGCAAAATCATGCGACTGTCGCTTAGAGGATCGGATCTTTAAGATCTCTGGCAACTCCACACAAAGTACCGTGATTGCTTGACTTCCCGTTTGCGCCCATCATGTAACGTTGTGTGCAGGAAGAGGCAACACTTAACAACCGTCGACAAGGGGACGTCGCTGGACCTGTCGGGTGGTGAGTACGAGGCTTTAAACTAATCCCACCCTCTACCTTATGTCTAACACTAACCCTCCCCTCCTATTGCCTAAAACTAATTCCCCCTCCACCTAATGTCTGATACTAACCCTTCTTCAAGTGCCTAAAAATAACCCACCCACTCCACCTAATGTCTAACACTAATAATTCCCCCCCCCCCCCCTTCAAGTGCCTAAAACAATTCCCCACCCTCCACCTAATGTCTAACACTAACCCCCCCTCCCGCCTTCAAGTGCCTAAAAAAAAAACACCCTCCACCTGTTGCCTAACACTAATCTCCTCTCCAATTGCCTAAAACTAATCCCCCCTTCCTAATTGTTAACATTAACCCGCTGCCAAAACCACCTCTAGTGGATCGGTTACAACCGTTATTTCCTATGTGGTATCAGATTGGCTACTATCAGCCTTAGTCGCTCAACTCACTGTGCGGATGCCAGATTTTTGATATTTAACACAGGCCTCTATTAGACCCCTGCTGATCCCTACATCCAAATCACAGGATCCGTCTTAATACTGGGTATACATAATGCAAATGTCAGTCAGGTTGATAGGTCATTTCCGATCTTCTCTTGAATGACAACTGGATTGGTTTTGTGCAGTGGTGATCTGAAAATCGATTTTGCGGTCAGGAGCAGATCGGACATGTCGGGAACTATTATGTCAACCTGTTGATCTGATGGCAAATGGCATCGTGTATAGCTAGCATTAGAGGCCTTGTAGTGTTAGTACAGCATCAATAAGACTTCAAGGACACCCAAGGTGAAAATAACCTAATGAAATAAACAATTGTATCTATCCTCCTTCTCCTTAAAATGACTTTTTAAGATAGTCCACAGTTTTATTTTATATTTAAGCTACTTTTTAAGTTTTTACTGTTTTATTGTTTTTGCTCAATGGCACATTCATTGAAATATGCCAGAGCTAAAAATCTATGAACTGTTGACCCTTTTTATCTCTTTCCTGCTCTCAGGAGCTATTTTCTGCTAGGAAAGTGTTTTATAGTTGTAATTTCTTATCAGTGAGGGCCACACTGTAGTCTGACCCAGTCCTGACTCAGGCAAGAACTACCACTTACATACCTGATTAACTCTTTCAGGCAGAGAAAGAAAAAAAAGAACACAGCATAGTTATTTGTGTGCTAGGCACTAATCATACACCTGTCTATCTCATCATGTCACCTCCGGTATCCTTTAACCTTCTGGGGACCGGCAGCCTTCTCCCCCCCCCCTTAAGGACCGGACCATTTTACATGCGAGGGGGGTGCCAGGCAGCCGGATCCCCAGTGTAGCTAGCTAGGCATGGTGTCCCCAGTGTAGCCAGGTGTCCCCCGTATTGCCAGCAATCTTTACTCCCCTCCCAGACTCCTGCGATGAGCAGCTCTAGCCCCCTCCGTTTTGGCTGTCATCCCTGCATGCACTACCGCTAAGTTCCGGGTCGCGGCTTGATGACGTCATCAAGCCGGGACCCAACACTTAAGGCAGAGTGAGCGGGGATGCCGGCCAGAGCGGAGGGGAGCGACGATTGCTGGGGGAACGTCAGGATGGTGAGTCCCCGTCCTCTTCTTACCCTCAGACCGCTGCTGCCAATAGTGATCAATCAATCAAGATGGCTCCTGATCACTGAGGGGAGATGTCAGCTGTCATATGACAGCTTAATCTCCCCTCTCGGGTGCACACGATCACGTCGGGAGTGGAAATGGCAGGTGGTGTAAATCCTACGCCGCATCAGAGTTAGGCAGTCACAAGTGCGGCGTAGGATTTACTACACGTGGTCCCCACAAGGTTAGGAAACTACTAGATCACTGATCTTCTCTTGCAGCTCCATGAGGGTCACTGGATAGATGGCTGTAGTTGTGTTACTGAGCTTTCAGCATCAAAGAATTGTATGTTGGGCACTACCACTCTGCGCACGATTGCATTGCAGTCATTAGCACCGGGACTGCGGTAGTGGCGTGAAGGCGCGTGATGCACTTCATGTCTGGAAGTGTGCACGTGACTTAGGGGACAGATGCTTGTCACATCTGATGTCACTTGCGTACACGTTCAGGCATGCAGATTTCCATGTCGGCGCAATCTGTTATGGTGGGATGTCAATTTCTACGGTAGGCTCTTCTGCCGCACGCAGATTGCACTGCACCATGTGTGCAACCAGCCTCAAAGTGGCTTTACATAATCCTGCGCAATACAAACTGATATAATTATACAGTGCGTAATCAAAGGTCCTCATCTGTGGAAACTGCAGGGCAAAATCCTTTTTATGTTTTGGAGACATGTCCAGCACAAGGATATGCAAATTAGGTCCCTCCCCTTTGATATGTCCAGCTTCCTTGTCGGCCAGTTAATGTTATAGATGGCTTCACTGGCCAATAGGGATGTCCACAAGTTCAGCTCTGATTTTTAGTTTCCTGCATTACATTTGTTCCTGTCCCTGGACTGAAAATGTATGTATGTAGTTTTCACTGAGGTAAAGTAAAAGTAACGCTGCCCTTGTTAAAGTAACATTGGCAGCGTTTTTGTGGAGACGTTTTATTGGAAGTGATTTTTTTTTTTTTTTTAATATTCATAGGCCGTACCCATCAGGTTCTGCAGTATACTCGTGTATAAGCCTAATTTTTCAGCACAACAATGTGCTGAAAATGTACCCCCTCAGTTTATATGTGAGTCAGTGGAGCGGAACAAATGGTGGAGTGGGTTTTGTTACTGGCAGAGGAGCATAAGGATCTTGTAGTAGTGATCCTGCTCTTGCCAGCTGGCGCCCTGCTGTGTCTGTGGCCCCAATCCCCTGCAACATGGTGTGCAGAGTGTGCTGCTCAAGGCTACCTGTGTCCCTGGCTTGTGGAGAGGCGCGTGCAAGCAATGTGTTAGCAATGATCGGATGTTCTTCCTGTGTGGCAATCGCTGTGTCTTATATCTATGATGCCATCTAGTGGTGTCTTGGGACACAGATGTATCATCCTTGGGGCACATCTGGCTATGGGGAGGTGGGTTGACTTGTACTGGGGGAATATCTTGTGTGCTATACTAGTGAGGGGGCTTATATGCAAGTCAATTACTTTTTCCTGGTTTCTGTAGGAAAAGTGGTTACATCGGCTTAAACGCAGGTTGGCTTAAATGCGAGTATATACGGTATGTGTCTTTACAGAATGCAGAAGTAGTGTCTAGATATAGAATTGTGAATATAAAGCAAGTTCTATTTTATTTTCTGAACTGGAGGGATTAGTCGGATTGGGTCATCAGCAGTGTAGAAGTTTTAAAGGCTCATACCCTCATGAAACTTTTCCGCCCAACTATCATATCAACTTGTTTTGTTTTGGACAATAGGCATGTGTACGGGCAGAAACCGACTAGACGACCAACTGATAATGGGTGGTTTGCCCGATCCAACTGGCAGATCAACTGACCAAATGTTGTGCAGGTTGGCCACGTGTGTACATGTCGTTTGAGCGACTTGTTGCGGTTTGTCATGGTGAGCGGTTAGTTGTGTATTAAGTTGAACGTGTTTATGAGCCTTAAGGGAGTTATACATGTTAAGTTGATTTTTGCTTTGTTTGTTTTTTTCAAATAAATTACTTTAGCACTTAAAGTATATTCTTGATTTTTAGCTAGGGCGGTAAACCTCTTGTCGAAGCACGGGATCATATCGAATCTCATCACCCTGTTGTCTGACAGAAGTCTAGATCCTCAGGACAGGTTCAGTATCATACTAGCTCTAGGCCACAGCACCGAGGACTGCGGTGAGTACAGACCTGTTTTTATACTACCAGTCTGAATGATTAGAGTTTCATCGGGCAGTATTTTTTTCCCCAAGAACAATTTTGGTTTCTATGCATTTTACAGTAATTGGAACAAAAAAAATATGTTTCTCAGGTTGTACCCATTACAGTTTAAAAACAAAAAGTGCTACTGTAGATAAAACTGCTAATTTGATTTGGCTATTTCTCCCCTTTATTACAAAATGTAAGGTATGCTCCTGTCACAATTTATGGTGATAAATATCCGATTTTGAAATAAAGGTGGGTTTTTGTTACAGTGTGTATGCTTTGCCTTGAACTGAGAAAATAATAAAAGTATTTTTAATTGCAAAAAAATTAGGGAGAAAGGGTTGATGGGGAAGGTTGGATAATAATTTTGTTATGTAGAAGGCGTGGTCCTTAAAGGACTTGCGAGCCCAAATATAAAAAAAAAGACAAGTACCTTAAACACTTTTAAATGCACGGAGGACGGCGTCCGCGTCCTCCGTGCAGTTCCGCCGGGTCCCCGCAGTCTGATCGCCCCCCGTGCCGCTCCCGACCCCACAGACGGGGTCGGGCTCCCCTTTCTCTCATAAGATGGCCACCGGAGCTGGCCGCGGCTGCGCAGTCCGCATACACGTTAGTGCGGCTGCGCAGCTCTAGGGCCCTCCCCCCGATCCACGCACAGTAGCGTGGATCGAGGGGGGAGGCCCTAGAGCTGTGCAGCCGCACTAACGTGTATGCGGACTGCGCAGCCGCGGCCAGCTCCGGTGGCCATCTTATGAGAGGAAGGGGAGCCCGACCCCGTCTGTGGGGTCGGGAGCAGCACGGGGGGCGATCAGACTGCGGGGACCCGGCGGAACTGCACGGAGGACGCGGACGCCGTCCTCCGTGCATTTAAAAGTGTTTAAGGTACTTGTCTTTTTTTTTTTATATTAGGGCTCGTAAGTCCTTTAAAGTGGATGTGATTAAACCATATATTTAAGGGCTTCTTTCCACTGCCGCGTGGCTCTGCGCATCACTACCGGGGAGCGGAGCTTGCGATCCCATTTATTACACTGAATGGGATTGCGGGCGCAATCACCACTACATGCTAGAAACCATGCACTGAGATTCAAAAGTGAATTGCAGCGCATTAATGGAAACAGCAGTCAGTGCAGTCTATGCACTTTCTGCTGTATGGAAATTAGGCCTTATTGCATAGTTACATAGTTATTTGGGTTGAAAAAAGACATACCGGTACGTCCATCGAGTTTAACCAGAAAACAATGTACAGCAGCCTGCTCCCTCGCATATCCTTGTTGATCCAGAGCAGTGGCGTAGCTAAGGAGCTGTGGGCCCCGATGCAAGTTTTACAATGGGGCCCCCCCAAGCACTCTATACATAGCAATTGATACGGCGCACCAAAACCTGCTAATGGCAACAACAGTGTCAGAGGTGCAAGAAGGGGATGGGGAAACGTTTGATAATGATTACCACTATTCACAGTATCTATAGAAGTGATTAATATGAGCACAGGATCAATAGAGAGCTAATAGTGTAGTTGAGGGAGGGCCCTTCAGGGCCCCTTTGGCCCAAGGACCCCGATGCGGTCGCTACCTCTGCAACCCCTATTGCTACGCCCCTGATCCAGAGGAAGGTTAAAATCCCTTACAAGGCGTGGTCCAATTAGCCCCAAAAGGGAAAAAATTCCTTCCCGACTTCAGATGGCAATCAGATAAAGTCCCTGGATCAACACCACTGGGCATTACCTAGTAATTATAGCCATGGATGTCTTTCAATGCAAGGAATGCATCTAATCCCCCTTTAAATGCAGATATAGAATTTACCATAACGACTTCCTGTGGCAAAGCATTCCGCATCTTAACCTCCCTGGCGTTTTGATTCCCGCAGCGTTTTTTTTTTTAACCTAATATTTTTTTATCATGTAGCTAGCCTAGCACTAGCTACATGATTCCCCCCTCCCTGCGGCACCCCTCCGATCGCCGCCGGCGATCAAGCCCGTCAGGAAATCCCGTTCTGAACGGGATTTCCTTCAGGGCTTCCCCTGTCGCCATGGCGACGAACGTCATGACGTCACAGGGAGTCCCGATCCACCCAATAGCGCAGCCTGGCGGCGATTGGCCAGGCTGCGCACGGGGTCTGTGGGGGGGGGGCCTCTTTCGCGGCAGGTAGTGGCGACGATCGAAGAAATATGCAGCTAGCAAAGTGCTAGCTGCGTGTTTCAAAAAAAAAAATATTCAAATCGGCCCACCAGGGCCTGAGCGGTGCCCTGCGCCGTTACTGGACGAGCTGAGCTCGTCCGTAACGCCCAGGAGGTTAATCACTCTTACTGTAAAGAACCCTTTCCTAAATAAATGGCTAAAACGTTTTTCCTCCGTGCGCAGATCATGTCATCTAGTCCTTTGTGAAGGCCTAGAGACGAAAAGCTCATCCGCCAAGCTTTTATATTGCCGCCAAAGCCTTATTTTTGACCATGCTGTCATTTTATGACTGATCAATAAAGAGCTCATTTTTACTTTTCTACTTCTGGTGGTGCCAGCCTCCTTTCTACATTAAACTTTTATATTGCCCTCTGATGTATTTATACATGTTAATTATATCCCCTCTATGGCGTCTTTTCTCTAGACTAAATAAACCCAGTTTATCTAACAGTTCTTGGTAAGTGAGACCTTCCATCCCTCGTATCAATTTAGTTGCTCGTCTCTGCAACTGCTCTAAAACTGCAATATCTTTCCTGTAATGTGGTGCCCAGAACTAAATTCCATATTCCAGCCTTACTAGAGCTTTAAACAGGGGCAATAGTATGCTAACATCTCAAGTTTTTATTTCCCTTTTAATGCATCCCAAAATGTTATTAGCTTTACCTGCAGCGGCTTGGCATTGAATATGATTATTTAACTTGTTATCAATGAGTACTCCTAAGTCCTTCTTCAAATGTGATGTCCCCATCTGTATCCTGTTTATTTTGTATGGTGCTAGAGCAGGCATGGGCAAACTCGGCCCTCCAGCTGTTAAGGAACTACAAGGTCCATAATGCATTGCAGGAGTCTGACAGCCACAATCATGACTCATAAAGGCAAATGCATTGTGAGACGAGAGTTGATGATTCTGCACAATTTTGTATCATCTGCAAAAATAGCAACATTGCTTTCTACTGCATCTACAAGGTCCTTAATAAATAAATTGAAGAGCACTGGACCCAGTACTGAACCCTGTGGGACCCCATTGCTAACAGTCACCCATTTTGAATATGATCCATTGACCACAACTCTTTGTTTTCTGTCCATTAGCCAGTTCCCTATCCATGCACACAGACTCTTCCCCAGTTCTTGCATCCTCAACTTTTGCGCCATACTTTTGTGGGGAACAGTGTCGAAGGCCTTTGCAAAGTCCAAGTATATCACATCTATAGCAATTGTAATACTTTCCACTGCATCCTTGTTATTACCCGTTTTTTTCGGAATATAAGACGCACCTAGGTTTAGAGGATAAAAATGAGGGAAAAAATAATACATTAAACCTAGGTGCATCCATGGTGCAGGAGCGTCTTGTGGATCTTCCCCCCTCCCCATGCGCTATCTAAGCTACAGTAAAACCTTGCTGCCACAGTAACTCCTGCTGCCCCATTAGCTACACCAACCCCCTGCCATCCCCACCAGCTCCATTAACCACATTAATTACCTCCATTAATCAGCACTACTAGTTACAGCTACAGTAATATTTATACAGAAATCAGAATCTGCAACAAAACTACAAGCAGATACAACAATGTACAGACAGTAGGAATAGGTAAAGGTAACAAGTCTTACAATTTTGAGGAGCAGGTGTCCATGTGGGAGAGGGCCAGTGAAGTGGGCTGTGGGATCAGTGCCCATCCAAAGCACCAGCAGTAGAGGCTGAAGGAGGCAAGGGGGTAATGTCCAGGTCACAGCCAGAGCAGCTTGCTGCGGATGTTGCAGAAGCTGGGTGCTGGTGGGTCTCAGCTGAGGCAGCACGTGCGGCCATTTGTCCTCTCCTAAGCGTGGCCGTGAAGTGCTGGAGTTGATAGCCGCTGGTCAGATGCGACTGCAGAGCGGCGAATATGCCACGGTGGCCATGATCTCAATGGATGTCGGGGAGAGAGCCGAGTTTGGCCGTGCAGCTCACATGCGTCAGGGTCACGTAGTGAGAGAGCGGCTGACCAGGAAGTTACAAGACGGGGATCAACACGCGCCAGTATTGAAGATATAGAAGCAGATGGAGGACTCGTTGGCTGGATCCTGGATCGGTAATAACGCTTTCCGCTGCGCTCTGCACTAATAGCATGCCTCAGACTTCCAGCCATCAGCCAAGCAGGCTGAACTCGGCTCTCTCCCCGACATCCATTGAGATCATGGCAATGGTATCCTGGCATATCTGCCGCTCTGCAGTCGCATCTGACCAGCGGCTATCAACTCCAGCACTTCACGGCCACGCTTAGGAGGGGGACAAATGGCCGCACGTGCTGCCTCAAGCGCCATGTAAATACGAAATTTCAAACATTTGGAATATAAGACGCACTGACTTTTTCTCCCCACTTTTGGGGGAGAAAAAGTGCGTCTTATATTCCGAAAAATACGGTATGTTTTACTCTGTTACATTTCCCCATTTGATTCATGGTTTTTGTCCCTTATACAGATCCCCCTGGTAGTCTAGTGGTCCCGCATATGTTTCCCTGGTGGTCTAGTGGCATCCCTGTAGGCTTTCCTGGCTGGGCCGGGGCAACGTTTTCTAGCTATAAAGGCAGACATTTCAAAATGTGCTCCCCCTCAATGTATTGTGACAATCGCTGTCCTCTCAGCGCATCACTGCAGCCAGCCCCATACTGCCAAATGGTCCGGCCTTGATTCTGACCCAGTCCAGTCAGCAGTACTAGGCTGGCTGCAATGGTGCACAGAGGGGACAGCAACTGTTAGTGGAATAAAGACAGGTGAGAGACCCTCTTTAAATCCTTTGAGAACTCTGAGGTGAACCGAAGGTCAAAAGTTAAATACTTAAAGAGAATCTGTATTGTTAAAATCGCTCAAAAGTAAACATACCAGTGCGTTAGGGGACATCTCCTATTAGGCTTCAAAGTTTCACACGTCACCCACCTTCTAGGCCTAGCGTAGACCTTCGTGCCGGTGCAGATCTCCTGCAGGTACACCACTCCGCCCGAAACATGTTGTGTTTGTGCCTTTACATGCTTTGAATACAGCTTGTTGCTGAAGCCTTTTGTGTGCGGTCTCCATTTTTGAAGTTTGACATCTCCTATTACCCTCTGTCACAACTTTGCCGCTCCTCGCCGCATTAAAAGTGGTTTAAAACAGTTTTAAAAAGTTTGTTTGTAAACAAACAAAATGGCCACCAAAACAGGAAGTAGGTTGATGTACAGTATGTCCACACATAGAAAATACATCCATACACAAGCAGGCTGTATACACCCTTCCTTTTGAATCTCAAGAGATCATTTGTGTGTTTCTTTCCCCCATGCACTGAAGTTTCAGGCTGCTCGTTTCTTCCTGCAAAAAGCTTTGCCCTTGTTTGTAATTCCTCAGTATGTGAAAGCCCAGCCAGCTCAGAGGACGATTTATCCAGCTTGTAAAAGATAAGCGAGAAGAGAGAAGCTGCTCTAATCTAAATAATACACAGGCAGTGTGCAGAGAGGGGCCTGGAAAGGTGAGTTCATAGCAGAACCACAACACTGAAGAACTTGGCAGCCTTCCAGACACAGGCTGACAAGTCTGACAAGAGAGAGATAAGTTGATTTATTACAGAGACAGTGATAGTATAAAGTGCTGCAGTTAGCCAGAACACATTAGAATAGCTTTTGGAACTTGTAGGATGATAAAAAACAGGATGCAATTTTTGTTACGGAGTCTCTTTAAGGAGAGGGAAGCCTCTGAATCCTACTTAGGCTTACCGCATTTTCCTCTGCCACTGCCTTGGAACGTAGTACAAATTGCGAGTCTGCTCCTTTTCATGCATGACCGTGCCTGCGCAGTGGAACTAATTACTGTGCAGGCCTGACCATACTCTTGCAAGTACAGTATGGCTGCATTTAAGCCTAAAGAGGAGCACAGTCGGGAATGCGGAATCCAACAAAAGTTTGTCTGATTCCTTTGGGGGTTCCACACTTGGCAACGGTGGTGGACCGATGGATGGCTCTGAAAGCCTCTGGTACACTATAAGTGCACATAGCTGTGCCGGGGAGGGAGTTACACTTTAATGTGACACTATGACAATGAATGACCCTGTGAAGGTGGAAGCATGTACAGATGTGATGAATAATACACATCAATAACTGTATGTTAGCTGTTTATGTGGACTTTAAGCGTTGAATTCATATATTTCTGAATCTGGTCTTGGGGGTTATCTCATTTATCATATGATCAGTTTATTTCACACACGATTACTCCAATGTGTCTTTAAATTCAAGTGGTTGTGACCAACATGCCATCCACACAGATTTTCGTATATATTCAGTAGGGATGGCAGAACAGTTACTGGCGAATAAAGACTGTATGTGTTCGCATTTTACAGCAAATTTTTGCTGTAAAATTTAACTTTCGCATTTAACTTTGAAGTGAATGACCGTGTCACATATCCAGAAATCTGGGTGATTCCAGGATGTATGGGGTATGTGCTAGAAACGCCCAGCTTTCTGGGTATGTTAAAAAGAACTGTGGGAACAAGAGGTTGTAATTTATAAGTAAATCAATTTTGAATACCTCAAAGAAAAAATGTCAGCAAAATGACATTCTGCAGCAGAATTCAGAATGTCATTGTCTGGGACTTGTTATCGTTAGCATAGCAAGTTCTGGGCTGGGAATGAGATCGACGTGCGTGGCGCTGTCCGTTGGTCATCGGGGCAGGGATCAACGCATTTGGCAGGTATCAAAAGGGTATGGTGCTGGATCATTTCCAAGGATACTGTCATGCAAGTAATGAAAGGTAATTATTTATGGTTAATTAAGATCATTAAAGGACTTTTTGTGGTTGCCTTTTTTTATTTCATTTAACTCCCTAACCACTACGTCACGCCAATGGGAGTGACCGCGATCCGTGCACGATCGTTCCCTGACAGTTCACGGAGCTTGGCTCCATGATCAGACTGCTAGCTTTGATCGCGGCTAGCAGACTGTTTAGAGCCGAGAGGGGAAAGAAATCCCCTTTGTTTACATTTGTACAGCGCTGCAATCTCCTGCAGTGATGTACGGGGGATACTCGGCTGTCCCTCAGTGCGGCTCCCAATGCGTGTCCTCTCATAGGCTGTTGCCTATTAGAGGGGGATGAGGGCTGATCGGTGTCCTATGGCGATCTAGGACGGTACAGGGAGAGGGAGAGAGAGGAATGAGGGAGGGAAAAGCCTCCCATTTTTTAATAACAAAAAAAAAAACAGATCGCAGCAGCGATCAGAATCCTCCTATAGAGTGTCCCATTAAGGACAATAAAAGGAGGTAAAATTCATTTGTGTGCTGAGTTGTAGGGCTGGGCAGCACGCTGACAAAGCTGCAAAGCCCTGTATTGTGAAAATGGCCTGGTCACTAGGGGGGTGTAAGCCTGTGGTCCTGAAGTGGTTAAAGTCTTTGTGGAAATGTTCATCATGGTGTTGGAAATATTTTGGTGATAAAGGAAACCTTGTTGAACATGAGAGAACTCTTACTGGTGAAAAACCACATTCATGTGCTGAGTGTGGGAAATGTTTTGTGCAGAAATCACTGCTTGTCAGACATGAAAGATCTGAGTATGGGAAATGTTTTGTTAGGCCTAAGAGATCTCAGACGGGTGAGAACCCCTATTCATGTGCTCAGTGTGGGAAATGTTTTGGGAGTAAATCAAACTTTGTCATGCATAAGAAATCTCTCACTGGTGAAAACAGCGATTTAACATGTTCTGAGTATGGGAAATGTTTTGCCCAGAAATCAGATGCTATGCATGAGAGTTCACACACTTGTGAGAAGCCCTATCCATGTGCTGAGTGTGGGAAATATTATGTTTTGAAATTATATCTTTTCATAAATGAGAGAGCTCACACTGGCTAGAAAATCTATTCATGTGGTGAGTGTGGGAAATGTTTTGGGATTAAACCAAACCTTGTTAGGCGGGTTGCACACTTGTCAGCGTGTGAATGGTTATGTTTTCTGTCATGTGCATTTTTGCGTTAGTAGTGCGTTTTGTCCGCACATGCGTTTTGTCTTGCATTTTGCGTGCCTTTTAACGCGTTTGCGGTTCGCATATGCAAAATGCATATGCGCATATCAAAAACGTTTCCATGCATTTTTCTATTGCGTTTTATGCAAATCACTAGGAAGAAAATAGGAAACGGAAATACATCAGAAAACATTTTTTTTTAAAACGCATAGAAAAATGCATTAAATTGCGTCACCATTGACTTTCATTATGTACGTTTTTGAAAAATATGCAACAAAACCAGCGTTTTTAAAAATGCATATTATAAAACGCATACAAAACGCATATGCATTTTTATATGTGTTTTTTTTAATGCCGCCCATTGACTAACATTGCAGGCAAAAACGCTGCGTTTTTTGCAACGCTACCGTTTCTGCTCAGTGTGTTCCTAGCCTTATACTAGTGAGAAGCCCTATTTATGTGATGGGAGTGTGGAAAATGTTTTGCAGTGAAATCAGAACTCGTCAAGGGCCCGTTCAGACTGCACGCGTTTCCAGTTGCGTTTTGGAAACTCGTGCAGGAGGCAGACACGCACGACATCAGATGTTCACACTGCATGCGTTCTGGACCTGTGCGGTCCGGGAACGCATGCTGCACGCAGATTTTGTAAAAACGCGTGGCTATCCCATTCACTTTTCAGTGAAGGAATCAGCCATGCAACGCACACAAATGCGGATGGCGTGCATTCCGCACGCGTTCCGCACGCATGGCCATCCGCATTTGTGATCTGAACAGGCCCTCATCAATGCGCTGAGGGTAGGAAATTCCTTATTTCAAAATCGTATTTTGTTGTTCATAACAGATCCCACACGAGTGTGGGAAATGTGTTTTTCTGAAATCATAATTTCTCACACATGAGAGATGTCACACTGGGGAAATGCCCCATTCATGTACTGAGTGTGGGAAATATTTCTGGTGTAAGTCACTGCTAATCAGACACTAGTGTTCGATGTAGCAAATGTATTGGCTATAAATGTCCTTATATACTTTTTTATTTATTAATTATATTTTTTTTTTTTCGTTTTTGCGCTAGGAAGCAAATTTACATTCTGGGGACTCTTTCAGGCTACTCAGTGTTTTGGTTTGTAAAGTGGTAAAGTCCCTGAACCTAGGTGACATGATGAGATAAACATGGGTACATATAGTATTAAGCCAAGTTAGAATTTGTCTGCTGAACACCGCAAAATTATTGTTTGTGGCAAGCCCCATTGACTTTAATGGCAGGTGAACTTCTAAAACCTTCAGGACATTTCTGCAGCCACAATTTCTTAAAAAAAAAGTGTACAAAGTGTTCAAAAACCCAGACAGTGGCATGGCGGAGGCGGGAGCAATGGTAAAAGATTTTCAAAAAATATGTATTTTATGCTATTTTAAATATTTTTTGATGAATCACAATAGATACCTTTTGGAAATGGGTAAGGGGTATGTCAGTACCCCTATACTCATTTCACCTGGCGGGGGGGACTCCCAGTGCCATCATAAAGCCCCCCACAGGAGGTCGACACCCCCCCCCCTTCCCTAGGCACTGGAGGCTGGGAAGAGACCCTTGTTTATGAATTGGAGGAAGGCACCGGGGGAGAGTGGGAGCCTCAGCCACCCCTCTCTGCCAGAGCCTTTCCCATACTATTGACCATGTGGGCTGATCTAGTTAAGGCTGCAGAGCCCCATGCGGCCCGGGCTTCACAATCTGGTTTTCCCAGCCTGCATGGGTGACAAGGGGTTAAAAAGGCTCGGGAGAGGGGACTCTGCGTCACTTTTTTTTTTTTTTTTAAATTGAACTTTTTAATGGCCTAATTTCAGTTAGATTTTTAAAAAAATGACGTGGGGTCCCCTCTCCCGAGCCTCTTTGATTCCTTGTCACCCATGCAGACTGGGATAGCTAGATTGTGGAACCTGGCACGCATGGGGCTCCGTGGCCTGAGGTACACCAGCCCACTTTGTCGATGGTTCAAGGGCGGGGGGGGGGGGGAGGACTCTAAAAGAAAGGGTGGAGGAGGAGGTGGGGGCGTCACAGCCCTGGGGAGGCTTCATGATCGTATCTGGGAGTTCCCTTTAAGAGGGGGACCCCCCCAGATACCCACCCCCTCCCCAGGTGAAATGAGTATAGGGGTACTGACATACTCCTTACCCATTTCCAAAAGGTATGGATTGGAGTGCATCTCTTTTGAAACCTAAAAAAGCGATTGTGTAAAATACGTATTTTCTTGTGAATAGTATGCAATGCATGCCCTCTGCCATACCACTGCCTGGGTATTTGGACACTTTCTAGCCTTTTTTAAAAACATTTTTGGCTGCAGAGATGTCCTGAAGATGAGCTCGCCGTGAACGATTGTTTTGCGGTGTTCAACCATTCCTAATCGCAAGCAAGTTCTAACTCGGCTTAGTACTTTTTGTGCCCATGTTTGTCTCATCATATCACCTAGGTTCAGGGACTTTATTACTTTACAAACCATAACACTGAGTGGCATGAAAGAGTCCTCAAAATGTAAACTTGCTTCCTTGTGCAATACATTTCCTACATTGAACACAAGTGTCTGATAAGCAGTGACTTGCAGCAGAAACATTTCCCACGCGCAGCACATTAATTAAGCTTTTCACCAGTGTGACCTCTCTCGTATGTGAGGAGAAGTGATTTCAGAAAAAAAACATTTCCCACACTCGCCACATAATTAGGGCTTCTCATTAGTGGGAGACTTCTCAAGTCTGATAAGCAGTGATTTATGCCCAAGACATTCTCCACACTCAGAACAAGAATAGGGCTTATTCCCAGTGTGACAGGTTCAATATGAAACAAGCTCCGATTTCTGTGCAAAACATTTCCCCCACTCAGTAGATGAAGATGGATTCTAACCAGTGTGAGATCTCTCAGGCCTGACAAGTAGTGTTTTATGAACAAAACATTTCCCACCCCCAGCACATGATTGTGGTTTCTTACCAGTGTGAGTTCGCCAAAATATATCCCACACTCTGAACATTTCCAGAAAGACTTAAAATGAAATAAAAATGCAACCATGAAAAAAAACGCTTGAATGATTAATTAACCACAAATACTTACCTTTCGTTACTCGCATGACAGTATCCACGGGAATAATCCAGCTCCATACCCTCTCTATACACAATGAAAGACTGAGTTTGACGATTGTGTTGTTCCCTGCCCTGATGAGGGACTGCACTACACACGTCGATCCCATTCCCAGCCCTGGGCTTATATACTGAGTATAGCAAGCCCCAGAGCAATGATATTGTGAATTCTGCTGCAGAATGTCATTTTGCTGACTTTAAAAAAACATTTTTTCTTTGAAGTATTCATAATTAATTATTTTTTAAAACTACAAGGTATTTTTGAAAAATCTTTTTTTCCCTCTTGTCCTCCTTATTTGGTGATTGTAACATGTATGGGGGCTTTGCCATAAACCGCTAAAGTTGGCGGCCATTGACATCTCTTTAAAAACTATTAAAAAGCGTTTGTATAAAATACATCTTTTTGGGCAAATATTTTGCCATTTATTCCCCTCCCTATGCCACTGTTTAAAAATATAAAAGAGAGCAGTGGGCGCACTGGTGATAAAAAGCAGCCTAGGTCAGAAATCTCAGGGTCCGTCCTCAAACCCCAAACCGTTCCGAGTCAATATAAACACTAGGAGGACCTGGCGCTCGATGGCTGGAGGATACAATGTCCCTGAAAACCAGCCGCTGTGTTAAATATGTGAAAGCAGTACCTGCAAGCAGCACAGGTATAAGGGAAATACCTGCTGCTGTTACATGAAGTCCTCTGTGGGCATAAGTTCCCTGCTATGTGCACAAACACAAATCCCGATCTGGATTTCGGCCAGCAGCCTTCCTCAGGGGATGCCCGGATCGGGATTTTAAT
The DNA here is from genome assembly GCF_040937935.1 of Hyperolius riggenbachi. Lineage (NCBI taxonomy): Eukaryota > Metazoa > Chordata > Amphibia > Anura > Hyperoliidae > Hyperolius > Hyperolius riggenbachi. The sequence goes on along the minus strand of NC_090656.1, from coordinate 52,812,619 downwards.
CTTTGATATGTTAATAAACAAGCATTTGTCAGTAAGTACAATCATTGTGGGGTCTTTCCAACACTAGACGCAGTCTGCACTATGGTGTGTCCCCTCTGTGCTTCCATATACAGGAAGTGAGCCGACAGCATCCTGCATATCCTTTGGAATGCAGAGCACAGAGTGTGCGACATCACTTCTGGTGGAGAGACTCAGCGACCTCAGTCAGAGCCAGTACATCCGTGCGAGCGGTGTTTGTGCACATAGCAGGGAACTTATGCCCACGGAGGACTTCATGTAACAGCAGGAGGTATTTCCCTTATACCTACGCTGTTTGCAGGTACTGTTTTCACATATTTAACACAGCGACTGGTTTACAGGGACATTGCATCCTCCAGCCATCGAGCGCCAGGTCCTCCTAGTGTTTATATGCCACTGTTTTGGTTCTTGGACACTTTATACACCTTGTGCCAGTGTAAAAGGTCCCATTGAGATATAATTGAATCACGTTGTCTAAAGGTGGCCATACATGGTACAATTTTTCTTTTTTTTTCGATTAGATAATTTAGTTCGATGATTCGAATATAAAGATTTTTCCAGCATGTCCGATCTGATTTTTCTCGAAAAAACTGGATAATTGTTCGAATTTCTTGAACGAAATTTTTTTTTCCCAACTTTCATTCGATTCGATCATTTAGATTGAATAAACGAGATAATCAAACGTTTTTATTGTACCATGTATGGCTACTATAAGAGTAGCATACAAATGTTTTCCTCACCAAAAAGACTGGAATTAATTTGTTGATCTAAGATACAGCTGTAATGACAGCTCCTTTCAATGCTGTATTCTGAGCTGGGGGGAATTGGGATTTTTACGCAGATGACATTACTGTGTGACAAATGCTGTAGGAATACAAGTTTTCATTCTATGTTCTGTAATTCCACTTTAACAAAAATCCCTATTAAAATGTGATTAGTCTTAAGAATCGTTAATACAACGGATTACTGATGCATTCATCTCACATTTGCCACTTCTACAGATCATGCAGCCTTTACAAATTGTGCTATAAAATGCAGGGCTGGCACTCAGCGTGCAATAACTACAGTCTGATTTGTTTTTATCTCCCGTTCTGCTGTCGTGCTTTATTGACCGGCGTGCTGGGCTGCTCAGCGAAAATATTTGCTGCCGTTTAGTGCAGGGACAATGACGCTTACCCAGCAGTGGAGCAATAATCAAACACAAGCACGGAGCAGTTTGTGTGATCTGTTTTTAATGAGTGTCTCTTTCAACAGAGGCCAATCAATACGAGCTGCTGAAAAGCAATGGACTTCCACTCATGATTCAGATGCTGGCTGAGTCACAGGATGACGAGATACAAAAAGGTGCTACATTCGTCCTTCAGAACTGCAGAAACATAAGTAAGATTCAATAGCGTGATAATGAGGTTAACTTGTAGCAAGCGTCAACTCCATCTATGTGTGCTTTACTGTAGCAGCGGAAACAGGCTTATGTTGTACAAATGACTGGATAATGGAGATTCTTCTGCCTAATTTGTGGCCTGCCTTGATGGATTTAAAAGACTGATGCATTTTTCAATGGAAACTCCACTATCATTTAAGAGCCTCATATAAAATGTCAATACTATACGGTTTTGTCATTTATAGTGTTAGTGTAGTTATATGTAAAGTGGTTTTGAAATGTGAGGGTTTTTTTCACACTGCATCCGTTGTGTGGTCCTTTTTCTGTCGGAATAGCATGGAACATGCTGTGCTTTTACAGGACAACATACGTGTTTATTTTTGAGGCGATGCATACTTCTATGTACTGCAGGGATGTCCAAAGTCCGTCCGGAGGGCCAAACACGGCCCGCCAAGCCTTTTCCAGCGGACCCTAAAGCTCTTGTGAGATTTTGATTGCATGCATCCCCGCAGGCCATTGCCATGGCGCCGCACGCATTAATGTTTAGGGCCAACCTGTGTCACCATTCTGCCTCTGTTCTCCTGTAGTTCCATAGGAATTTGTATAGAACTACAAAGAAATGGTCGCCGGAGTGTATACATGGCATACACTGGAAAATTTCAGCCATTTTTTAAGTCCTAAAGTGATTACTATGAGACTGCGGAAAATGGCTGCAGAAGTCCCAGTGGAGAAAGAAAAGAGACATAGGCCTGGACTTGAGGAAAGAGTAGCCACTGTGCCAGCAGCAGTCACTCATTAGAAGCTACCACTGCACATTGTAGGGGGCATGCCGTCAGCACACATGGGGCTTGATTCACAAAGCCGTACAAACTGTTTAGCATGGGTGTGCTAAACAGTTAGCACGTGAAGTGCCGTTCACGGACTTTGCTCGCGCAAAAGTCAGCGAATGGCACTTCACGTGCTAACTGTTTAGCACACCCGTGCTAAACAGTTTGCACGGCTTTGTGAATCAAGCCCATGGTGTATGTTTTTATTTCCTGCGGAAATGTTTTGACAAAACTATAATAGGCATACTGTACCTATAAACAATCAGAAAAAAATTGTTTAAATTTGCTAGTTCCCTCCCATCTATTTAACCACTTGAGGACCGCAGTGTGAACCCCCCCCCCCCTCCCTAGTGACCAGGCCATTTTTAGTTAAATAGGCCACAGCAGCTTTAAGGCCAAGCTGCAGGGCCGTACAACTCAGCACACAAGTGATTCCCTCTCTTTTCTCCCCACCAACAGAGCTCTCTGTTGGTGGGGTCTGATCGCCCCCCCCAGTGTTTGTTTGTTTTATTTATAAATATTTATTTGTTATTTTTTAATAAAATCCTGCTTTTTTTTAATTAACGTTATTACCCTCCCTCCCCCGCCAGCCAATTGGCTGTGATAGGCTTCAGCCTATCACAGCGGATCGCTTCCCTGTGTCCCAGTGGACAGCCGTGTCACATGGCTTTCCCCAGTACAGTGCTGCTGCGGATCACAGCGCTGTACAAAGTAATTAGTTTCGCCGTCTAAGTCTCCCGAGCGGCGGACTGAAGGCGGGCCAGAGCTCTGCCCCCCGAGCAGGAGATACGCGGGCAGCCTGCACGGAATCTCCTGCTAGCTCCATTGACAGCCGTTCACGCCAATGGGCGGGGAGCAGTCCTAGGGCTGCCGCACTGCTCACACCAATTGGCGTGGAGCAGTCGGTAAGTAGTTAAAGACCTGTAATATGGCCCTTGGACCAAAATGTTTGGACAACCCTGATGTACTGTATGCTTTACTGTATGCATTGCATCGCACTTGTACCGCACAATCTGACTTTCTTTTCATCACTGTAGCATTACCATCTACATTGTGGAAAGTGGGAAAGGACCTTTAGGTTACGTAGCAGTAGCCTTGTCCTGGTACCCACTTGTGCTTTCAGAAATCACTGTGATTCCCAAAAGCGCAAAGTACCGCATTTTTTAAAGTGATTTAACGGTTATTGCCAGTTATGGGATCGCTTTGGGCAAATCGCAAAAAATGCTGCAGGAGCTGCGATTGTGATTTGAGGAAACGACAATCATGGCAGTGGAACCACCTGCATTGGCTAACGTTAGTCTATCACTTTTGAAATCATCGGCAATGGCAAAGTTACCGAGGCTGATTGCGGCTGAACGGCAGACCAGGGGAGGACGGCGAGGGACTCAGACGTGCTTATTGGGCTGGAGGAAGCCCCGGGTAATTATCAAATCTTTATTGTTTTACGTCTTTGGTACACGCTGCCCTCTCAGCCATCCCGGCCTGTCATTGCCAACATGAATGCGTAATGTCGTCTGTATAATGAGATTCACCGGAGCCTCATATCAGCCAGGTAACAGCTGGGCCGATCCCTTACAGAAAATGGCCCTGACCACATACAGAAAAGGCAGAGGCCTTTTTCTGCCAGGTGGTGGAGTGCAAACGCTAGCGATTGCTAGTGGAAAAGGGCCCTTGCTCTCATTACTTTCTGCAGTAAGGTGAGATTTGTTGCCAAGGATACAAAGCAGAGCAGTTGAGATTACTGATTAGTGTGGAATTTCTTAGGTTGCTGCTGGATTAAAATGAAAGATCTTTGTCAACAATACTACAAAGCAAACAGTATTTGCAACAAACTAAATACCTAGGGGGTGACATTTATTTAATTATTTACACATCCACCCACCCTATTGTTTTAGCATAGTTTAGATAGGCAAGCAGGAAAAACTAGTCTTAAGGTCCGTACACACGCCGGACTGGAGGCAACGATTTTTCAGGCGATTTACTGTCCGATCTTATTTCCGATCGATTTTCATTCACTTCTATGATAAATCAATCGGAAAAAGGATCGAAAATAAGATCGGCCATGTCGGAAATTATCGAACCATCTTATCTGCTGAAAAAAACTTATGGTGTGTTCCCAGCATAAAGGTCCGTACACACGCCGGACTGAAGGGAACGACGGGTCCGTCGTCACCTCCCGCTGGGTGGGCGTTCCAACGACAGTCCGGCGTGTGTACGCACTGTCGGCGGACTGATACGGCTGTTTCTGAGCGATCCGCCGGGCGGATCGCTCAGAAACAGCCGTATCAGTCCGCCGACAGTGCGTACACACGCCGGACTGTCGTTGGAACGCCCACCCAGCGGGAGGTGACGACGGACCCGTCGTTCCCTTCAGTCCGGCGTGTGTACGGACCTTTATGCTGGGAACACACCATAAGTTTTTTTCAGCAGATAAGATGGTTCGATAATTTCCGACATGGCCGATCTTATTTTCGATCCTTTTTCCGATTGATTTATCATAGAAGTGAATGAAAATCGATCGGAAATAAGATCGGACAGTAAATCGCCTGAAAAATCTCATTGTGCATCCTTATCATTCCTTGGGTCACTGATGGGAACCTTCACAGCCTTGGGTATACGTATTTAACAAGGTGTTTTTTGTTCTTTTTTTCATCATTTTCGTACAGCTGAAGCTATGTGTCTCAGTCTAAGTGAACAAACCCCAAACATTAGGGAGCCCTCTGAGGCAGGCTGGGACCAAGAGGATAAATGTGAGGATACATTCTGGGAAAAAGCTAAAGAAATATACCACAAAATGCAACACCTGCAACCACATAATGAGGTAAGTGGAAGTGTATAGAAAACATATCTAACACATTCCTAAGTAACACAGCATGAGCAAAGCCCCTCCTCTGGCCACACATAAGGTAGCCATTTGGTTACTCAGGGAACGCATGTGTTTTAATATGTATACACAATATTAATAATAAATATAATAATAATAATAATAACAATAATAGTGGAGGAAATAATTATTTGACCCCTCACTGATTTTGTAAGTTTGTCCAATGACAAAGAAATGAAGTCTCAGAACAGTATCATTTCAATGGTAGGTTTATTTTAACAGTGGCAGATAGCACATCAAAAGGAAAATCGAAAAAATAACCTTAAATAAAAGATAGCAACTGATTTGCATTGCATTGAGTGAAATAAGTTTTTGAACCCCTACCAACCATTAAGAGTTCTGGCTCCCACAGAGTGGTTAGACACTTCTACTCAATTAGTCACCCTCATTAAGGACACCTGTCTTAACTAGTCACCTGTATAAAAGACACCTGTCCACAGAATCAATCAATCAAGCAGACTCCAAACTCTCCAACATGGGAAAGACCAAAGAGCTGTCCAAGGATGTCAGAGACAAAATTGTAGACCTGCACAAGGCTGGAATGGGCTACAAAACCATTAGCAAGAAGCTGGGAGAGAAGGTGACAACTGTTGGTGCGATTGTTCGAAAATGGAAGGAGCACAAAATGACCATCAATCGACCTCGCTCTGGGGCTCCACGCAAGATCTCACCTCGTGGGGTGTCAATGGTTCTGAGAAAGGTGAAAAAGCATCCTAGAACTACACGGGAGGAGTTAGTGAATGACCTCAAATTAGCAGGGACCACAGTCACCAAGAAAACCATTGGAAACACATTACACCGCAATGGATTAAAATCCTGCAGGGCTCGCAAGGTCCCCCTGCTCAAGAAGGCACATGTGCAGGCTCATCTGAAGTTTGCCAATGAACACCTGAATGATTCTGTGAGTGACTGGGAGAAGGTGCTGTGGTCTGATGAGACCAAAATAGAGCTCTTTGGCATTAACTCAACTCGCTGTGTTTGGAGGAAGAAAAATGCTGCCTATGACCCCCAAAACACCGTCCCCACCGTCAAGCATGGGGGTGGAAACATTTTGCTTTGGGGGTGTTTTTCTGCTAAGGGAACAGGACAACTTAATCGCATTAACGGGAAAATGAACGGAGCCATGTATCGTGAAATCCTGAACGACAACCTCCTTCCCTCTGCCAGGAAACTTAAAATGGGTCGTGGATGGGTGTTCCAGCACGACAATGACCCAAAACATACAGCAAAGGCAACAAAGGAGTGGCTCAAGAAGAAGCACATTAAAGGGAAGGTTCAGGGACGCCTTGAAAAAAATAAAAATCTATATCCACTTACCTGGGGCTTCCTCCAGCCCGTGGCAGGCAGGAGGTGCCCTCGCTGCCGCTCCAGAGGCTCCCGGTCGTCTTCGGTGGCCGACCCGACCTGGCCAGGCCGGCTGCCAGGTCAGGCTCTTCTGCGCTCCAAGGACGGGCTCTTCTGCGTCCCACGCGGGCGCGCTGACGTCATCGGACGTCCTCCGGGCTGTACTGCTTTTTTCCTATCAGACTCGTGCTTTTTTCCTATCAGACTCAGTAGGGTGCGCTCATTAGTCCCTGTTGAGGAGTCTAGCCCAAGGGCTACTTACGGAATAGGTGCTGGCTTACTGAACAGGAAGAGCCGAGCCCTTAACATACCATAAGATACATAGATCTATATAAGTACATATAGATGGAAGACAAATGTATAGCTGAGTGTGGTAATTTTTTTTTTTTTTACTTCATCCTGTTTGTTCACTTACTCTCTGAGGAGGTCTGCCTGTTGTCCCTGGGCCTGTGTTGTTTGGCGCTCTAAGAAGTCTGGCTGCTGCCGTTTGCTGTTTGTGGATTAGGAGAATGTTGTCTAATTACCTTTAGGGCCCTTTCACACCGAGGCGGTGCCCCAACGCTGTGCAATAAAAGTCTATAGAGACTTTAATTCTGGTACATTACGACGCCACGGAAGTGACTTTTTCGCCGCATCTCCGACGCAGGTCAAGCACTACATTATTACTGCTGCGATCTGCATCGGCACGGAAGTCAAGTTAGTCTATGGCGACGTGTAGATTTAAAAAAAAAAGTGACGTGTATTTAAACAAAACACTTCTGCATACCCAAAGCAGGAAGTGACAGCAAGTGCGTGTCTCTTCCTGCTTGGCCGGTTGCCAGACAGGGAATACCGCGCAGTAGCTCGATGTTCCCTGAAGGCCTGTTTTTGACGGTGGGATGCGTTGTGTCGGGCGCGATGCATTGCTGATGCTGGTTTCTGGTGGGAAACCAGCCTCAGGGTCACTTTGCCTGTGTTTTGGGAGAAAACTCGGGCCCACTGTCTTAGCGTTACTGTGTTACATTACTGTTATCTCTGCCCACATCCAGTTATGACCACACCCATGTTTGCCTATTCTGGTCTGGCACTTTGGTCAAACTTGAGAACCCCAGGTGGCCCTCGAGTCATACAGTTTGCCCTCCCCTGGGTTAGACTCTGCTCTGTCTCCACTGGCTGCATGCTTGTTGCAGGTATGTGAATTAAACACAACTAAAGCTTAAAGTGAACCTCCAGACTAAAAATCTACTCAGCAGCACTGAAAAAGCTTGGTGTTTCTTTAAGAGTTTCACAGCATCAGAACTTTGTTTTTTTTTTTTGTTTTTTTTTTACCCAAGCCTCATTTTTAGCTGCACAGAAGAAAACTGCCCGGGCATTTTTCCCCTGATGCTGTGCAAAGCATGATGGGATTTCTAATGATGTTGTTCTCCTTCTGCTGTTACGGTGCACATTTTTTTTTAATTTGAGATTTGAAGCCTAGCGTGTACAGCTCGGAGGGGTGATCAGGAGACAGGTCAGTTAGAACTGTGTCTCATACTCCCTGTCACCTCCTTTCAACCAAAAAGATGGCTGCCCCCATGAAATCAAACATTTGCCTGTTCTTTTAAAACCGGTGGGTAAGAGATTATATTACCTATCTATCTTAATTAACATGACTAACGTAACTTAATGACAGTATGTTTGTTTAGGCTGAAGTTCCTCTTTAAAGTTTAGCATGACAGCCAGACAAATGGCATTGTTTAACCTACTTGGCGGTAATCCTGAGCTGAGCTCGGGCTATGCCGCCGCGGAGGATTCCTCAGGCCCAGCTGGGCCGATTTTCATATTTATTTTTTAAAACATGCAGCTAGCACTATGCTAGCTGCGTGTTATGCACGATCGCCACCGATGCGCCACTACCTGCCGCGTAATAGCCGCCCCCCTGTTTGCTCTGATCGCCGGAGGCGATCTGAAGGGGTGGGGGGGATGCCGCTGCACAACAGCTATTATGTAGCTAGCGCTAGGCTAGTTACATGATTTAAAAAAAAAAAAATTAAAAATAAGTGCTGCGCTGCCCCCCTGGCGAATTTATTGTAACGCCAGGGGGGTTAAGAAGGCTAGATTCACAGTGGGACGTTGCGTTTTGATGCCACGTTAAAGTCGCACCGCAAGCTTACAACGCAACGCGCCCAAAAAGTGGCAACGCAGCGTTACCGTCGGATACAGCAGATACAGTAAAAAATACAGGCAATGAAAAGTATGCTTCCAAGTCATTACTGAGCATGTGCAAACAGTCCAACGCAGCTAATAACGTGTATAACGCACTGCATGCAGTACTTTTACTTAACGTGCAGCGTTAGACACCAACGCAACGTGTGCACTGTGAACAGGGCATTGATTTTTCATTGCAGTGAGTTATTCTGCGTTAAATGCTGTTTTAACGTGCGACTTTAACGTCCCACTGTGAACTTAGCCGAAGATAATAGCCTCTGTAATTTTCTCAATTTACCTTCCCTTTAAATACAGGTAGTCCATGGTTAACAAACGAGATAGGAACTGTAGGTTTCTTCTTAACTTGAATCTGTTCTTACTGTGCCATCTCTCTCCCCTGTCGCTCCACTATGCCCTCCCCCGTGTCACCTCTGACCTCCTGTTCCCTCAGCATCCCCCCCTGTACCACCTCTCCTCTCTTTTTTTCTTAAAGGGATACTGTAGGGGGGTCGGGGGAAAATGAGCTGAACTTACCCGGGGCTTCTAATGGTCCCCCACAGACATCCTGTGTTGGCGCAGCCACTCCCCAATGCTCCGGCCCCGCCTCCGGTTCACTTCAGGAATTTCTGACTTTAAAGTCAGAAAACCACTGCGCCTGCGTTGCCGTGTCCTCGCTCCCGCTGATGTCACCAGGAGTGTACTGCGCAGACACAGACCATACTGGGCCTGCGCTGTGCGCTTTTGATGACATCAGCGGGATCGAGGACACGGCAACGCAGGCGCAGTGGTTTTCTGACTTTAAAGTCAGAAATTCCAGAAGTGAACCGGAGGCGGGGCCGGAGCATCGGTGAGCGGCTGCGCTAGCACAGGATGTCTGCGGGGGACCATTAGAAGCCCCGGGTAGGTTCAGCTCATTTTCCCCGACCCCCCTACAGTATCCCTTTAAATCGATTTTCTCAGAAAAAAAAAAGGTGTTTTTGAAAAACACATTTTTCCTCTCTTTTTTTCTTAAATCGATTTTCTCAGAAAAAAAAGGTCTTTTTGAAAAATACATTTTTTTACTTGTTCCCATTTTCGGGTCGTTAGTAAGTCGGGGAATACCTGTACTGTTACAGGAGTCACTTTTCTTTATACTGGCTTGTTTATAGTTGACTTTTTAATTTTCTACTTCCAGGATATCGTAGACATTGAAGAACACAACAAAACGATGGACTGTAGTCCTAATTGTCAGAACGAAGGAAGCAGACTACATGCAGCTAATGTGATATCTGAGTTACCGTGTTTGATCAGTCAGTTAAAACAGCTAATTGATGATCCTGGTCCAGTCTCTTCCAGTAAAGAATTTCTGAGTCAAAGCATCATACAGAAATCACAAAGTAATTGTTTTTCCACTCAAAACAGAGCAGTCAGCGCCCTCAGGGAAAGTGCACCACTGGTATGTTATGTTTAGATGTATTATTCAAGATATTTGTAAGAGCTCTTTGATTAATGTGACCTTAAATGGGAAAAGATCCTGTGCTGTTGTGCTAAGCTCATTGAGCGCCAGTCTGTGTTTTTCTTTTATAGGCTTAGAATACCTGTCAGTATTATTCCTATGGATAGAAGTTATCATTTCTCATATTCAGGGGTTGTTCCGCAAAGTTTTGTCTCTACATTTGGAAGTCTGTAAATAGTTAGTTCTTGTTTTCTGTCATCCTTAGGGTACCCATAGACCAGGGGTCAGGAACCTTTTTGGCTGAGAGCCATAAACGCCACATATTAAAAAATGTAATTCTGTGAGAGCCATACAATATGTTTCAAACGGTGGACAGTGTGCATGCGCAGCAGAGAGCTCATGTCCCTGTTGCCATGGTGATGTGTATACAGTTGATCCACCGGGCAGCGGAAGTGTCAGACAAGTCTTCAGCTTCTCTTGGGTTTCAGCAACTTTTCCCTGAGAGCAAGACAGGAGAAATACCGACTAACATTTTGTACAATTAGCTAGCTGACTTGGGGGTTGATTCACTTTGTAGGACGAGATCCCCGCACTTTGGCCCAATAGGCTGCCTGTCAAGTGACAGGCAGCCTATTGGGACAATCAAAGTGCAGAGATCTCGTCCTACAAAGTCACTGGATCTGACAGGGTCAAGAGTGGGACAATTGGAGCAGCTGTTTGTTTTGGGGGGGGAGCGCAAGTAAGTTAGTAGTGCATACTACAGCAGTAGCGTTCCTACTTTGAAAATGTTACTTGCGCTGTCACACTAAGCTGAGCTGCTTGAGCTGTGTAGCTTAGTGAATCAACCCCTACTGATTTGTCTGTGAGCTAGATAGAGCCATCAAAAGAGCCACATCTGGCTCCCGAGCCATAGGTTCCCTACCCCTGCTATAGACAAATTCAAGGACACTTGTAAATTTTAATTATTTTATTTTTGGTGTTGCATAGAAGTGGGGGACATTAGTAGAAATTAATTCAAAAATATTTTATGTTATTCAGGGTTTAATGTCTGTCTCTGTTGTTTTCCTACATAACCATTGCGCTGTGAAAGTTTAAATTTAGAACCCAGCTCTGTGTACGTTTTTCACGTCCTCTGCAGGCATTCAGTTTAAGCGCATGTGTTTGTCAGTGTAAGCTCTATGAAACTGACGCCAAATAAATCACTTTTAAAATGCATAGTTGGGGGCGCCCTGGGACCAACCACTTCCTGTAAAGCAGACTTTAGCCGCTGCAGACTGCAATCTTCTCAGAACAAGTAGTCTGTGAGCTTCAGCCTCAGTGCTGTCTATTCATTTGAATGGATAATGTTTAACCTCCCTAGCGGTATGGACAGAAATGTCCGTTCAAAAAAACATGCTGTGAACAGTATAAACATGCATACACATCAATACTCTCCTGCACTGTATACTAGACCCTTGCTTGACACATTTTGGCAAGTTACAGGGAAAAAAAAGTTTTAAAAATAAATTTTATCACTGTTTGCACAGAAATCCTGGGGAAATTGAACGCTGGGAAGGTTAAAGAGACCCAGAGATGAGATGTATTGCTGTATTTTTACTTTCCTGGGGCTTCCTCCAGCCCCGTAAGCATGTATGTGTCCCTCGCCGTCCTCCTCAGCGCCGCTGTTCAACCGCAATGTTCCCTGGTAAGCGGCTCAGTGACGTCAGCGGCTGACTTTCTGAGCATGTGCGGACCTTCTGCGCAAGCACAGAAGGCCCCAGCTGATGTCACTGAGGCAGACTGAGTCTGACTGAGCCGCTTACCAGTAGTTGACTGCGGCTGAATGGCGGCGCTGAGGAGGATGGCGAGGGACATAGCCATGCTTATGGGGCTGGAGGAAGCCCCGGGTAAGTAGAGTGCTCATGTGAATTGGCCCTTATGCTGGGAATACATCATGAGATTTTTTGGCAGATAGATGGTTCGATAGATAATTTCCAACAGGTCCGATCTGATTTTAGATCATTTTTCTGATCAATTTCTCATAGAAGTGAAAGAAGTGAATGAAAAACGATTGAAAAAATGATCGGAAAATCGAACGGACAGTAAATATGCTGAAAAATCTCATTGTGTATTCCCAGCATTAGATCTATGCCCAGAGTTGGACTAGGAGGTGTACCAGAATTCTACAAAAATGAAGAAAAATGACAGGCCCCATAAGACTTGGCATTACTATAATGGGAAATTTGATTTAACTCCAGTCACAGAAATGAGATTATACAGTTTTCAGATTACCCAGCTAGCTCATGGTGAACCATAACTCCCAGGAGTGCATGACAGGGATCAAACAGCCTCCTTACTAAAATGCTATGCAAAACATACCTTTGCTTTCTTGTAACGAAAGGTATTTGCGATTATCCAGGTTGGAGTGGGCTCTGAGGTGTCCTACAATGCATCATTGCTGAATATGCAAATCATCTATTTGTTGTCCCTGATAGCTTATTCCCTACAGCTTATTTGGTATACAGTTTTCAGTATCACCAGGCTGAACTCTTCTTTTGTAGTGTTTTGAAAGTGTTGCAGACATCTTTTGTGGTATGCTGCTTCCTGACTACTGCCAATTACAGCTTATATATCTGCTGATCAGATCCCCTAGATTTACCTGGATAGCATCTATTATTGTTCCCCTATGAGCAGATGAATGAGCCTGAGCTTACTTTACCTCCCCTCTCCTGCTCTGGAAACCCCAAAAAGATAGAGTAATAAAGCAGCAGGGAAAAGAGATCAGCAGGGACATGCTCCATGTGATGATCTGAAGAGGTTTTGGAAGTGGACACGACTGGTCATTCATTTATTCCTGGAGGAGGGGCTGGGATGCAGCCATGCAAATGAGGCCATGAATCTTTGCTCACTGTGTCTGCATTTCTCAGAGCGAGGGTGCATGCATACTGATTAATGATTAGGCATTAGCACAGAGGGAGTGGATTCGCTGTGTCCTAAGTGATATGCTTACATAAATTCCACAATGAAAATCAGGCATAGTGGTAATCATCACCACCAATTACCACAAGCTAAAGGAGAGTCTGAGGAGAAACCCCTGAACCGGGGTACCGCGTCCTGGTTGTAACCTGTGAGACCCTTGTTCCTGCTCCACTTTCTACAGCATGTTTGGATGATGAGCAGGTGGATGGACGAGGATATGTAGAGTATAGTAAGGAAAGGAAGGTGTTGAGAAGTTGTTTAGGGGTTTCGGGACTGTGCGGAAATGAAGTATGAGGGCTTGGTGATGGATAAGGAGGTCTCCGAGCCCCGGCAGAGCTTGTTTGTGTGATCAATAGACCTCTGTGCATTTCCTCCAGCATCGCTCTGCCAATCCAACATCTGTTCAACCTTTAAAGGACACCCGAAGTGAAAATAAACTAATGAAATAAACGATTGTATCTATCTTCCTTCTCCTAAAAATGACTTTTTAAGATATTCCACAGTTTTATTTTATGTTTAAATCTGCTTTTTAACCTGCTGGGCGGTCTGGACGAGCCCAGCTTGTCCAGTACCGCCGGAGCCTGCCGCTCAGGCCCTGCTGGGCCGATTTGGCTCAAATAAAAAGCAGCACACGCAGCCGGCACTTTACCAGCCGCGTGTGCTGCCTGATCGCCGCTGCAGTGCGGCGATCCGCCGCATGCAGCGGCGAAAGAGGGTCCCCCCTGCCGCCTGAGCCCAGAGTAGCCGGAACAAAAAGTTCCGGCCAGCGCTAAGGGCTGGATCGGAGGCGGCTGACGTCAGGACGTCGGCTGACGTCCATGACGTCACTCCGCTCGTCGCCATGGCGACGAGGTAAGCGAAACACGGAAGGCCGCTCATTGCGGCCTTCCGTGTTACTTCTGGCCGCCGGAGGCGATCGGAAGAACGCCTCCGGAGCGCCCTCTAGTGGGCTTTCATGCAGCCAACTTTCAGTTGGCTGCATGAAATAGTTTTTTTCTTATTAAAAAAAAAACCTCCCGCAGCCTCCCTGGCGATCTTAATAGAACGCCAGGCAGGTTAAGTTTTAACTGTTTTATTGTTTTTGCTCAATGCCACATTCATTGAAGTATGCCAGAGCTAAAATCTATGAACTATTGACCCTTTTTATCTCTTTCCTGCTCTCAGACGCCATTTTCTGCTTGGAAAGTGTCCTAGCAGGACAGGACTGAGTCAGCCACTTACATACCTAATATTTTACTCTTTCAGGCAGAGAAATAAAAAAAGGAACACAGCACAGTTATTAGTGTGCTTGGCACTGTACATACCCATGTCTATCTCATCATGTCACATGTCACTTCGGGTATCCTTTAACCTCCTGCCGACCGCATCACGCCGATGGGCGTGGCCGTGGCGGCAGCCCCAGGACGCCTAACGCCGATCGGCGTAAAGTCCTGGGGCCAGCTAATGCAAGAGATCACGCGCAGGCTGCGCGTGCATCTCCTGCTTGGGGGGCGGAGCTCCACCCCGCCTTCAGTCTCGGGAGACTGTTAGACGGCGTGATCGCCGTCTATTTACACTGTGCAGCGCTGCGATCAGCAGCAGCGCTGCACTGGGGACAAGAGAGCGATCGGCTCTCATAGGCAGAAGCCTATGACAGCCGATCGCCGTAATTGGCTGGCTGTGGGGAGGAAGGGAAGGGATTTAAAGAAAGTTTTTTTTTTTTTCAAAACACTAACAATAATATTTATTACAAAAAAAAAATAAACATGGGGGGAGCGATCAGACCCCACCAACAGAGAGCTCTGTTGGTGGGGAGAAAAGGGGGGGGGGAATCACTTGTGTGCTGTGTTGTGCGCCCCTGCAGCTTGGCCTTAAAGCTGCAGTGGCCAATTTTACTAAAAATGGCCTGGTCACTAGGGGGGTTTAGCACTGCGGTCCTCAAGAGGTTAATATGTTCCATCAGTCAGGATTCCCTGATGATGTGATCGGTGCTGGTGTGAGTAGGGCCAGGGATGTACATAATGTATATTGTTTAAAATTGTATTTGCTATAAGCTGTGCTTTGCCATAGTTCAGTCATTTCTTTTTAGATTTCATCACCTAATTGCTCATCTCTAGGATAAAGCAAGGCGACAGATATTTCTAGACACAGCATCAGCACGCAGATCTGCAGCAGCATCATCAGGTCGACCAGATAATATTGCCAGTGACAGCCATACAGCTGCAGAGCAGACTCCAGCAGACGGCGTACACAGAGATCAGAGCTGCAGGTCACACTCCTGCAGAAATATGTCTGCCTCCAGAGATGTCTTCACTCAGACTGCTGCACAGCGTGTGACAGACAACTTGGACAGCAACTCTCCGGGACCACAGAGTGAGCTTATGCAGGAAGACGCGCTAATAAGTCCTGTGAGGAGTTCAGCTTCCAGGTATAGAGTGCTGTACCTGGATGACTTCTTGTATATGTATGTATATAAGGTTTCGCAATCTTAAATGTCAGTGTATATAATATTGTTTTCCAAGGCAAAAAAAGGGGCCTATGTTAGCCTACTTTGGTTCCAAATGTTAAACCATCACCATGACCATTGAGAGGTTAAAGTGTTTCTCCAATTTGTTTATATTACGTATTGGCCACAAAGACCATCCCAAAGCACTTTTCTTGGTTTCCCATCTTGCCCAAACACTAGGAACTCAGAATAGGCTGCTGTGTTGCTGAAGAAGAAATATTAGATTGAAATGTTGCTTGTGTGTTAACCATAAGACCTGGATACATATGTACATTATTAGGGGCCGGCCACCCTCAACTATATACATGTGTATAGGCTGCAGCGACAATATTTTCTCTGCAAAACCCACCAAAATCTTAAACCGTTGTCATATTACTAAATATGTTTTTGTAGCTCAGTGTCAGGGTTGCCGATAGACCATCACAGGAGATAGAATTGTATGGGGCCCTAAAGATTCTAGGGCCCAGCCTGGGGGGGTCCTACCATGAAGCACATTAAGGCACTTTTCTCTAGCCGTCATACGGGACACTGGAGATGTGGCTCCGCCCATCCAATTAGTGGAAACCACCTGAAAGAGTAAAAAGAGTATTAATAGCCCCCACCCTCCCCTGGCTCCTCAGTTTAATTTGGTTTCCGTCCCGGAAACACCGAAGAGGAGTAGCTCCCTTAATTTTTAATAATTTTTAGCTTCACTAGGTGGTGAGGCCAAGAGAAGACCGGGTGGCTTGGGTGATCGTTGTGAACGCTAAGTGGCGTCTCTTTATGCACCCGGTTTTCTGCCGAACGCGGTGTTCGGATGTCGATCCCTCTGCCCTCCGTATGCATTTGTGCGGGCAAGGATCGTGGGACTCTCCCCCAGCTGCTTGGCATGGCAGCACTGCGCATGCAGGAAATCCCTGGGCCACAAGCGATGGTTGGGAAGCTGGCGCTGGTGGGGGAGTCTAATATAGGAGAACTAGGCAGCATAAGAAATGGAACTGCTCCTGTTGTTCTCCCCCATGCTGGAAAGATGGGATCACAGGCAAGAGGCTTCCCAGTCTGTTCCAGCAGCAGAGGTGACTGCATTGACCATACTGGAGAGATGGGATCACAGGCAAGAGGCTTCCCAGTCTTTTCCAGCAGCAGAGGTGAGTGCATTGACCATGCTGGAGAGATGGGATCACAGGCAAGAGGCTTCCCAGTCTTTTCCAGCAGCAGAGGTGAGTGCATTGACCATGCTGGAGAGATGGGATAACAGGCATGAGGCTTCCTAGTCTGTTCCAGCAGCAGAGGTGACTGCATTGACCATACTGGAGAGATGGGATCACAGGCAAGAGGCTTCCCAGTCTTTTCCAGCAGCAGAGGTGAGTGCATTGACCATGCTGGAGAGATGGGATAACAGGCATGAGGCTTCCTAGTCTGTTCCAGCAGATGAGGTGTGTGCACTGATAGTGTTTTTTTGCAGGGATATACACTCATATTATGCAGTTTAGAGTGTGATTTCACCTGTGTTTTATCCTTTCCCGCTATCTATATCATAGCAAGCTGAAAGTAAAAGCGGGGGAGGTATAGGATAATGTTTGGAGAAGCCAAAAACTAAAAAGGTTGCTATTGCAACATTAAGCTTCCCCAGTATTATAACGAGATGATTTGTCAAGCCTGCACTAGATCTATGAGTGCTGTAGTGATTGACAATTTATACAAAGAGGTAATGGAGTCTTTCAGGGTAAGGAAAGCCCGGAGCAGTCTTAAGGAGTCATTTGTTTCCTATGCTAGATGCAGAAACTAACATTTTGCAGGGATGTGCACTCATATGTTTAATATTAGAGAGTGATTTTCCCTGTATCTATTTTTTTCTTTTCTCCTATCCTCTGTGTCCATGTGATCTAGCTGTGAATGTTAAGCAGCAGGTGGGGTGAAGGTGAATTGTTGCCATTGCAGCAATTGGCTTCCCCAATATTAGAACATGATGATTTGTCAAACCTGCACTGAAGCGATGGTGATTGACAATTAAGGGGTAATGGAAACTTTCAAGAAATTAATCTCTGGTTAGTTTTCAGGGAGTCCCTTGTTTCGAATTTGACTTCGAATCTGTTTCGATTACGACTTTCAGTCGGTTTCGATTATGACTTCGAGTCTTTCGCAGTATGTTGCGATTATGACTTTGTCTCTTTCGATTATGACTTTGTCTCTTTCGATTATGACTTTGTCTCTTTCGATTATGACTTTGAGTCTTTCGATTATGACTTTGAGTCTTTCGATTATGACTTTGAGTCTTTCGATTATGACTTTGAGTCTTTCGATTATGACTTTGAGTCTTTCGATTATGACTTTGAGTCTTTCGATTATGACTTTGAGTCTTTCGATTATGACTTTGAGTCTGTTTCGATTTTGACTTCGAGTCTGTTTCGATTTTGACTTTCAGTCTTTCGATTATGACTTTTAGTCTTTCGATTATGACTTTTAGTCTTTCGATTATGACTTCGAGTCTGTTTCGATTATGACTTTTAGTCTTTCGATTATGACTTTTAGTCTTTCGATTATGACTTTTAGTCTTTCGATTATGACTTCGAGTCTTTCGATTATGACTTTGAGTCTTTCGATTATGACTTTGAGTCTTTCGATTATGACTTTGAGTCTTTCGATTATGACTTTGAGTCTGTTTCGATTTTGACTTTGAGTCTGTTTCGATTTTGACTTCGAGTCTGTTTCGATTTTGACTTTCAGTCTTTCGATTATGACTTTTAGTCTTTCGATTATGACTTTTAGTCTTTCGATTATGACTTTGAGTCTTTCGATTATGACTTCGAGTCTGTTTCGATTATGACTTCGAGTCTGTTTCGATTATGACTTTGTCTCTTTCGATTATGACTTCGAGTCTTTCGATTATGACTTCGAGTCTTTCGATTATGACTTCGAGTCTTTCGATTATGACTTCGAGTCTTTCGATTATGACTTCGAGTCTTTCGATTATGACTTCGAGTCTTTCGATTATGACTTAGAGTCTTTCGATTATGACTTAGAGTCTTTCGATTATGACTTAGAGTCTTTCGATTATGACTTCGAGTCTGTTTCGATTATGACTTTCAGTCTTGCGATTATGACTTTCAGTCTTGCGATTATGACTTTCAGTCTTGCGATTATGACTTCGAGTCTTTCGATTATGACTTCGAGTCTTTCGATTATGACTTCGAGTCTTTCGATTATGACTTCGAGTCTGTTTCGATTATGACTTTCAGTCTTGCGATTATGACTTTCAGTCTTGCGATTATGACTTTCAGTCTTGCGATTATGACTTTCTTTCGGTTTTGACTTTGTCTGTTTTGATTTTGACTTCGAGCCTCTTTCGAATTGGTCTGCAAACCTGTTTCGAATTGGTCTGATATACAGGCCGGCACTTTACCTATGCTGGCTGTGGAGATTGAAAATCTTGTATAGAGGATATAAGTGGATGCAGAGCAGAGGGTTTCGAGATGCTGAAATCTTAGAAATGTATGCAGTAAGATTATAATGGATATTGACAATCCTGCTCTGAGGGCCAGTGCGGTTGTGTGGCAGAATTGTTCTGCATGGGAATTTACTGCCCATACGGTTCTGTGGACCTATGCATAGTACGGTGTCGTTTTGGCAGAGTAGTGGCCCTCCATAGTTATGTCTTTTCAGACTACTTGTTTATCTCTCCAGTGTCCCGTATGACGGCTAGAGAATGTTACAGTTCGACTTACCGGTAACTGTATTTCTAGACGTCATACGGGACACCGACCCACCTCTATTCCTGTCGCACTCTCTTACGGCTATTGGATTGGGGGTTTATGGGTTACACTTCTTTTGAGGTGTCTTTTATTTCCTCTCCTCTTCTCTGTGTTTTAGTTGGAAGTTACTTTCATTACACTGAGGAGCCAGGGGAGGGTGGGGGCTATTAATACTCTTTTTACTCTTTCAGGTGGTTTCCACTAATTGGATGGGCGGAGCCACATCTCCAGTGTCCCGTATGACGTCTAGACAATGACGTCTAGACAGTTACCGGTAAGTCTAACTGTAACAATCAGACACTTGACCAGAGCTGCAAGATCTGAGGAGGATGCTCGCTGGAGGAGGATGCTTGCTGGTATAATATAGATTCTGAATGTCATTCACTAGTACTACCAGCTTGCTGTCTCTCACACAGACCTCCTGTCACCCCCTCCCTTTCTCATCATTATTCACTTCAGTCACCACCCCTCCCCATGTGCAGTGCTGAGAGTGTAACCTATCAGCTTATAACTACTGTTCACATTTGTACATGTGATTCTACTAGTGTGTAGGTGTTGACAATGGGGTCCAAGCTAAAGGAGAGCAGAGAAAGGTGTAACCTAATCCATTCCTCCTTGCTGTCTTTTTACAGCTCTAACCAAGCTGATAACCAGAGTTATGCTATGGAGTTCGGCAGGACAGGGAGACAGTGAGTGAAGGACACTGGCTGTGTGTGATGTATGCATGGAGTATCTGTGTTTGCATTTTGTATGCTCTATTTAGTATGTACAGATGGCTGTGCAGGCGCCCCAATTAGCTGTAGTTATTTGGAATATTGGTGCTGAGGCCTGTGGAAATGCAAATAGTGCTATTGCTTTTCCACAATGCAGTGTCGCTAATTGCATTTCTGCAAGCACTTCCACAATGCCGCTATTCTGCAATGCCACTATTATCATTTCCTCTATTCCACAATGCAGTGCTACTATTAGCATTTCCGCAAGCCCTGGCGCCCTGGATTATTTCAAATCATTATCGCCAATCTGGTGGCTCCAGGCGCTGAAACTTACCTTTATTGCCGCACATCTTGGCTTTGTGGTAGAAGGGGAAGGAAAGCTTGTGTGTGTGTGTGTGTGTGTGGGGGGGGGGGGGGGGGGTTAGGGTTAGACACCACCAGGGTGTTTCTTAGGTTTAGGCATCACCACTGGGGTCTTAGGATTAGGCACCACCAAGGAGGGGGGTCTTAGGGTTAGGCATCAGTAGAGGGTGGGTTCTGTGTGGGAGTAGGGTTAGGTCTAGCCATAGTAAAATATCGGCAAATATTACTGATATTTTACTATGGAAATTCATTAGTAGAATATCGAATTGTGGCAAACCCTGTGCCCTCTTTTCCAGGCACCTTTTTTAATGTATGCAGGACTGAGCATACGTTATTTGGCGTAACTTCAGAAATTGGGGCCTTACCCCTTTCTGCAGTGTCCCACCCCATTAGCATAACGCATAGTACATATGCATGTTAGATCTCAATACAGATGAATTATTTGAACAGTTTTTTTATTTACCTGAAAGTGTATGTAGACTGATGGGCCACGCATGTCTTTGATCAGTTTAATTTGCATTACCTCTGAAATTATACCCCCTTTTTATCATTCTCCTATGCTTACCGTAACTATCCTTTAGGCCTGGTTCACACTGCAAGAGCTTGTTTTAGCGCTAGTGATTTGAATAGCTCTTGCTAATGGGTGTTCTTTATTAAATCACCTCGCTCAAGTGAGAACACGCATATAATATTACATTAGCAGGAGCTTTTCAAATCACAAGCGCTTAGAAAAAGCTCTTGCAGTATAAACCAGCCCTTACACAAATCTGTTTAACTGTTACCGTTTGATAAAAGCACCAATAAAAAAAAATACAGGTGACCCCTGACTTACGAACGTCCTGCCAATACGAGCTGCCTGATCCAGTTGCAATTACGTCATTTCCGCGCAGGGGAAGTTTGAAGAAGCAGTTTCAAACTTCCCCCAAGTCCTGGTGCATGTCCCCCCGCAGCAGCTGCATTTCTGGACTCACTTCCAATGCCACCTTCCGGCTCTTGTGCACACCATGCTTCCTGTATGTCACATGACATACAGGAAGCAGTGCTGTACACTAGATGGAGCAGGAGGCGGAGTGGCTAGACGGGCAGTGCTGGACTCGGGCTGGAAGGTGAGTCCAGCACTGCTGCTGCAGGGAGAGAGGGTTGCGGAAGCAGAGGCACAGAGGGGGCACAGACACAAAAAGGACAGAGGCACTGAGGGGACAAAGACCGGAAAAAGACATACAGAGGGGACATAGAAGGGACAGAGGCACTGAGAGGACATAGACCAGACAAAGAAACACAGAGGAGACACATACACAGAAGGGACAGAGGTGCTGAGAGAACACAGACTGGACAAAAACACAGAGGGGACAGAGGCAATGAGGGGACACAGACCGGACAAAGACACAGAGAGGGGAAGAGGCATAGAAGGGACAGAGGGGACAATGAGACAAAGAAGACAGAGAGGAACAGGGGAGGACAAACAGGCACAGAGTGGGACAGAGGGACACAGAAGGAGACAGAGAGACACAGAGGGGGGGGGGGGGGGGGGGGGAAGCACTGAAGGGGAGAAACACACAGAGGGGGACAGAGAGACACAGAGGGGGACACTGGAGACAGAGGGGGGCACATAGGAGACATGTGAGGTGGAACAGTGTTCAGACTTAATAACAGATTTAGGTTTAGAAAGAACCTACAGTCCTTATCTTGTTCGTTAACTGGAGACTACCTATATAGCTGTTTACAGGTCCAGTCAGAATTAAACAACAAAATCAGTCCAGCTGTTCACAGATCCAGTCAAAATATAAATCAAACAAACCTGCTTTGGAACAATTAGACTGTAGTGTTTATGGTCTCCTTCAGAGATCCGTTACATCAGAGATGAGATATATGTCTGTGTATAGGATGATGACTATATTTGATGGACGGCCATGTCAGAACATGATATATAGTAGTGATTTTTCAAGATAATGAATGCTAGTGCTGTGTATCTCTGCAGAGCTATTCGAGTATGAAGCCTGAATACAAAAGAGCCTGACCTGTTTATTTTCTAGCACTCGAGACTGGATGCACCATGTTGTGATTGCTGAAGAGAGAAACCTAATTGTTGCTGTTTGCAACACATTTTACTAAGTAAATATTTTTTTTACAAACAAGCTTTTCAGAACACTCCATTCCCTTAAAATGTAACGGTCAGGCATAAAATAAAAAATAAATTCTTTATTTTTATTTGGTAAACAAGTAATACGGATGCTAACCAGGCAATCCAAAAGTTAAGATCACTATTACATTTCTTGTTGATAAATGATCATTCCCCAGTTTACCTCACTCTTAATTGGTACACACAAAATTTGGTACACAAAAAGGAAGTTTTAGGGCATGCTGGGTTGTCATTTTTTGCTTCTCTACTTCAACTCAGACTTATCTATTGCAGCCTGATTGGCTGAAGCCTCTTTCCCTCCTGTTTTCTCCTCCCACACATCTATTCCTCTTTGATTGGCCAATATTTCTCATGCCGAGACAATGCACTTTCTATAGTGAAGGGTGGGCAAATCGGGCAGAGGAGAGTAAGGGAGGAAATGACATCAGGATTGTCTTCAAAATAGCCACACTTAAAATGGGAAATGCTAGGAAGGATTTTCTCTTTTTTACTGTAGAAAAATCACTAAAATAAAAACGTGGACAGTGTAATACATATGTTATGTAAGTAGAGCAAGTATATATCTACTTCTAAATGTTTTTTTTTCTGAGATAGTATGGCTGACAACTCCTCTTTAATCAGGAATCATGTACTATAGTATTGCGGTTGACAAAGAGAACTGAGTATTTTCAAAAACTTTAATGGGTACATTTGATTTTTTTTTTTTTTTTTTTAGAAAATGAAAGGTATTGCTTGCATCAGCAATTATTTTTCTCACTTCTACTACCTGTGGCTAACGCTGAATACCTTGCTGAACTAAAAGATCGAAAGTACCTTAGAATACATTGTTAAAAGTGCTTTACAGAAAAACAAAAAGACATTAATGCAAATGTTGATAGACGTGAATTGCTGATATCAATGGATTAGTAAAACCATGAATTTATTTACATTTATACTGGCTGTTTTTGTTCTTTATAGGAGGGACTCTGCTAGAAAGTCATCAATCAATGGAACAACTGATATAGGTGAAGGAGAACATTGATATTGCTATGTTTGTATACAAAATGTATATGTAAGAGATCTCTGGGGATACCCAGTGGAGTTACTGTAATGGCCAGTCTACACTTTTGCCCTGGAAGCAAAGCAGTCATCACTTGCCAGCTGCCCTATGAAACCATTGGGCATTGGGCAGGTCACTGCAGCTTTCAGTACAGGAGTGGGCCAATGCGTGTACATAGGACCACCTGTTAGAAAATGCGTGCTGCATCTGTGTAATGCTCACTGACCGCACTGTGGACACAGGCTATTTTGATTGGCCATGCGGTATGAGAGTTTACCTACATATTATTCAACATCTGTTGGCCCTCCTACAACATGGAAGTGGTAAAGTTGTATGTGTGCGCACCTTGCACTAACATGTTTTAGCATTTTATGGAAATAGCATCACTTAGCTGTGGTGTAACTACAAATCACCGTAGCAACCCATAACCCACCGCACCCCCATGCTGACCCCTACTTGTGCAGCCTCCATGATCTCCTTACCCCCCAATAAGAGTTCTCACCTTAGCCCTTAAAACAATTGTGGCTACTGTGAGTTCCCCCTCTACCCCCACATTAATAACTATGTAACGGTCACCACCCCCAGTATTGCCATATGCCCTCCTAATATTCCCCATTTCCCCCAGGCCTGCTATGCCCCCTCCAGTAGTGGTATTACCCCCCAGGTTAGGCACCCCCCTGTGCTCTATTGTAACCATCTATGCTCCTCCTGGTAGTGCCATATATGTCCACCTCCCCAAATCGTGCCATTTTCCTCCAGTTGTAGAAGTTGTTTTGTGAGTGTCTATTTTCATAGGGATACATAACATGGGTGCTTAGGATTGATGCATTGTTTCATTCTTTTACTTTGCACACACTTATACTTTTCCATTATAGTGCTCTAAGTTTCATGCTCCTTAGCAGTAACCCCAAGTCAGACTTGGGATGTAAATCCGCAGCTCATAACGGTAATCTCGTGCCTGAGGGAGGTACATGCAGGAGCTGCTGCAGATCTCTCTGTGCTATGGCTTTTTTCTTGCTTTTAGAGTCTAATGCTGGGTACACAGTATGAGATTTTACAGCAGATTTACTGTCAGAGTGATTTTTTCCAACATGTCTGATCTGATTTCTGACCGTTTTCTGTTCACTTCAATAGGAAATCAATTGGAAAATGCTCAGAAATCGATTGGAAATGTTGCAAATAATTGATCTGACGTTAAATCTGGCAGAAGATCTCATAGTGTGTGCCTAGCATAAAAGCTTGTAAAAAAAATTGCACAGGTTTTAGACCCTAAATCTGGAAATAATCATAACGCCAGGGAGGTTAAAAAATCAATCTGTAGAATATTTTGGTGCAATTTAGATAGTCCAAATGGCCTCATACGGAATTACCTCCATACCTCATGAGGAAAGGCTCCTGTTTCTGCGTCCATAAAAGCAAAGTTGCTTTTCCCTTTTGAATGGAAAGTCTGGGGACATACCAAAGAACATGCGTCTTGAGAACAAAAAAAGTTAATAAGCCGTTGCTCATTTCATTACAAGACGAGAGCAAATGTGATTGATAAGAGATCTTCAGCTTCTGTACAGCTGTATATATTTGAGCTTCATCTAATAGAATGCTGATGAGCCTTTTACTGAGTATGATCTCATTCAATTTGTTAATGACCATTGGAAGACTTGGCCTTTTCACAGTAGGCCATCTAGCAGCTGATAGCAGTAATGTTTTCGGCTGGGTGCACACATAACATAACATAAAAGGCTGCGTTTTATGTCATGTTTTCACTTTGTTGTGTGCATTTTTGATGCATTTTTACTGCATTTTTGGTGCGTTGTGGTTTTTTTTTTTTACCGCAGATGTGTTTTTCAAGCGTTTTGCATGCGTTTTAATGAGTTTGCGGTTCACATACACAAAAACGTGTTCTTCATGTATTTCTATTTTTCCACTTATGGCAATCACTAGGAAGACAACAGGAAACAGAAATACATTGGAAAAAAAATTGGGGGAAAAACACAAAATCGCATGAAAAACGCATGCCATTGCATTCCCATTGATTTTAATTATGTGCGTTTTTGCATAATATGCAACAAAACCAGCGTTTTTAAAAACGCACGCATATAAAACGTGTATGCGTTTTTTATATGCGTTTTTTCCTGCAAACCATAGACTTCCATTAGCGGCAAAAACACAGCGTTTTCCGTAACGCTAGCGTTTCTGCTATGTCTGCACCTAGCTCTCATCTATTTTTTGAAAGAGTTCTTTGAATGGAATGTTACTTACAGTATAATAATTTACACCAAGGAGTGATTATTAGCTTTAAAAGAAATTACATTAGCAAAATACTTTTCAAAACATCCATTTTCCCTTTTTTGTTAACATTCCTCTTCAGCTTTAATGCCAGAGTGAAATCGCCGCATCCCCGCTCGGCAGAGGAGTGATTTATTACTTAGAAAAGGACTGCAAAGTTCTACGACTTTACAGGTCGTAGATTATGCTGCCCTGACACACAGGGCTTCTCCTACTGGAGAGGCTGAGCTTTGAGCTGTAGCTCAGCCTCTCCTCAGTCAATCTCTGCAGATCTCTGCCTCCTCCCCGCCACTGTCTGTAAAAGAAGACTGAGAGGGGCGGGGAAAGGCAGCGATCCGCAGAGATTGACTGCGGAGGAGGCAGAGCTACAATCTAAAGCTCTGCCTCATTGAGGAAGTGAAGCCCTGCGAGTCCCTGGGGCTTTGCAGGGCTTATCTCTAGTTGCAGTTACTTATCTATAGTAATAAATCACTCATCTGCCGCGCGGGGATGTTTATACAGGAAGTCACGTCAGAGGCTAGAGAGAGAAGCGTCCACGCTGGAGCGCACGGAAGGTATGTAGCTGCCGCTGCCCGCCGCTGCACATATATAGTTATTGAAGCTGGAGGGGAGAGCCCGAGGTGAGGGAGGGGGGGGACCGTCCCCCCTCCCCGCCGAGTGTGGCCAGAGTCTCTTTAAAGTGTATTAAGTTTGACAGCTTAGAAAGGTTTTATGTAAATTTGGTCCCACCATCTACACAATGAAATGGCCCACAATTGCACTCTGACGCTTGTAACTTATTTGACTCAGTTGAATAGACTTCTTCTGGTCACGCCCTGGCTGTGGATGAGTGCATCCCGACGGGGTATGCATGAGTAAGGTCTGTGCATGCCAAGTAAAACAAGCCACTTGTGCACAGATTTTTTTTCCTCCATGCACAAGCATTTCGTTCTACTGAGCATGCATGGAACTTACTCGCACCTGCTGGTCAGGAGCCGCTCCTCCATGGCTGAAGGCGTGGCAGATAGAAGTTTATACAACTGCTATTGAGTTGGAGTTAATGGTGCTGAGCTTTGCACCAGACTTATTTGTGTTTTATGCTCCGTTTCTGTTGCCTGATGAAGTTGGAGATGCCCACGAAACGCATTGCACTTGCACTTTCTGGAGTATATAGATACATTTTTGTTGGCTAAAATGAGGAGCGTTTATCAGAGCAATCACACTTTAGGGTGACATCTTCAGTTTAATAGTTTTAACTCATTTTAAATACATTTAAGTACATTTCAGGCTAGGTTCACAGTGGGAAGATATTGTGCTATGTCTTATAACGCAGCTTACTGCCCTGCAATGTTGAGGCTGTGCGACGTTAGCATTGTGTTGTAAATGTTGCGTTATGGTAACGCACTGCTGAAGGGCATTACCTCTAAATGTACACGTTAACAGATACAGAAAAGCATAGGTTTCATTGCCTGTATGCTTCACTGTATCTACTGTATGTGATGTTAATGTGCGTTGCGACTTTTTTGTTGCGCTGTAATCGCATCACAACGCAACGTCCCACTGTGAATCTAGCCTCAAATAAGCGATTTTAGTAGGTTTTTTTTAGCTTTTGTAGGCCAGCAAGAAATCTGATTGGCATGGAGTGAAAAAGCGTCCCTGTAAAAAAAACTCAGGACTGATCCTCTTCTCTCTGTTATCTGTCTTATCTCAAAAGTATTCCCGTCTCTTCTGTCTTATGTTATAATTGAAATTGAATGTATATTTCATAATATTTATTTGCCGGTGTTCTGCTGTAATGGCTTGCTCACAATATGAGCGTTGTCAGGGTTTTTCTAAGTGCCAGCGATTTTGAAAATCGCCCTTGTGCAATGATTCCCTTCGAGAGTGTTCACACTCTGCGCGTTTCGATTGCTTTCTGTTGACCAAAGCGCTGCCTGTACCATTTTATGAGCGTTTCAGCTATAATGGAAGGTATAGGGCAATCGCTAAGCGCTTGAAAAAATGCTTTGTATAGCGATTTCCCGAGCGCTTTTAACCTCCTGAGCGGTATGGACGAGCTCAGCTCGTCCATCACCGCCGGAGGCTGCCGCTCAGGCCCTGCTGGGCCGATTTTTATCAAATAAAGTGCAGCACACGCAGCCGGCACTTTGCCAGCCGCGTGTGCTGCCTGATCGCCGCCGCTCTGCGGCGATTCGCCGCGAGCAGCGGCGAAAGAGGGCCCCCCTAGCCGCCTGAGCCCTGCACAGCCGGAACAAAAAGTTCCGGCCAGCGCTAAGGGCTGGATCGGAGGCGGCTGACGTCAGGACGTCGGCTGACGTCCATGACGTCACTCCGCTCGTCGCCATGGCGACGATCTAAGCAAAACAAGGAAGGCCGCTCATTGCGGCCTTCCTTGTTTATTATGGGCGCCGGAGGCGATCGGAAGAACGCCTCCGGAGCGCCCTCTAGTGGGCTTTCATGCAGCCAACTTTCAGTTGGCTGCATGAAATAGTTTTTTTTTAATTTAAAAAAACCCTCCCGCAGCCTCCCTGGCGATCTTATCAGAACGCCAGGGTGGTTAAATACATTGTATTTATTATTTTCCGGGTCAAAAAGTTCATTTCCTGACTGACGTCACAGAGGCGCTTGGCCGTGCTACAAACCCGTTCTTGCATTCTCCAATTTATTGCCTGATGAAGCAGAATTGAGACCTGCGAAACGTGTTGCACGTTTGGAGTATCTAATAAATGTTACTGTGAAACATAGTAACGTCTCAGTCTGTTTTTTCTAGGAGAGGTAAGTCCAACGAAACTTCCCCCTTTTTAAACTGTTTTTAAATGTTTTTATCCTTTTTGGCGCCTCTGTTTACCCATCTGAAAATCTCAATCACTCATCAAAAGCGCTTAGAAAAGCACTTGTGACAGTGCTGGGCGATTCAGAATGTTAACTAAGAAAACGTTCTTTGGTTTTTTTTTTTTGTTTGTTTTTTTTTAAGTTCGGTATTATGTGCAGACATAGTCAACAAGCATTCTTCTCCCTCCCCATCTCTCTCTCCCCCCCTCCTTAGTTTAACATACTATAAAGGATTATGTATTTAATATATTTAGCTGTTTGGCTTGGATTCTGCTTTGAGAAAACGTCTGTTTTTGTTTTTCTTCATACATTTCCTGACTTCTTCCGTTCTGCTTACAATTAGACCCTGTGGTATTATGTGCAGACCTAATAGACAAGGAGATCAGCAGCGTTCTTGACTCTGATGTGCCTCAGAGCCAGATCCGCTGTTCAGGTAATGCTTGTCTGTGTCTGGAGGAGCAGAGCAAAGTGTATAATAATATAAGTTTTTGATTGTGTTTCCTTAAAACGAAGTCAAATGAGCTGTTGCAGCATTCAGGTCTCTTATTATAATTCTGTACTCCTCATGATTTTCTGTTAACTCCCTGTAAAGATTTTATACTGTTCAAAAACATACCATTTAGCAGCAGCTGATGGATCTGATTGGCAGGGGCGTAACAATAGACCCTGCAAGGGATGCTTTCTCAGGGGGGCCCAGAAGCCACAGGGGGCCCCGTGGGGACAGAAGTTTCTTTTCCCTTTCCTGAGAGACTGACAACTGAGGGTACGGAGAGAAAAAAAAACTTTCCGATCTCTACACAATTGTTCTAATGACTGTATCTGTTTAGCCACTGTTAAGGAATCGTACAAAGATTTGTAGACAGTCCCTATTCAGTGTACAGCAGGCTCTTGTGTACAGCGCCCTGCTCCCAGTCACTCCACCCCTCCCCAAGTGCTCTGTACTGTAGTGATGCTGGAGAAGTATATAGAACCAGTTCTGCTCCATCAGAGATGGACAGAGTGAGCGTAATAAGCTGAGGCTGGGAGCTCACTCGTCTGTAGGTTTTTTGTATGTGTTTTATGCACACCATGTGTGTCTGTATGTATGAAAACATGCACGTTTTATCACAGAGGCTAATGTAGTTGATAGAGAAAATGCGTGCAGTGCTTCATTGCTGTCTGTTTTTATCTGCATGGGGGAAACACACAAGTGTGCACTAACCAACTGAATAACATTGGTTCTCAGTTTACCTGTGCAGAAAGCAGTTTCGTAGGGGGGCCCAGTGAATACTAGTTACGCCCCTGCTGATTGGTTTATTTATAAGCTGCATAAAACTGTCATCTCACTGAACATCTCTATATGACATGGCAGGGGAGTGTTGGTTAAGTGAATGTCACACTAAAAAGTCTCTTGTCCTTTACCAACTCTGATATGTACTATGTTAATGGGAAAATATTTTACTAATTATGGGTAAATTTGGTCATTTGTTTTTGCAGCACAGCTTACAGTAACCTAATGATCCAAAAACTTCAAAGGGAAAGAAAAATGATTTGGGGGCATCTTACATAATACTGGGGCATATAGCTATGTATCTATGCTGGAGAACTTGCCAAATACTGGAGACATTTCTGGCCACTTATACTGTGGGGACTTGCCAAATACTGGGGACAGATATCTGGCCACTTATACTGTGGGGACTTGCCAAATACTGGGGCATATCTGGCCACTTATACTGTGGGGACTTGCCTAATACTGGGGACAGATATCTGGCCACTTATACTGTGGGGACTTGCCTAATACTGGGGACATATCTGGCCACTTATACTGTGGGGGCTTGCCTAATACTGGGGACATATCTGTCCGCTTATACTGTGGGGACTTGCCTAATACTGGGGGCATATCAGGCCACTTATACTGTAGGGACTTGCCAAATACTGGGGACAGATATATGGCCACTTATACTGTGGGGACTTGCCTAATACTGGGGACAGATATCTGGCCACCTATACTGTAGGGACTTGCCAAATACTGGGGACAGATATCTGGCCACTTATACTGTGGGGACTTGCCAAATACTGGGGACATATCTGGCCACTTATACTGTGGGGACTTGCCTAATACTGGGGGCATATCAGGCCACTTATACTGTATGGACTTGCCAAATACTGGGGACATATCTGGCCGCTTATACTGTGGGGACTTGCCTAATACTGGGGACATATCTGTCCGCTTATACTGTGGGGACTTGCCTAATACTGGGAGCATATCTGTCCGCTTATACTGTGGGGACTTGCCTAATACTGGGGGCATATCAGGACACTTATACTGTAGGGACTTGCCAAATACTGGGGACAGATATCTGGCCACTTATACTATAGGGACTTGCCAAATACTGGGGACAGATATCTGGCCACTTATACTGTGGGGACTTGCCAAATACTGGGGACATATCTGGCCACTTATACTGTGGGGACTTGCCTAATACTGGGGGCATATCAGGCCTCTTATACTGTAGGGACTTGCCAAATACTGGGGACATATCTGGCCACTTATACTGTAGGGACTTGCCAAATACTGGGGACATATCTGGCCACTTATACTGTAGGGACTTGCCTAATACTGGGGGCATATCAGGCCACTTATACTGTAGGGACTTGCCTAATACTGGGGGCATATCAGGCCACTTATACTGTGGGGACTTGCCTAATACTGGGGGCATATCAGGCCACTTATACTGTGGGGACTTGCCTAATACTGGGGGCATATCAGGCCACTTATAGTGTAGGGACTTGCCAAATACTGGGGACAGATATCTAGCCACTTATACTGTGCGGACTTGCCTAATACTGGGGGCATATCAGGCCACTTATACTGTTGGGACTTGCCTAATACTGGGGACAGATATCTGGCCACTTATACTGTGGGGACTTGCCTAATACTGGGGACATATCTGGCCACTTACACTGTGGGGACTTGCCTAATACTGGGGACAGATATCTGGCCACTTATACTGTGGGGACTTGCCTAAAACTGGGGACATATCTGGCCGCTTATACTGTGGAGACTTGACAAATACTGGGGGCATATCTGGCCACTTATACTGTGGGGACTTGCCTAATACTGGGGACAGATATCTGGCCACTTATACTGTGGGGACTTGTCTAATACTGGGGACATATCTGGCCGCTTATACTGTGGGGACTTGCTAAATACTGGGGACATATCTGGCCACTTATACTGTGGGGACTTGTCTAATACTGGGGGCATATCTGGCCACTTATACTGTGGGGACTTGCCTAATACTGGGGGCATATCTGGCCGCTTATACTGTGGGGACTTGCCTAATACTGGGGACATATCTGGCCACTTATACTGTGGGGACTTGCCTAATACTGGGGACAGATATCTGGCCGCTTATACTGTGGGGACTTGCCTAATACTGGGGACATATCTGGCCACTTATACTGTGGGGACTTGCCTAATACTGGGGACAGATATCTGGCCACTTATACTGTGGGGACTTGCCAAATACTGGGGACATATCTGGCCACTTATACTGTGGGGACTTGCCTAATACTGGGGACATATCAGGCTACTTATACTGTGGGGACTTGCCTAATACTGGGGACATATCTGGTTATCTAAACTGGGGAGGGCAGTTGCCTTATCTTTGGGGCACATCTTGCTACCTATACAGGGGGAGGAAGGCAATTACTTAAAGCGGGCCTGAACTCAAAATGTCCTCTCTGCTCTAAAATATACACAACAGCATTGTAATAATACATATTAAAACATTTATTTGTTACAATTGATACAAATCCTGCAATAAATCTGCAGTGTGTCTACGTCCTGCTTTCATGGAAGCCGACATTGTTAACATCCTGTACTTTCAAATTAGCCTCTCTGTCATGGCAGTCAGCTGACACTGCCGAGGGATCAAATTACAACGTGTGATAAGTCACAGATGGGGGGGGAACTAGACAGGCTAAATTCTCTAAATAGATACAGGGTGCATTTCTCTATTTTCCTTCTGTCCTGTGCAAGAGTACAGGTCCACTTTAATACTGGGATAGCTCAGTATGAATGCAGACTGTTGTGTCCTGCTTGTCTCTCTTCCAGGCTGCCTGGTGACTGCACACTCCATGGACAGCAGGAACTGCAGCAGGATATTGCTGAATTGCCCACACTTGTGTGATCACCACAGAGTTATCCTGCAGGGGGAAGAGCGATACAAAGCCCAATTAAGGACATTACTGCACGGCTCCAGACTTGCCTCAACATGTAATAGTAAGCAATGTTACAATTATTCTAAAGCAAATCAATTGTATCTTTAAAACGTTTGTGTATTCACACTTCAGCGTGCTTTAGGGCCCATCCACGCGGAAAATCGCGGTGCGCCTCTCATTTAGGCTGGTTTTACACCTATTTTTTGCGTTGTGGTGGTGATGCGATGCTTTTGCCACATCCCACCACAACAATAAAAAATGACAATAAAACAACAGAGGATAGCACTCACAGTCAGATCAACCCTGTAAGTAAAAAATTCACTGGTGGTCAAAAGATGAGCAAGCTTGTTCGCCTCCTCTATATCTCACATATATTAAAATCACAGAGGATGGCACTCAAAAGCTATCACAACAAATGCAATGTCCTGCAGTAATATAGTCCACAATCCACAGTTCATCAGCTTCAAATTCCTCAATACTTCATGGCCATGGGATAGAGAAGTTACCACATCATCCGTTGTGAGTGACTCATCAGATTCTAAGACCTTCGTTAGGTCTAGCAGCACCTTGGGACGGTCCCCGGGTTGTCCCTCACCTCACGATCAGTGTATATGGAGTACCTTCTCCGCAGTATGCCAGATCCACATCACCATGTACCTTAAAGAGGAGCTGTTAGGTATAAGGTCTCAGAGAAAATAAACACATATATCAGTAGCTAAAGATTGGCTGTACTTACATTACATATGCATTTCACTGTCCACGTTTGGATTTCACAGAATTTGTATATAGTATATGCAGAGATAGATGCTCCTGACAGCTCATGGCAGGCTCCATGTTTTTCTGTCAAATGTGTCGTCATGTCCTGCCTGCTTCCTGATCACAGATAAGCTCGTTCTTGAACAACACAGTGTGCAGTGAATATTAATGAGCCATGTGGCTAGGAACAATAGCTGACTCCTGCAGTGTACTCTGCCCGGAGATTTATCAGTGCTACGCGCTGGACTGATTACAAGCTGCTGTAAAGTCTCATTAGCAGCCGAGGGGAGGGCCCCAGAATGCTTTGCAGTATAGTATGCGGCTTGCGTCCTCTTGGGTTTTAACAGCCTTACTGATAAGCACACATCAAAGGTAACTGAGATTTTTATCTTCACTAATGGCTTTTGGGCTTCCTTCTAAACTGTTTAACACAGGAGAATAGAGGTTTAAATTAGCTTCTGCAGCCTGACAGCTCCTCTTTAATAAGAACGCTCAACATAGTATAAAACCCGCTAGCTTTGTTATAAAATAAATCTAAAATGCACTCACCTATCCCTTGTAGGGTATTCAGCTCAGAGTAATTTAGACACGGGCTCTCCCCTGCTATAGCCCCTAGGCTCTCCACTTTCTCTTGTGGGCATCTCCACTGCACGTGAGTCCGCGCGCCGACCACACGACAAGCCGCCGGAGCCTCCAGCTACACTATTCCAGCCGTCCTCTCTTCCGTGTCTAAGCCCCGACCTACCGGTTTCGTCAATCGTGACTCATCAGGGACGTGGGGCTAGACACATTGAGAGGCGCTATATACAACCTCTAACCCACCCCTTCCAAACCATTCCCCCTTCCGACATTCCCACCACGCATTGGCCATCGCTACTAGCTGCTGATAGTAGGGGAAACTCTGTTTACATAGCGTAATCTTAACAATAATAACGCTTTGGAAAACCTCATATTAATAAAGTTATATTAAACAGGCCAGTGCGGCATTATTCATTTACAATCATACGCACCTTATTCTTTCCCAGTATGAATACTTTCCAAAATAGTCCCTCCCCTACATCCATTACCTACTCGCATACAATAAAGATTGGTACATAGTGAAAGCAAGATATACGCACTAACTTTTAGGACCACCCATTACCCCCTGCTAAGATAAGGTTCCCACAGCTTATTTCACAGTCATTCCTTTAGTAATAATGACAGTAAATCCCAAGCATTCCAAGGTGCTGCTAGACCTAACGAAGGTCTTAGAATCACAAAAGGTGAGGTGGTGGCTTCTCTATCCCATATCCATGAAGTATTGAGGAATTTGAAGCTGATGAACTGTGGATTGTGGACTATATTATTGCAGGACATTGCATTTGTTGTGATAGCTTTTGAGCACCATCCTCTATAAAAACTGACTAACATATGACCCAGCTGCAGATTGTGCCGACAGGGTCATATGCATAGCGCCACTCCCGCTCAGTGACGGCAGAGTGTGCCGACAGGGTCATATGCATAGCGCCACTCCCGCTCAGTGACGGCAGAGTGTGCCGACAGGGTCATATGCATAGCGCCGCCCCCGCTCGGTGACGACAGAGTGCGCCGACAGGGTCATATGCATAGCGCCGCCCCGCTCAGTGATGGCAGAGTGTGCCGACAGGGTCATGTGCATAGCGCTGCCCCCGCTCAGTGACGGCAGAGTGTGCCGACAGGGTCATATGCATAGCGCCGCCCTGATCAGTGACGGCAGAGTGTGCCGACAGGGTCATGTGCATAGCGCTGCCCCCGCTCAGTGACGGCAGAGTGTGCCGACAGGGTCATATGCATAGCGCCGCCCCCGCTCAGTGACGGCAGAGTGCGCCGACAGGGTCATATGCATAGCGCCGCCCCCGCTCAGTGACGGCAGAGTGCGCCAACAGGGTCATATGCATAGCGCCGCCCCCGCTCAGTGACGGCAGAGTGTGCCGACAGGGTCATATGCATAGCGCTGCCCCCGCTCAGTGACGGCAGAGTGTGCCAACAGGGCCATATGCATAGCACCACCCCCGCTCAGTGACGGCAGAGTGTGCCGACAGGGTCATATGCATAGCGCTGCCCCTGCTCAGTGACGGCAGAGTGTGCCGACAGGGTCATATGTCATAGCACCACCCCCGCTCAGTGACGGCAGAGTGTGCCGACAGGGTCATATGTCATAGCGCCTCCACCGCTCAGTGACGGCAGAGTGTGCCGACTGGGTCATATGCATAGCGCCACTCCCAGCTCAGTGACGGCAGAGTGTGCCGACAGGGTCATATGATAGCACCGCCCCCGCTCAGTGACGGCAGAGTGTGCCGACAGGGTCATATGCATAGCGCTGCCCCCGCTCAGTGACGGCAGTGTGTGTCGACCGGGCCATATGCATAACACCGCCCCCGCTCAGTGACGGCAGAGTGTGCCGACAGGGTCATATGCATAGTGCTACCCCCGCTCAGTGATGGCAGAGTGTGCCGACAGGGTCATATGCATAGTGCTGCCCCTGCTCAGTGATGGCAGAGTGTGCCGACAGGGTCATATGCATAGCGCTGCCCCTGCTCAGTGATGGCAGAGTGTGCCGACAGGGTCATATGCATAGCGCTGCCCCTGCTCAGTGATGGCAGAGTGTGCCGACGGCCATATGCATAACACCGCCCCCGCTCAGTGACGGCAGAGTGTGCCGACAGGGTCATATGCATAGCGCTGCCCCTGCTCAGTGATGGCAGAGTGTGCCGACGGCCATATGCATAACACCGCCCCCGCTCAGTGACGGCAGAGTGTGCCGACAGGGTCATATGCATAGCGCTGCCCCCG
This sequence comes from Hyperolius riggenbachi, assembly GCF_040937935.1. Lineage (NCBI taxonomy): Eukaryota > Metazoa > Chordata > Amphibia > Anura > Hyperoliidae > Hyperolius > Hyperolius riggenbachi. Next base: position 52,776,268 of record NC_090656.1, on the reverse strand, counting down.
CTCAGTGATGGCAGAATGTGCCGACAGGGTCATATGCATAGTGCTACCCCCGCTCAGTGATGGCAGAGTTACTTAGTGACATACTCCTGAAGTGAAGTACATCACTGGGATTCCTGTCGGTCCGCCGCGCATGTGTGCCGTGACGCACTTTGCTCTATCGTTTACACTATGTACATCGCCCATAGACTTAAATTACCCTAAGCACCATGCGTTAAAGCTTGTGGTAACGGACTCTTGCCCTTGCATCGGATCGGATACTTCCGGTGCACCGCAAGGGAACGCAAGAAGTGTGAAAGTCTCCATAGACTTTCATTGCTTTTGCAGCTCCTTGCAGCAAAATAGGTTAACACAATGCAGGTTTAGCCTACAAATATAAAAGGTCCTTAATTGAATCACAAGAGCAGGAAAACTGAAGCAGGTATTACAATTTGTGATTGGGTTAAAAAAGGATCGCACCACTCTGTACAGAGCACACAATTACTATTACCACCACTTGTTTCCACCCTATTCCTTTAGATTGTAAGCTCGCAAGGGCAGGGCTCTCTCACCCTTTTGTGTTATGGAATGCTATTCGTTTACAGTGGTTTGCAAAAAGTATTCGGCCCCCTTGAAGTTTTCCACATTTTGTCACATTACTGCCACAAACATGAATCAATTTTATTGGAATTCCACGTGAAAGACCAATACAAAGTGGTGTACATGTGAGAAGTGGAACGAAAATCATACATAATTCCAAACATTTTTTACAAATAAATAACTGCAAAGTGGGATGTGCGTAATTATTCAGCCCCCTTTAGTCTAAGTGCAGTCAGTTGCCCATAGACATTGCCTGATGAATGCTAATGACTAAATATAGTGCACCTGTGTGTAATCTAATAGGCTGCCTGGCTCTCCCCAAATGCTGTCTGGCAAATCTACCGCACAGAGACAGCATGGGGAGAGTAAGTTATTGGCTGCTGTGAGCAGGAGAGAAAAAAACAAACACTTTTGGCCGGTAAACTGAATGCGGGAAACTTTTAGAATTGACATTTCTTGAGGCAATTACCGCACAAGTCAGTAATTTAATGTTTATGTTCTGTGTGGTGATGGGTTTAGTGAATTGTAATTTGGGAAGGTAATCGGGAAAATCAGCTATTTTCAGTATTACTAAATACAGTAATGCTTTGTGAATAGAGCCTATAGTCATGTAATGAAGCACTGTAATGTAGCATACCTACAGTACATACACAATGAAGACGAGGAGGCACTCCACTGGCTTTATAGTCTTGCAATATCATCACTGGTGATTACGCATGTTAGAACAACTAGACCAGGTATGTCAAACTGGTCCTACGAGGGCCTCACACATTTTTGATACAGCTCAAATCAATTGATGGGTCTGATTAAGGAAAGGTGCGGTCAATCAGGTAGAACACATTCCTCTCTTTCTCAGTCCATCCTAAATACTGGCATGGATCTGGCCCTCCAGGCCTGGAGTTCCACACATGTGAACTAGACTGATGTTAGTGTTGCTTCCAGCACCCACTTGGTCATAACTGCAGCCTCTTTCCCCCTCTAGGACAGAATGGTGGGCTGACTCTTTTGTACAGTAAACAGCCACCCAAAACAACTAAGAATAATTGCTTCATGTGACAATAATGTCATGAGTATTCCAGGCATTAAATTTGCAATAAACCTTAGCACTCTATTATTCAATAATTATCTGAGCTTATAATGCCTTTGTTACAACAGGCAGGGATGGCTGAACTGCACTACAGGCGTGCCTAGTCTTTCCACTGGTGCTGCTAATGTGTGAGTTGTCATAGCAGGCGAGCTGTGAAGGTCCAGCAATGCCATGTACATATTCACCTGTAGCTATAAATCACTGCATCCAGTTACCATAGTGAGACGTCCATGCTAGAAGCAATAGGTCTAGACGCCCCAGCAGGAGCAAGCCCAGCTCAATACATCAGCTCAACGCTACAAGAACAATGTGTTTTGGTTGTGGCGGCTGCATAATTCTTTGTGCTAGGTTATGCTGAGATGATGTCTTCATCATGCTGCCTTTCTGACCCTCTCCTGGCAAGATGAGAAGAACTCGCTGTCGGAAAGTGTCAGGGACATGAAGCTTTTCTCAAATGATTACTAAACATAAAGGAAAAAAAGGCTTGATGTTAAAGAGAAGGTACCTGTAAACACTAGAGGCCGGGTGAATGAATCATCTGTCCTTAGATCTCAGCATTCAGCAGGTGAAGCCTATTTTTTAACAGATCTAGGACTTTATTCACCTGGCAGGTGATTTTGGCGCGCTCTTTCTGGCGCTGTGCTTGGCCTGGGCGCTGCAGCAGTGTAGTTCAGATGTCGGCGATTGCCAGACCCTGAATTACTTTTTCCTCCAAATTGCTATGACTTGGAGGGGGAATAGTAATTAACCACTTAAGCCTAACTGGATGAATATATTTGTCCAGTGTAGTTCAGGAGGGTGCACCACCAGTTTGTTACTAAATGAGGCACATGTGGTATCATTTTAACCATGACGAGTTGTAGAATACATTTTGGTGTGTCTTAAAGCTTGGACACATGTCACATAAAAAATGGGTAGGGACAAACTCAATCCAACATAAAAAAGTAATTTTCAACATTATGATCAAACTTGGGAAAGTCTTAGTAAAACTACAAGAGACGTATGTGGTAATATTTTAACCGTGATAAGTTGTAGAATAACGTTTAGAGAGTTTTAGGGTTGAGGCCCATGTCTTGTGTATTCTTTTTAGTCACAAACTGAATCAAAAGCAATTCAATTTCCGCATAGTCTGATCCAAACTAAAAGACTTATAAAATGAAAACAGTGACAGAATTTAAGAGAAAAAACATGTATTGTTACAGTAGGAACTTGGCTTTTTAAATATGTATACCATGAGGGTATATAACTATTATTTTTGCAAATAAGGTCTCGTAATCATTAATGATGTACAATGAGAAAGCAAAAAACACAAAACAGATTCCAAATTCCAAATACAATATTGTCACCATACATTATGCTAGGGACATCAGTGTTCTCCCCAGAATTTTTTTCCAGCCGGGTGGCCTGAAATAGTAGCCGGGTGGCATGAAAAAGCAGCCGGGTGGGGCAAGATGAAAATTCAGGGCAACTCTGCTTACAGCATAGGAGGAGGTGAGGAGGTGAGCTGATGACAGCCGGGTGGTCACTAAATCTAGCCGGGTGGAGCACCCGGCTAAAAGAGCCTGGGGAGAACACTGGACATCATTTAAATGTTGTAATAACCAGGATGGATAAGCGAATACAATTTGTGGGTTTAACTTATAGTTAGCACTGTTTGTTGTTTTTTGCAACGATGGCACCAGCACTTTGTGTATTGTATCGGAAGTCTCATAAGATTGTCCAAACACTCCTACCTTTCTGCATAAGTAATTATCTGCACCAAGATGGAGCCATTGTTACTCATTTTCAACACATGCACCAGGGCTTGGTTTACACTGTGCAGCTTGAAAATGATCATGCTGCTCCATTAGATCCATTTTCAAGATGCATACATTTGCACCTGCTCTAAATTATTTGCATCTCATTAACCTTCTGTATTAAGGTGAAGACAGATGAGCTTCAGCCATACAGGCATCCCACACTGACTACTTTGGTATAAATTCATTTAGTATTTACAGGTTAAAGCTATGTTTATCATTCATAACAGCAGAGGCAAACCCAGGATTTTCAAGGGGGGGGATTTTTTGAAAGGTTTCCCTCAGCCACACACAATACAGTATAATAATATGGCAGGACATCATGCTGGGTACACATAATGCAATTTTCCATCCAACTGACGGGATCTGACAATTATATCCTAAATGTGCGATCTGCTCTCGACAACGGGATCGATCAGGAGCAGTTTGGATACAGATAATGAGGACAGCCGACATTGCTAATGAAGGGGAAAGTGAAGCATTCACACAGCAGCGCACAGGGCTGTGCTCATACCTGACTCTGTTAAGTTCCCCAGAGCTGCTCCATGCTCTGTACACACACTGCTGCTCTATGCTCTGTACACACGCTGCTGCTCTATGCTCCGTACACACGCTGCTGCTCTATGCTCCGTACACACGCTGCTGCTCCATGCTCTGTACACACACTGCTGCTCCATGCTCTGTGCACACGCTGCTGCTCCATCCAAAGTCAACTGTAGCAGGGAAAGAAAGGGGGCAGTGCTTTGAGCTGCCGGATACCTGCATATATTCTGGTGTCTCAACTTGTGCCTGTCCCCAGACCTGGTCTGATTGGGGATTCTGGGCAGCTGTAACCCCACACTGCGTTTACCTATGTAACTGTAATAATAATAATAATAATCAGAACATTTGTATAGCGCTTTTCTCCTGTTGGACTCAAAGTGCTCAAGAGCTGCAGCCACTCGGACGCTCTCAAGAGGCCACCCTGCAGTGTTAAGGAGTGTTTCCTTGAACTCCTTACTGAATAGGTACTTACCCTAGCCAGGATTCAAACCCTGATCGCCCATGTCAAAGGCAGAGCCCTTAATCAGTACACTATCCAGCCACTATAATGACTTGTAGTGTCTCTGTGGTTCACCCGTAAGATCATATACAATATTACAGAATTAATTCTATCTTTTAGGTTACTCACTGACGCCTGTAAAGAAGGGGAATCAAGAGGTCCAGCATCCCGACAGAACACTGCCGTTCACACATGGTGAGTACTGTACCCAAATACTTCAATCATACTTACAAAATCCTTCGTTAATAATACAAATAACAATGGGCTTGATTCAGTAAGCTGCGCTGCTACAGCAGCTTAGCTTAATGAGAGCAGAGAGTGTTATAATGCCCTGCGCACGCTATGCAGCCATAGCGTGCACAGTGAAATTACGCTGTGCTAAGATAGTGTAAAGAGCACTTCATTGCACTTAACGAGTGCTCCACTGAACCCGCCCGTAGCAGGGCAGCTTAGTGAATCAAGCCCAATATTGCATATAATATATATCCATCCACTCGTGAACACTGCACACAGGATGAGAAAAGCTGACATGTGTTGAATACACCGATAGGAGCTGTACGTCAGAACTTAGCTTAACCACCCTGGCGTTCTATTAAGATCGCCAGGGCAGCTGCATGAGGGTTTTTTTTAAATAAAAAAAAAAATATTTCATGCAGCCAACTGAAAGTTGGCTGCATGAAAGCCCACTAGATGGCGCTCCGGAGGCGTTCTTCTGATCGTCTCCGGCGCCCGGAATAAACAAGGAAGGCCGCAATGAGCGGCCTTCCTTGTTTTGCTTAGATCGTCGCCATAGCGACGAGCGGAGTGACGTCATGGACGTCAGCCGACGTCCTGACGTCTGCCGCCTCCGATCCAGCCCTTAGCGCTGGCCGGAACTATTTGTTCCGGCTGCGCAGGGCTCAGGCGGCTGGGGGGACCCTCTTTCGCCGCTGCTCGCGGCGGATCGCCGCAGAGCGGCGGCGATCGGGCAGCACACGCGGCTGGCAAAGTGCCGGCTGCGTGTGCTGCTCTTTATTTCATGTAAATCGGCCCAGCAGGGCCTGAGCGGCACCCTCTGGCGGTAATGGACGAGCTGAGCTCGTCCATACCGCTAAGGTGGTTAAAGATACTCTGAAGTCTCATAAAATTCAGGTTTTTATTTTAAAAATCTCTTTAACATCAATGCCATAACTAAAATGCTGCATCCCCACGGTGAACACAAACTAAATCACCTCAAACTCCCCAGCAAAAATCCTTGACTTTCTTGGTTTTAGATTTTGCTACCCAGGGAGGCAGAGTTTTGAGCTGTAGCTCTGCCTCCATGCGCGTCAATCCGCGCGTATCTCCGCCTCTCCCCCGCCTATCTCAGTGAAAGAAGACTGAGAGGGGCGGGGAGAGCCGATATCCGCGCTGATGGACACGTGTAGAGGCAGAGCTACAGCCCAAAGTGCTCCCCACAATGTGCCCCGGGGAGTTTGGGGGGATTTAGTTAGTGTGCAGCAGTGGGGGTGTGGCATTTTAGTTAGGTCACTGATATTAAAGAGATTTTTAAAATAAAAACCTGAATTTTGAGAGACTTCAGTTTCTCTTTGAGCAAATTAAAGATAGCAGCTTAGCACATAGCCAGGCACAGCAGTAATATGGCTTAAAGTACCTTCTAAAATAAGATCATTCTGTATAGTCTATACAACTTTGTGAAGCATGCTTACTACAGCCACTGTTTATTACTGAGGAAGTTCTCTATCTCTCAGTAATGCCCAGTAATAGCATGGGAGAGAGTGAAGCCTCCCAAAAATGTTACCTACCTATGGACAGGGAAGGCTCTGGATCCTATAGAGCCTGACCTGTCCTCCTCGTTCCAGCGCTACCCCCCTCCCCCCACCCTTTTAATTTGCTGCCTCGGGTGGAGTCAGAAGCACAAAAAGGGTATTGGGAAGCGCTAGAGAGATATTATGTTGAACCTGTTACCCTATATCAGGGGAACCACCTCCTGTTACTACCCGATAGCCACAGAAAATTACTACAAGAGGTGTCTACTCAAAGAGATATCAAAATGTATTAATGAGGACCATATAAACAACCAGGACCAGACACTTTATTTCCACAAGCTTATGATTTTTTTTTTGTAATCTGAGTTAATGCAGCAGTAGCTCAAAATTACATTTCTCATTCAAAAGTGGATTAAAGACTTTGAGTGTTTCTGTGGTTTACCAGTAAAACCATATTCAGTATTACAGGATGAATTTGTACCTTGTAGGTGTCTCGCTGACGCCTGTAAAGAAGGTGCATCCACAGGCCCGGAGTCCTGGCAGAGCATTGCCGTTCACACAGGGTGAGTACTGCACCTAAATACTTGTATACGGTAATTCATTTGCTGCAAAAGACCTCCAGTAATAGTAAAAGTAACGATGCCGACAGTCCCCCCTACTTACAAAGGACTCGAGTTACAATATTTCAGATACAAAGTTGTCTTCATGTAAAAAATATACAATACGGTTTTTCATACAAATTTTTGTTGTTACATGTTAAAGTATTATAAGTAGTTTAAAACACATTAAAAGCATATTAAGGCCTCTTGCACACTACACGCGATTCTGATTTTTTTATATTTTGATTACGATTAAAAAAGTACTGCATGCCGCTACATTTTTTAAAGGGAATCAAAAATCGGATCGTATAAAAAAAAAAAATGGAAACGCATGTAGTGTGCAAGAGGCCTCAAAATAACCAAAAAACATAGTTTATGTAATATATCTAAATCCAGGGTTGTCCAAAAGTAAACAATTCATCCACGTTTCACCATGTTTAACACGGGACTCTACTTATAAACAATCTCTCATGGTTTAACCACTTTACCCCCGGCGGTACGAATTTCTCCGTCCCTTTTTTCCCTCCTAAAAAACCAGGGACGGAGGAATCCGTACCTTCCGCGCTACCGCCACTGTCCGCGCTCCCGCCGCTCGTGCACGCCGCCGCCCGCTCGCCCGGAGATCAATGAACGGGAATGATCTGCTGCTTTTTTGAGAAACAGCGCGATCATTGTGATTCTCCCAGCCTCCTACTGCTTCATGTAAGCGTCCTTCCGGACGCTTACAGGTCGCATGCAAACAGACTCACTGTGGCCATCTTGTGTCCAAATAGTAAACTACACGCTAAAGCATTTTACACATACAAATACATTGTTTTACAAAATAAATTAACTCATTACCTCCCACACTCCCCAATTTTTTTATTTTTTTTTTGTAATTAAAAAAAAAAATACAATTAAAAAAAACATAAATAGTTACCTTAGGGACTGAACTTTTTAAATATTTATGTCAAGAGGGTATAACACTGTTACTTTATAAACTACGGGCTTGTAATTAGGGATGGATGCAAAACTGAAAAAAATGCACCTTTATTTCCACTTAAAATATTTACGCCAAACATTGCGATAGGGACATAATTTAAACGGTTTTATAACCGGGACAAATGGGCAAATACATTTCATGGGTTTTAATTACAGTAGCATGCATTATTTAAAAACTATAATGGCTGAAAACTGAAAAATAATAATTTTTTTCCCACATTTTTTCCTATTTTCCCATTAAAACACATTTAGAATAAAATAATTCTTGGCATAATGTCCCACTTAAAGAAAGCCTAATTGGTGGCGAAAAAAACAAGATATAGTTCATTTCATTGCGATAAGTAATGATAAAGTTATAGACGAATGAATGGAAGGAGCGCTGAAAGGTGAAAATTGCTCTGGTGCTCAAGGGGTAAAACCCCTTAGTGGTGAAGTGGTTAATTACCAAACTCATGGTTTGATTACCAACGATTAATTATCCAACATTGATTAGTTTTATTTTGTCATATTTGTACAAGATTTACTTTATTGCTTTGCTTTGATTTGTCTTATTTTTTTCTTTGCGTAAAACCGAATTAATAGATAATATTTAAGAAAATACTGTGGCTAAAATGGATTTACCCCAATACATTTACGTAACCTTCAGATGGGACTGAATATCTCTAGATAGCAGTGCATGCCCAGTAGAATAGGGCCCTGATGCTGGAACAGGTCAATTTCTACACACACAAAATACATCCCTGCCAGACATTTCTTCTTGGGTCTGCCTCCTTGCCTCTACTCTGCCGCTGGCAGGAAAGTGCTTGATTCAGATTTGTGGTAGACCTGATCTCCCTGCTGCAGTCAGAATGAAAAGCCGAATCAAATGTCCCTTTACCTTTTAAATATACTACAATCACAATACTACTGAGTAAAATGTTTTAGTCTTGACAAAAACAGGTTATTCTATCAGTGATGTATATCTTCCCTGATGGCACGTGCACAATCCAAGATGGCAACGTCAGGATTGCTTGGGCTTCAATTGTGAATGAGCATGATACCTCATTTTTATACAACAGGAGGAGATGGCAGCACTTCCAAATGCAGGCTGCACCTGAATTGCCCAGCTGCATAGATGTGCAGAGCCCATTTCTAAAGAACAGCAAAGGAATTGGCAGCGCTCCTATTGAGGCTGCAACTGAAATGATTACCAACGGGGAGAGAAACGCGCCCCCCCCCCCCCCGGGGCTTAAATACACACCTTGAATTCAAAACAGATGCAAACTATGCACTAAACCATAAAACTAGAAAAAAATGAATGCAACCTGATACACATGAATGCAGCTAGCCATAAGTAGACTTGCATTTTTGCACAACAGGAGGAGATGGCAGCGCTTCCAAATGCAGGCTGCACCCGAATTGACCAGCTGCATAGATGTGCAGGGCCCATACATGGGCAGATTACACAACTTGCATTCAAAACAGATGCAACAAATGGAGGACATTAGCTTCCAATAAACAGTTTGGGTGCAGATTCAGTACTAGATTCTTCCACCATGTTGAGGGGTTCTCACAGAAGAGACCTAACCTGTAACGAACAATGGTCTACACGTTTTCTAAAGAACAGCAAAGGAATTGGCAGCACTCCTATTCAGGCTGCATTTTCACGCATGGATTAGGTCCAGACTTCAACCCTATTGAAGAATCTTTGAGATGTGCTGGAGAAGGATTTCCACAGTAGTCTGACTCTACCATCATCTCGCAAAGATCTTGATGAAAAATTAATGATACTCTGGATGGAAATAAAGCTCATCAAAATGATGCCACAGTGAATGCGTGTAATCAAAGCTAGAGGTGATCAATGAAATACAGTTTTTTTTGACAGGCAGTGTAGTTGTGGGGATGGGCAGAATGGCTCTCATTGGCTACAAGTGGTCTTAAAACAGAGCAGGGAGAGATGCAATATTTCAACTCAATGTAGATTTCAACTCAATGCCGCTGCGCGTACACGCCGTTCTCGTCACTCCTGACGATCATGTTGCATTCTCCCCGCCGCAGCTCACTTGCCCTGAAGCCCTGTGAGAGGGTCAGGAGCCGATTTCATTGGCTCCTCACCCTTCCTATGAATGTAAGCAACTCTGATTGGCTTACATTGATAGAGGCAGTCAGGTGCCAATGAAAGCAGCTCCAGACCGTCTCACAGGACTTTGCCGTCATAAAGATGGCAGAGTGGGTGTCCTGAGAATCCCGTCGTGGACGGCAGTTGCGGCTGGTATGTGCTGCGATTTATCGGTATTCCACAGTTTATTGTGCCAGTGGTCTCTGGTCCTTAACCTTTTCCGGACCGCCTGCATTAGATTCTACGCCGCACTTGTGGCTGTTCTAGCCTGATGCGGTGTAGAATCTACGCCGGCCCGCCGTTTCCGCTCCCGACACGATCGTGCGAATCCGGAGGGGGAGATTAAGGTATCATATGACAGCTGACATCTCCCCTCAGTGATCAGCAGCCATCGCGTATGGCTGCTGATCACGTGATTGTGGAAATATATTGAGGTGCTGATGATATTAGGGAGTACAGAAACATATTCTATCATTTTTATGTCTGCTGTATATCTTTCAGAGGTGGATTTCAGCCAGTATGGCTTGAAGATATTGGCAGCTAGCTTCATGGACTGTTAATGTGATTGTGTGTGGGTGTCAATAGACAGACAAAAGGGAACCTCGTTACCAGTCACCTTCAATAGGCAAGGAAGCGGCTCATTAGGCCACTAGCAGTCACTTTGATCTGCTGCCCCAGGTGTGATTGTCTGCGTCTGCCTACAGGCAATTACAGGCAAACTGCTACCTGTAACCAGGATGCAATCTTTTCATGTATGTGCTAAAATACACTTTAACCAAGGAAATAATGTGGAGGAAGCCTTTTGATGTCTGGTAGGATACAATCTTACCTATTGAATTCTGAAACCTTCAAGAAGCTAAGACAGGAACCCTTTGAAGTTTGCATATCACAGGAAAGATTAGGACAAGCGTTTGGTGATGTCACAAACGGGGAAACTGCATTAGTTCCTGGGGCTGGACATTAAATGCCCCAGGGGACATTTCAGAGTATAAAAAGCAGAGGCAGATACCTAGTAAGTATCTTCTCTTGGAGGTAGCGCTTTAGCTAGAGATGATCGCGACTCCTGGTCGAAACGGCGTCCTCCCGTCAAACAACGTTCTAAGCTGGTAACGTTCTTTTTCCCCCCCTGTTTATTTTTACGCAAATATCCGTGTGTGTATCTTTGTAACTCTTAATTTTGTAACTTTTTTACTTTGTTTTTTGTAATCTTTTGTATATATTCTGTTCTGCAGTGTTCCATGTTTTCTGGAATATTAAATTATTATTTAATAAACTTGACTTCTGCCGTACTAAACTAACACTCACAGCCTAGAGGAGACTGCAGTGTAGCTGTGTATAAGTCCGTGCCTAATTGTATGTTTGAGCAACACTACCATATGAAATTGTAATTGCATTGTGTGTATGGGACACTTCTGCGCTCGACAGCCGAGTGGGAAGTCTAACAGTATCGTTCGGAACGACTGTTAGTGGTTTTACTGCACGACAGTGTAACTTGCATTACAAATCATTGTCTGATTGTGCTGTGTTACTGTACAACTGTACTGTGTGTGTGGGTGCGTGGCGTTCTCGTATTCGGCCTAAGCGCAAAGCTGACCCAAATACGAAAATGTAGATTGCGTGTTTAGCCCTCGACAGCTGAGGGGACGTGTCTAGCAACGCTAGTGGTGGCAGTGGGAAGTGTTTGAGGGGTTCCAGCCTTGTTTGTAGCTTAAATAAGGCTGTTTCCCGCTTAATCTGGTCAAACCCGCAGTCGGGAACCGTATACGCAGGCGTGCCGCGGGCCGGTTCCTGACAGTGATCACTACGATCGCCGGCAGATCGTAGTGATCACTTTGACAGCGGCGGCAGGGGGGAAAGAAGAGGATCCACTCACCTCCCTGCCGTTCCAGCGACGATCGGCGACCCCCTCTTCTCTGGCCGGCATCTCCACTCCTAATGCCGCTCAGTTCCGGGTCCCGGATTGATGAATTCATCAAGCCGCAAACCAGAACTGAGCGGCATTACGAGCAGGGATGCCGGCCGGAGAAGAGGGGGCTACTGCAGCTCATCGCTGGAGCCTGGAAGGAGAGTGATGGCTGCTGGCGAAAGGGGGGGGGGGACACCTGCCACCATGGGGGGACACTGCCCAGCCAGCCACAGAGGGGATCCAGCCGCCTGACCTCCCCAAACGCATGCACCCCCCACCGCAAAATGGTCCATAAGGGGGGTTAGGCAGCCGGTCCTGAAATGGTTAAAGAGACGAAAACACATAATAGATTTATACATACCTGGGGCTTCCTTCAGCCCCATCCGCATAGATTGCTCCCATGCCGCCGTCCTCCGCTGCCTCTATCACCGGTACCGGGTCCTGTCACTTCCGCCGGATGCGGCCAGTTGTACGCATCCGCAGGGACTCCCTCCGTTTCGCTGGTGCCTGCTTTACGTACACGCCTGACTTGCATCGACTGGCTCTGACTGGCCATAGTGACGGTTAAAAAAATACCTAAAAGTATTGCAGGTGAAAAAGTCCTGTCAGAATTATTCTGAGTATTCCCATGCTTGCTGGTGGCTTAAAGGGTATTTTATTGATAAGGTGTTAAAATATCACAGAGAAAAGGTGAATAGGGACCTATATGTCTTGATTGCACTGTGATCCTGTAAATTGAGTTTAGGGACAACTACATAACATTGATTATAACATTGATTAATGATTAACATTTATTATTACATCAAAATCCTCTTTCAGCTCCTAAATCACTTATTGATGCTAATATATTTATTGTATTCCTAGAGCTGTCTGTTTGCCATCAAATTTTTTTTGGGGGGTTGGGCCCTTTAGGGTTAATTCCAGAAGTCCATTATGTGACCCTTACGAGTGAAGTAAAGGCAGCAAATAAAATACAAACAAAATATATCCATCTTATGGTTGACCCATATCTGACTTCAGGCTAGGAGCACCCTAGGCAGTGCAGAAAACCATGCGTTTCCATCCATTATAAAAGCGCTTGTGTTTCGTGTGTGTGTGTGTGTGTGTGTGTGTGTGTTTTTTGTGCATTTGCCTTTTTATTCATTTTCCTAATCAATGCAATAAATTACAGTAACGTAGTTTTGATTTTTTTTTTTTTTTTTGCAAAAAAACGCATACCTCTGCATCTCCATTGAGATACATTATGTGCGTTTTACAGCAAGTTGTGCATTTTCAAAAAGGCATAATGTAAAACACACTTGTATATCTTTTTACATGCCGCCCATAGATTTGCATTAGCAGCAACAACGCATGCGTTTCTGCCTAGTGTGTTCCTAGCCTCAGAGTCCTGTTTCTTTGCTTTAAAATAGCTTTTTTTCCTTGTGTGTTTGGCGGGAGGTACAGTCCTGAGTCAGAAATTGTGATTACCCCTTATTGCCTCCCTAAGCTGCGCTGCTCCTATTGTCCGACTGTCCTTAATCCTGGTCTTGTGATACTTTGACAGGGTTAGTGGGCTCCAGTATTCAGTTAACAACATCTTTGCATGTTTGTCATGGTGCCCATAGCAGCCAGTCATATTTCTGATTTAATTTCTAAATCATCTCTGTAAAAAGGCACATAGAGGTGTTCACACCAACACAGCCAGATTGTTGACTTGAAGAAGTGGGCAATAACCCACGAAACCCATTGTCCTTTTTAGTGCCTGAATAAAAGAACCTTTTTCCAATAACACTGGCCTTATTCTTCAGGAAAGGTAAGACAAACACTGCCTCTTCTTTTTAAACATCTGTTTGTAAGAGTTTTATAGATACCAGGGGCGCCTCCGCAATTATCTTTGCTAGTATCTCTGTAAAATGACAGTTGGAAGCAAAGCAAATGTTTCAGGGGAACCACGGTCATTCTCCCATGCAATGAGGAAGGCATATACAGGGCACAGAGCCATAGACTTCCTGTTCCACATAAGAGGCTGAAAACATGAATAACAAAAGCTAAAGACTTAAAATAAAAAAATATATACTGTAGTAAGCATGTCTGCATTATCCCTCACTGTATCTGTACATGCATTCAGTGTATTACGCTTATTGATGACACAGATTTGGTCTGAGTAGAAGTGCTATTTCCATCTCTTTCCACAGTGGTTAGTGGTGTGTGGTTTTGTATTACCCGTGAGGGATCCTCTTTAATTATGGTATATCTAATTTCTGATAATATTGATGAGGAGATTAGGACAACCTATACACCATGACTGAAACCAGGGATGAAACACTAGTTGTTCTCCAGGGGTTATTTAAGACGCTTGCGAATTTATTGACGGTTGAAAGTAGACCACTTCACCGCTGAGGTAATAGAAAAAGGCCGGAGTGATGCCGACTGGCCTTCATGAAGGAATTATTCCAGCAGCGAATCTATTCACACAATCATTTTTAGAAAAATGAGGGAAAAGGCGCTGGAACGTGGCCTTGAAGTTGTAAGAATAATTGCAGAGGAGGAGAGAACAATTAAAGGACGTATTTGAGGAGATAATTTAAAGGTGCTTCTGCTCTTGAAGCCTATTGCAAGCCTAGTCACTTTAATGTGTTGAATAAATCCCTAAAAAATCTAACCAAGAAAATGCAATCAAATATTCCACAGCCAATGCAGATTTGTATCTCTGGAATGCTGAACAAGCCTTGTATTCCTATACAAAATGTAAAAAGAGACATTCCACAAATGGCTGATGTGGTAGTGGTCAGCAGTCATTGGCAGGTTCTAGTTGTGAAAAGGACACCTAGGAATTCTCTGCCTCAAACGGGCACTATGGCAAAAAACTGTAAGATCTAATATACATATGTACACATACACTTATCGCCAGGGCTACTATATGGGCAACTAGGGCAATTGCCCCAGGGCTCCAAACCGGCTGCCAGGCTCCCTCATGTCCCAGCAGGGGAGATACTCTGTTCTAGTCTGTGGCTCCGCGCTCCCCATCTTCATTCACTGCTGGCTGTATCTTCTCTATGACCCATGGAATGTTATAACATAACGTGCCAGGCTACAACTCTAACCCTTTAGCCGACAGGTTTTGAATTAGTGAATCCCTCAGTGTTCTCCCCAGAGTTTTTTTTTTTTCAGCCGAGTGGAATAAAACATTTGCCGGGGGGGGCACGACGCGGGAAGGCAGAGCCGGTGCAACTCTGCTTACAGGATAGGAGGAGGAGGAGGAGGCTAGCAAATGACAGCTGGTTGCTCACCAAAATTAGCTGGGTGGATTCTAAAAGTTTCAAAAGCACTCCTTAGAAAGGACCTTTACAAAGATGCCAGCTGGCTTGCTGGCTCACATGCTGCTATGGGCCGTTGATAAATCAGAAAAGAAATCGCACACCACTGTTGAGGTGCTGCACCAGTGTGCAGCATAGCAAAATCCAAAAAGGTCCGCACACTCAATGAATAAAGTTCCAGATTTTATTCAAATGTCGTGACACAAATCCACTCCATACACCGAGTCATTTCGGGGCCCCGTGGGGTCCCCTTTGCCAAGGCCACAAAATACCATTCTGAATTTTGTTGCCTTGACAAAGGGGACCTCATGGGGCCCCGAAACGACTCTGTGTATGGAGTGAATTTGTGTCACGACATTTGAATAAAACCTGGAACTTTATTCATGGAGTGTGCGGACCTTTTTGGATTTTGCTATTGGCAGTTGGACTGTTCCACCACCATTCAAGGAGTGCTTGTGAAAATTAAAGAAATTCTGAGAATCCCTCAAAAGGAGATTTGGTAGAGCAAAATACCTAGAGCACAGAAATCTACACTGGAACCAAGAACCGATTTGTTAGATCGATTTCAGCCATTCTGTCATTGGCAGGGTTCTCAAACTTGACACAGTTGGTCACTGGGTGACTGGGATTAATATTCTGGAAAGTGGGTGGAGCCTACAACAGCCAATCAAAATTCACCTATTGATTTTCAAGGGGAATATTGAAACTGCTGCCACTCTTACACTGGTAATGGCAGAGTCCGCAACCCTGCTACAGTCGGTCATTAAGTGACTGGGGTTCAAATTCACTAAAGGGGCAGAGTCACAAACAGCCAATCAGATTTCTTTGCTGGATAAACTACTTCCATTCACACAATTTTGATGCCAGAAACCTGAACGCTTACAAACTTGGTCATTGAGTTACTGTGTGTCAAGGTTACAAAAACTGAGTGGAGTCAAAAACAGATTTCTCTTGGAAAATGTAAACTGCAGCTCTTCTTCACTGTTAATGACAGGGTTCTCAAACTTTGCACAGTTGGACACCGAGTGACTGGGATTAATATTCAGAAAAGTGTTTGGAGCCTAAAAAAGCCAATCAAAATTCGTCTGTTGATTTTCAAGGGGAATATTGAATTTGCTGCCATTCTCTGTTAATGGCACAAGCCTCAAACCTTGTAAAGTTGGTTATTGGGTCACTGGGGTTCAAATTCAGAAAATGGGGCAGAGCCCCAAACAGCCAATCAGATTTGTTTTATTTTACTGGGAAAAAAACAAATTATTAATGCCAAGGAGCCCAAAGCTCATAAACTTGGTAACCTGGACACACACCTACACCTACCTGGGCTGCCATTCTCACAGTAATAAAGCCCCCAAACTTGCCACAGTTGGTGACCGAGGCTAGAAAGTCTAGGAAAGTAGGCAAAGCATAAAACAGTCAATCAAATTTCATTTTATATGGGAAAATGTAAACATCTGCCATTCTTAGACCGTAAATGACAGGGTTCTCAAACTTTGCAAAGTTGGTCACTGGGTGACTTAAGAATATTATTCAAGAAGGTGGGTGGAGCCTACAACAGCCAATCAAAATTCACCTATTCATTGTCAAGGGGAATATTTAAATTGCTGCCATTCTAACACTGTTAATGGCAGAAGCCTCAAACTTGGTATAGTCGGTCATTGGGTGACTAGGGTTCAAATTCAGAAAAGGGGCAGAGCCACAAACAGCCAATCAGATTGCTTCCACAGATGCTTCCATTCTCACATTATTGATGCCAAGGACCCCAAAGCTCACAAACTTGGTCATTGAGTGACTGTGTGCCAAGGGGTCTTCTGCCAACGCGGGGTCTTCATCTATAGTGGTTTGCAAAAGTATTCTGCCCCCTTGAAGTTTTCCACATTTTGTCACATTACTGCCACAAACATGAATCAATTTTATTGGAATTCCACGTGAAACACCAATACAAAGTGGTGTACACGTGAGAAGTAGAACAAAAATCATACATGATTCCAAACATTTAAAAAAAAAACTGCAAAGTGGGGTGTGCATAATTATTCAGCCCCCTGAATCAATACTTTGTAGAACCACCTTTTGCTGCCATTACAGCTGCCAGTCTTTTAGGGTATGTCTCTACCAGCTTTGCACATCTAGAGACTGAAATCCTAGCCCATTCTTCTTTGCAAAACAGCTCCAGCTCAGTCAGATTAGATGGACAGCGTTTGTGAACAGCAGTTTTCAGATCTTGCCACAGATTCTCGATTGGATTTAGATCTGGACTTTGACTGGGCCATTCTAACACATGGATATGTTTTGTTTTAAACCATTCCATTGTTGCCCTGGCTTTATGTTTAGGGTCGTTGTCCTGCTGGAAGGTGAACCTCCGCCCCAGTCTCAAGTCTTTTGCAGACTCCAAGAGGTTTTCTTCCAAGATTGCCATGTATTTGTCTCCATCCATCTTCCCATCAACTCTGACCAGCTTCTCTGTCCCTGCTGAAGAGAAGCACCCCCAGAGCATAATGCTGCCACCACCTTATTTGACAGTGGTGATGGTGTGTTCAGAATGATGTGCAGTGTTAGTTTTCCGCCACACATAGCGTTTTGCATTTTGGCCAAAAAGTTTCATTTTGGTCTCATCTGACCAGAGCACCTTCTTCCACATGTTTACTGTGTCCCCCACATGGCTTATGGCAAACTGCAAACGGGACTTCTTATGCTTTTTTGTTAACAATGGCTTTCTTCTTGCCACTCTTCCATAAAGGCCAACTTTGTGCAGTGCACGACTAATAGTTGTCCTATGGACAGAATCCCCCACCTGAGCTGTAGATCTCTGCAGCTCGTCCAGAGTCACCATGGGTCTCTTGACTGCATTTCTGATCAGCGCTCTCCTTGTTCGGCCTGTGAGTTTAGGTGGACGGCCTTGTCTTGGTAGGTTTACAGTTGTGCCATACTCCTTCCATTTCTGAATGATCGCTTGAACAGTGCTCCATGGGATGTTCAAGGCTTTGGAAATCTTTTTGTAGCCTAAGCCTGCTTTAAATTTCTCAATAACTTTATCCCTGACCCTGACCTGTCTTGTGTGTTCTTTGGACTTCATGGTGTTGTTGCTCCCAATATTCTTTTAGACAACCTCCGAGGCCGTCACAGAGCAGCTGTATTTGTACTGACATTAGATTACACACAGGTGCACTCTATTTAGCCATTAGCACTCATCAGGCAATGTCTATGGGCAACTGACTGCACTCAGACGAAAGAGGGCTGAATAATTATGCACACCCCACTTTGCAGTTATTTACTTGTAAAAAAAGAAAAAAAAAAGGTTTGGAATCATGTATGATTTTCGTTCCACTTCTCACATGTACACCACTTTGTATTGGTCTTTCACGTAGAATGCCAATAAAATTGATTCATGTTTGTGGCAATAATATGAAAAAAATGTGGAAAACTTCAAGGGGGCTGATTACTTTTGCAAGCCACTGTAGTCACTATGATTAAATTGGGGTTACAAGGGTGAAAGGAAAGTATTTACAGTCGTCATAAATAAAGTTTCATTATATGATGTTCTGCTTTGCAAAGGGGCCATGTTGATCTACGTGTTCAAAACTATTTTTACTAAAATCATGTAACCAATTTAAAACCCTATATGTGTATAACAAGTTAAGTTAATGGTGCTATATCAAACATAGTGCAATATACTGATTTTTATCACATGGAACAATAAAATGACATGACCTCTATGTGGAGATTTCTCACCTTGGCATGTCAAAACCAAACAGCTAAGGTGAAAAAAAACATTGCTTTTGTGATCCTGTAGTAGTTCTTTCTCCCTGTGCATCGTGTGTGGTTCATGTTGATAAAGTTGTGGGACAGACTCAGCGTGGCTACAAAGGGTCCTAAAACAAGGCAAGGCTAGACACAAGGGCCCATATGCAATTCACTTTTTCTCCTAGAAGATAATCTTCATACTCTCTTTAAAATAACGTTTTACCATTTCAAAAAGTACCCAAAAGATGGTGAATAATTACTATTAGAATTATTCTGTGTATTTTTTTGCATGCTGGTGGTTTAACCACTAGTCGACCGCGTCACGCTGATGGGCATGGCCGCCGCACCAGCCCCAGGACCGCCTAACGCTGATCAGTGTAAGGTCGTGCGGGCCTGTTTTGCTGGATATCAGCGCGCACATCTCCACTAGGAGACTGTTAGATAGCGAAACCGCCGTCTATTTACTTAGTACAGCGTTGCGATCTATGGCAGCGCTGTACTGGGGACAGTCATGTGACACGGCTGTCCCCCTGGGGCACACAGAAGCGATCCGCTGTGATCGGCTGAAGCCTTTCACAGCCGATCGCTGTAATTGGCTGATGGGGGGAGGGAGGGAGAGGGAAAAAAAATACACAAATTTAATTTAAAGAAAAGACCAAAAAATAAAT
Source organism: Hyperolius riggenbachi (assembly GCF_040937935.1). Taxonomy (NCBI): domain Eukaryota; kingdom Metazoa; phylum Chordata; class Amphibia; order Anura; family Hyperoliidae; genus Hyperolius; species Hyperolius riggenbachi. The sequence continues at coordinate 52,756,733 of NC_090656.1, read as the reverse complement.
AAACATTGGGGGAGCGATCAGACCCCACCAAACATTGGGGGAGCGATCAGACCCCACCAACAGAAAGCTCTGTTGGTGGGGAGAAAAGGCGGGGGGGGGGGGGGGGGGATAACTTGTGTGCTGACATGCACGACCCTGCAGCGAGGCCTTAAAGCTGAAGAGGCCTTTTTCATGAAAAATGGCCTGGTCTTTAGGGGGTTTAACACTGTGGTCCTCAAGTGGTTAAGGGCTTTTTTGCTAAGATGTGAAAATATCACCTTGGTGAAAACTTTTGGGCCCATATGCAATTCACTTTTTCACCTGAGTTTTCTCCTAGGAGATAACTTTTCATCTTTGATTTAACATAACTTTCCAGCACTTTTCAACAAAAAAAAATGCCAAAAAGTACTATCAAAATAATTATATTTTGCTTTCTATTGGCTCAAAAGTCATTTTATTGACAAATTTAAAAACCTCACCTAGGTGAATTGCATGGGCCTTGGTAAGAAAAACTGAATAGCATATGGGCCAGTGTTCCTTTTACTTGGTGTGTCAGTCTAGCCATCGCACTGGACATTGCCAAAGAACTGCCGTACCCGATCACGTAATGTCATCAGTGGGTCGATCGCGGTGCTGTTGGAAACAGTTGTTGCCCAATAAGACTTTTTTGTCGAATCCAATGTAATTGGGTAAAAATATTAGCTCAGCTAATGTTGCATGCATGTTAGACAGCGTCTCACCATCTTTATATTAACAATTGAAACAAAATTTATTTAGACTCCTTCACACTGTCAAACACAAATGGCAGTGCAATCAGAACGGAACGAGTGCAATCAAACGGCCATCTGTAATGCTGATCCCATTCACTACAGTGAATGGGTCAGCACTGCACTTTGCTGAAAAATGCTTGCAGCAGTGTGATAGCGCATTGCACTGTTGCGCAGCACATGTAGTCTGAATATCAGACAGTGCAGTCTATGCACTTCTGATTTCCTTGGTGATTGCCTTCCATACACGTTGCTAAAATACACACAGCAACGCGTATGGTGGGAAGAAGGCCTAAGAGACTCAGCCTGTTCTACTGTTAGTGAGATGGACTTTCTTACCTTAGCAGAATTGTGATGTTTTATGTATCAAATTTGTGTATTGCAGGCATCTTGCTGACACCTAGGAAAAAGCCTAATCAGGGGCACCAACATCCTGACAGACCAAGTCACCCGCAAGGTAAGAATTGTGTTTAGATGCATTTATCATCAACACATTATTCTCCTCCTATAACAAGTCTAAACTAACCATTTACATTTTACCCACAATGCCATTTCAGTAAAACAACTGCTTTTCACATCACTTGTGATCCCAAAGGCTCATACAAACACGCAACCACACCGCCTGATTTGTCGTCTGATTTTGGTGTGTTGGATGACAATCAGGTGTGTGCACACTTGGCAAATGACTACCAGTAAATGATAATGATCCATCCAGTGGATCAACTCACACAAGAAGTTGGCCTTGTGTGAACAACATATTTGTTTTGAATGTGGCCATGTCGTGCAGTTTGTCATTTCGCCTGCATGTGCAATATTTTAATTGGTTGGTCGTTGAGTTGGTTGGTGCACTGAAAATACAAGTCGTGTAAACGGTGTGTCATGGGGAGGGCCATGTCGTGGTGTTGGTCGAGCACTTTGTTGGACATTCTGTGCTAAGCGGGGGGCGGCAGATGGCCAACAGAGTGGCGCAAGTGACGTCAAGTGGTGACCAGGGTGAGTGGGGAGAACAAAGCTCTCAGCCAGCAATTGGCCCAATCGATCTGCTGGGCTTATCACTGACCGAGTCATCTGAGGACATTGCAGTGGCTGGAAACGCTAGATTTTCAGCAGAGGCGGGTTTCTTAAGCTTAAGGGCTCATTCACACTATGTGCTGCGCTGTCAGTTTTTGACGCAACACAAGTTGTGTACGATCCATATGGCAACATGAAACTCTATATACTTGCATGTTATGAACACAGAACCTGACTGGATAAGAATACACAAAAAATATCCCTGTCTGGGACTAAAAATTAACTTTTATTAATTCTCATTAAAAACGATTGATTGCTACAGTAAAGTTAAAAGAACATGATGTCTGATTAGCGAAATGCTGGAGGAGACTATGGTAAGTAAAAGTTAACTGAGAACAATCCCCTAAGGAGCTCCTCAAAGTCTTCCTAGCAAATGGCTGCTATCATACAGCCATCATGCTATTTTGATGTACTGAAATGATATAATTGTATATATTTGCACCTTAGCACATTTTGCACTCTGCACTTATTTATATTTCCCTTGAAAAAGCTTCCCTCGGAAAGTGAAACATGTCGGGTTTTTGGTGGGGGTAGTGTTTACTTACTGATTTGCTAGGAAGACTTTGAGGAGCTCCTTAGGGGATTGTTCTCAGTTAACTTTTACTTACCATAGTCTCCTCCAGCATTTCGCTAATCAGACATCATGTTCTTTTAACTTTACTGTAGCAATCAATCATTTTTAATGAGAATTAATAAAAGTTAATTTTTAGTCCCAGACAGGGATATTTTTTGTGTATTCATACTTGCATGTTACCAGGCATTTACACTACAGGTGTGCGTTCCCATGAGTTTCGTTGTAACGCATCTGGGAACGTTTTATCGCACGACACATATGCTTCCCCGATGGGTACAGCTGCCGACACCTAAGCTTTAGCGCACCACAACGTGCATTCTGTGCGGTGGCTGTGCGATGGCAGCGCATGCACAAAATCGCATCCCTGCATGTGTTCAGTAGTGTGACTGAGCCCTTAGTGTTTGTAGATGTTTTTATAAATGTTTATCGGGAGTATGCCAATGTGTTTAGCGAATGCTTCAAAGCACTTTATTGAAACAGAGACTCGCCCAGACCGCAGCCTGTTTACTGTCAGCTTAAGCTCCTTGTAACAACTTACCGTATATTGTACATAAAGGTATTGGCATGCCTGTGTCTTAAAAATTGCGTAAAAAGTGCATACCTTGCATTATTGAAGAGGGTCCGCTGTAAGTTATTATAAACACCGTCAAAAGAGTACTAGCTCTTCTCTTCATCTCTGTAAGTTCCACAAGCCAATTCATAGCGCACACAGCCGTGGAGGAGTCCAGCCTCTACCCACCCCTCCTCACCTAAACATGTACAGAGTTTAACCAGATGGTCACCGACGCAGTACGAATCTACATCCAGCAGGTGGTGCTGCCGCTCTGACTGGGCGTAGCTTCAACGGCGCAGTAAACGAAGCATCCCACCGTGATCATGCACACCCGAGACGGGAGATTAAGCTTTCATATGACAGCTGACATCTCCCCTCAGTGATCAGGAGCCAACACGCTTGGCTCCTGATCACATGATCACTACTATCGCTGGCGGATCGTAGTGATCACTGTTAGAGCTGCGGCGGTAGGGGGAAGGGGGGGGAGAGGATCCACCCATCTTCCTGATGTTCTCCCGGCGATCGTTGCTCCCCTCCGCTCTGTCTGGCATCCCCGCTCACTCTGACGTAAGTATCGGGTCCCATCTTGATGACGTCATCAAGCCGCGACCCGGAACTGTGCGGCAATACAAGCAGGGATGCCGGCCAAAGCGGAGGGGTCCACAGCTGCTCATCGCTGGGAGGTGAGTAAAGGCTGCCTGCAATACGGGGGACACCTGGCCACACTGGGGACACCATGCCCAGCTTAGCCCGAGCAGGCATCCGGCTACCTGACCCCCCAAATGTGCCCCCCGTTCCCCCATACAAAATCATCTGGTCCTGAAGGGGGGGGGGGGGGGGGGGGTTAGGCAGCCGGTCCTGAAAGGGTTAAAGACAGAATACCCAAGCAGCCTGGAGTGACCCAAAACTATTTAGGAATTTAGTTTGTTTAAAGACAGCACAGAAACAGATAGGAAATTATTTTAGGGGTCTTCTTCAGGGAGCAACAATTATTTTTTTTTTTGTAACAGTACTTACATTCTAGATGGAATGGTTAACAGGTGTTATTTAAAGGGAATCTGAAGTGAAAATACATTTATGAGATAATGAATTGTTTGTGTAGTGCAGCTAAGAAATAGACCATTAGTAGCACAGATATGAGTCTTATATTGTTTCCAGTTCAGGAAGAGTTAATAAACTTCTTGTTATCTATGCCATAGAGCTTCTCTGAGCACTCCGGCCCTACTTGGTCGGAGACGGTCCTATTTTCTGAAGCACTTATACATTAAAGAAACAGAGGCAGCTTCAGATAAAGTTTTACTGCAGGGGAGTTCAAAGGATCATTAGCTTTGCTCTTTATCATAGTTTAAAATACAGTGTGTGGTTTGTAATTGTAAATATAATAGAATGATGCAAATAATAATTTAAAAAAAGCTATATAACTGAAAATAAAAATATGAGACTCTTGTCTTTGCTACTAATGGTCTATTCATTATCCGTACTACACATACAATTCATTATATCAGACTTTTTTTTGTTTTGTTTTTTGCTTCAGTGTCACTTTAACATTGTGAAGAATTATTTTGTTACAGAGTACCGTAAGTTTTTTTCTTTTATACTCCAAGAATTCCCATAAGCAGACCCGTCCTGCCCCACTCTGAAGCTTTACAATACAGGTAGTCCCTGGATAATGAACAAGATAGGGACTAAAGCAGGGGTCTCAAACCCGCGGGCCGTTTGCGGCCCTCGATACAATATTTTGTGGCCCCAGGGCCCCAGAGCTTGTAGGGGCCCCCAGTGGCTACAAGAGGGGAAAAAAATTTCAAATCGGCCTTATAGTTTTTGAGAAAATCGATTTTAAAGTTGCAAAGGAAAAAAGTACACATTTAAAAACCCGACGACTTTAATAGTTAATAGCAAATCCACCTTAAATGCTAGAAACCCTAAATTTGCAGGATATGTTAAGGAGATCATTAGGAATAAGAGGAAAAAACAATATTTTCAAAAAGACTTTATAGTTTTTGAGAAAATCGATTTTAAAGTTTCGAAGGAAAATAGTATACTTTTAAATGCGGTAAATGCCACTTTTAGTAGCAAGCCTAACGGTAGTGTAATTTTACATGTATCAAAAGAAAGAGCAATACATTTCCTGACAGGGTTTCCAGGGGGTCCATACGCAGCCGCAGCGCTTTGGCCAGGGATCGCTATACAGCCGCAATATGGCTGTATGAAGATTCCTGGCATTTTTTCCTATTTTCCCAATTTTTTTTTTTTTATGTTTAGAGTGTGGGAATTTTTTTTTTTAAATTATGTGGGGTCCCCCCTCCTGAAACTTTTTAACCCCTTGTCCCCCATGCAGGCTGGGGTAGCCAGAATGTGGAGCTCCGACCGATTGGGGCTTCACACCCTGACTATACCAGCTGCAAAAAAGGTCCCTTAAAGGGACACTTAAGTCAAACAAAAAAAATGAGTTTTACTCACCTAGGGCTTCCAATAGCCCCCTGCAGCTGTCCGGTACCCTCGCCGTCTCTCTCCGATACTCCTGGCCCCGCCGGCAGCCACTTCCTGTTTCGGTGACAGGAGCTGACAGGCTGGGGACGCGAGTGATTCTTCGCGTTCCCAGACACACTAGCACCCTCTATGCTGCTATATGGTATATGATATATGCTATAGCAGCATAGATGGCGCTATTGTGGCCAGGAATGCGAAGAATCACTCGCGTCCCCAGCCTGTCAGCTCCTGTCACCGAAACAGGAAGTGGCTGCCGGCGGGGCCAGGAGGATCGGAGGGAGACGGCGAGGGCACCGGACAGCTGCAGGGGGCTATTGGAAGCCCCAGGTGAGTAAAACTCATTTTTTTTTTGTTTGACTTAAGTGTCCCTTTAATGCCGATTTTTGTTCCAGGGTATCTGTTGGGGGGGGGGGGGGGGAGGGCAGGTTTATTTTGCTCTGGGGCCCCATTGTTGCTTAAACCGACCCTGCCTGCCGGCAAAAGCAAAAGAGACACGGAAGCGAACTATATTTGCCCATTTTACCTTATAGTTCGCTTCAGTGCTCCCAAGTAATCCGCCGCATCCCCGCCGCTAAACAAGGGCTGCAGACCCCAAAATCCCCCGCGCAAACATCCACGACTGCGCTGAGGGGCAGAGCTTCCAGCTGTAGCTCTGCCCCTCCTGACGTCAATCGCCGAATGGATCGCCGCCTCTCCCCCGCCCCTCTCTGTGAAGGAAGAGTGAGAGGGGCGGGCAGAGGCGGCGATCCGCCGCGATTGACGTCAGGAGGGGCAGAGCTGAAGCTGAAAGCTCTGCCCCTTCCAGGAAATGCCAGCGGATTGCCCCCCGGGGCGATTTGGGGGCTCTGCAGCCCTCGTTTTGCGGCGGGGACACGTGAACTCCCTTATGCGGCCCAGCCTCATCCTGACTTTGCCTCCTGCGGCCCCCGGGTAATTTGAGTTTGAGACCCCTGGACTAAAGGTTCATTCTTAACCTAAATCTGTCCATAAGTCAAAACACTGTGCTCTCTCTGTCTCCGGTGCCTCCTCTGTGCCACCAGTGTCCCCCTCTGTCACCTGTGTTCCCCCGTGCATTTAGTGTCACCTTTGCCCCCCCACACTGTGTCACCTGTGTGCCCCTGTTCCCCCAGTGTCCCCCTCTGTGCCACCTCTGCCCGCCACTGTCTCACCTCTGTCCCAGTGAACCAGAGCAAAATGTAATTTTTTTTCTTTGAATTTCTGAAAAACAAATTTTCAAAAACTACACGGTCTTTTTAAAAAATTTTTTACAAAATTTGACTTGTTCCCACAGAATCAAATTTCACATCTTTGGGCTGTTCATATCGGCGGGTCATTTGTAATTTGGTTGTCCGAATCTCGTCTCTTCCTGTTCAGTAAGCCAGAACCAATTCAGCAAGGAGACCCTGGGCAAGATTTCCTAGCACTGTTACTGCTTACTGAGCACGGCCTAGCGGCTGCAGCTCTGGCCACTTTGTGTCCACCAGGCAAAAAGTACAATATGTTCTATGACTTCTTTATACTCTAAAAAGTTTAAAACAAAAAAAAAATATTTTGTAATTTTTTTTTTCAAGGACAACTGAAGTGAGAAGAATATGGAGGTTGGCATATTTATTTTCTTTTAAACAATACCAGTTGCCTGGCAGCCCTGCCCATTTATTTGGCTGCAGTAGTGTCTGAATCACCCTAGAAACAAGTATGCAGCTAATTTTTTCAGATCTGACCATGTGAGAAACGCCTGATCTGCTGCATGCTTGTTCAGGGGCTATGGCTAAAAGCATTAGAGGCAGATGATCAGCAGGATAGCCAGGCAACTGGTATTGCTTAATAGGAAATAAATATGGCAACCTCCATTATCCCTCACACTTCACTTCTCCTTTAAAGCAGAGTTCCCCAACCCTGTCCTCAAGGCACAACAGTACACATTTTGCAGGAAACCACAAACCACATGCACAGGTGAGGTAATTACGGTAGTGTCTCAGCAGAGCTGATTAACTACCTCTGTGGATTTCCACAAAACATGTGCTGTTGGTGGGCCTTGAGGACAGGGTTGGGGAACACTGCAGTTTAAAGAGAGCCCGAGGTGGGCTAAAAAAATGTGTGTCTCTCATAGCGTGCAGGGAGGCAAGGGTGCGGCCAGGGAGAGAGAGCTGCCCAATGGCAGCTCAGGAAACCTGCATTTTAAACAAGGAATTCCACTCCCCTGTGTTTATCTCCCGAGTTATTTGTCGCTAACCTCAGGGGGCTATAGTGCGGGGGGGGGGGGGGGGGGCAGAGAGCGGCGGGTGGGGGGCACAAAGCCATGTCATTAGGCAGAGGACATGCCTCTGTGTCCCATCTGCCCCCCAAAGATCCACCTTCTCTTTAAAGCTGCAGTCATGTGACCATGGCTGTTCTGCTTCCTCTTTTAGAAGGAGCACAGCATCCCTGTTTCATGGTTCTCCTCCACAGTGTAGAATGTGAGGGGAGTGGCCAGGACCCCAAGGAGACCGGACTTTGCCTGGAGGTCTGGAAAATGAGAAGCTGGTGGCCTTGATCATGTGACTGGCATTCATATTTAAAACCAAGATATAAATGTCGATTTTTTTACCTGTTTACATATCATAATGATGTAGAGTGGATTACAAGGGCAGTCTTTGCTTTCCCATTCTTCGAAGTCTTGTTTTAAAGGACAACTGAAGTGAGTGTGATATGGAGGCTGCCATATCTTCAGGGAATGGGCTGAGCCCCAACGCATCCGCATTGCCAATGCCCCCCTAATGTATAAATGTTCCCCCCCCCCCCCCCCCCAGTGTGTGCATTTGTACATTACCTGTCTTGTAGCAGCCTCCGTGCGGTGTCCATCTCTCCGGGTTCTAACAGCTGCATATTTGTAGCGGCAGCGTCTGAGGTCAGATACTATGCGCCGCTAGCGTGTATGCGGAAACCAGAGAGATAAACGGGCACCACATGGAGGCTGACACCGGACAGGTAATGTATAAATGCACACACTGGGGGAGCACATTTATACATTGCGGCGGCAGGGGTTTTGTTGCTCGTTCCGATATCGTACCGCAGCACGCCGGACCAACCAACTTCAACCCTACATCTTGCAGCATGCGCGATCGACAATGTGACCAATTTCTGTCCCGAAATTGGTCGCTTTGTTAGTCGGGCATGCACTTAGTGGCACCGATTTTTCACCCAATTCGATTATAATAATCGAATTGGATGGTCGAGCGGCCGCCAAGTCGTCTGATGTATGGCCACCTTTAATGGATACAAAAAAAAGAAAAGAAAGGTCTATTTCTAAGCAGGATTGGGATGAAGTCAGGCCTGGGACTAGGAGGTCAGCTGGGTTGCTTCAAGTCATGTGACCTAATTTCTAAAACAAGATATTTCTTTCTGCAGAAACCTTGTTTGTTTCAAAGAAAAAAGTCAACCTTTGTGCAATCTGGTTGCTAAGCTATTCACTGGAACCTGAAGCTGAACTTTTACAATATGTTACTGGGGCTTCATTATGTCTTACAATGCAGCGGGGCCGAGAGTCACAGGAACATACAAAACATGAAGGCCACGCCAAGGCTCGCTGCTGCTACAATTACCCTCCTGATGAATAAAGCTTTCTAGCTTCTGTACAGAGAACAGGAAGCCTGATGAAAAGGCATTCTCAGGAGTGAAATCTCCTTTATGTGTGTGTTGTAAATCAGTTCCTAGGAATTTCTAATACATGTATGCTAGAAAACAAGCTACAGAAGGGGAGGATCGGGGAAGAGAAAAGCACAACCTGTGTGTGACTGTTTATGTATTGGGCTGTCATGTGACAAAATCAACAAATCGTCTTTGTGACGCTTTGCGCTGTGGCTCAGTCAGGATGCCAAGGTGTCTGCTGTCATCTCAAGTGCATATAGCCTTAAAGGATACGTGAGGTGACATGTGACATGATGAGATAGACATGGGTATGTACAGTGCCAAGCACACAAATAACTATGCTGTGTTCCCTTTTTTTTTCTTTCTCTGTCTGAAAGAATTAAATATCAGGTATGTAAGTGGCTGACTCAGTCCTTCCTCAGACAGGAAGTGACTACAGTGTGACCCTCACTAATAAGACATTCCCCTTTTTCTCTCTTTCTTGCTCTCAGAAGCCGTTTTCCTCTAGGAAAGTGTTTTATAGTTGGAATTTATGATCAGTGAGGGCCACACTGTCTGAGTCAGGACTGAGTCAGCCACTTACATACCTGATATTTAACTCCTTCAGGCAGAGAAAGGAAAAAAAGGGAACACAGCATAGTTATTTGTGTGCTTGGCACTGTACATACATGTCTATCTCATCATGTCACAAGTCACCTCGGGTATCCTTTAAAGAGGAACTGTAGTGAAAATGGCATAATAAACACAATTAAATTTTGTTAATAATATTAATTTATAGATTGTTTTGTCAGTATTTGACCATTGTAAAAATATTCCCTCACCCGGATATACATTCTAAAATGTATCACTGGTGGCGATAGCTTTAGGCCTGGTTCACACATAAATCTGCATGTTTCCGGTCCGGTCCAGTATTGGCTTGTCCTGTCAGTTATGCATCAGTTTTACCTGACTGTACTGGAAATGTACACCTTTTATGTGTGAACACAGCCTATAGAAACACATACAAAACTGACAGGACTGGACCAGAACGGACATGTACAGAATTATGTGTGAACACAGCCATGAAAACAAAAACCCATGCAAAACGGATGCCAACTGTCAAAAACTGATAGGACTGGACACCTTTTGTATGTGTGAACCAAGCCTTAGTCCTGCCAGGTGATCTGTACAGAATGTTGATTTCTGAGAGCTCTATGCACAGAGGGAGATGCTGATTGCTTGGCAGGTGGAAACAGCTGTTATTTCCCACAATGCAACGAGCAAACTGTCAAGACCATGCTCCCCCCCCCCCCCCCCCAAATCTACTGAAAATCGATCAAGCAGCAGCTTTGCGCTGTTCAATGCAGTGTAACCCTATGGGCCACCGATCCACTGCTGCTCCTGCCCTGATCGACCTAAATCTTCCATCTGCTCTGATTCAAACTTTCATCTGACTTCAAGTCAAAATCAATCAAAATCAGTTTGAAAATCCATTCGATGAATATACAATCGCTCTGATCAGATCTGCCAGGAAAATCAATGTGTATGGGGACCTTTAGCATCAGCTGAACACAATCTGATCATTTCATTATGGCAGGGCAGTATCATCAATTAGCTCATGAGCAAAGTAGAGGGATGAGTAGCTTCAAAAGCATTTACTGTATATATTTTATTCCCATTAGTTTTATGCTGTGCTTAATGCTGTAGTCTAGACCATTAATGAAATGTGAGTTTCATCCCACTTTATTAATTATTATTATTAATTATGATGGACATTTATTAAGGTTGTTAAGCGACTGGTTCACTTTAAAACATAGCTCTTAATATTAACCTCCAGTTCGCCTTTCCTGCTGTGTAAATTGCAAAGGATGCATTTCTGTGCAATGCTAGATGAGCGGTAGGAATGATTGAACAGTTTGCTATAATGCTGCCAGGCTTCCAATCAATATCTACTGAATACTAATGAGAAAGCTGTGCTGCTATATTAGTGGCAATAGTTTGTGATCTTTTTTGTTTTGTTTTCTTTTAACAATAAAATCTGCTTCAGCCCTGCAACAACCAAAAGGATCCTCTGTAAGGAAACAGGAAACCATTGGTGGTGATTCTGGGTCCTGTAGATTTCAGGTAAGAGGATCTGTTTAGGCTGAGTGTACCATACATAAAGCTAAAGGTAATGTTAAAGAAAACCTGTAACGAGAAAAAGTTCCCCTGGGGGGTACTCACCTCGGGTGGGGGAAGCCTCTGGACTCTATCGAGGCTTCCCCTGTCCTCCTGTGTCCCACGGTGGTCTCGCTGTGCCCCTCCGAACAGCGGAATGTAAATATTTACCTACCCGGCTCCAGCGCAGGCACAATATTGACTCTCCGCTCGGAGATAGGCGGAAATAGCCGATCGCTGTCGGTCCGCTCTACTGCTCAGGCCCAAGTCTCCTGCGCCTGCCTAGTAGAGCGGATCCCGACCGAGATCGGCTACTTCCACCCATCTCCGTGCGGATAGCCGCAACAGCGCCACCTGCTGGAGCCAGGGAAGGTAAATAAATCTAGCTTGTCAGGCTTGTTGAGCCAGGATTGCTGGAGACTTCAGGGGAGCCAGCGCTGGACTGCCTGCAGCTACAAGGGAGGAGGAAGCCTCATTGGGAGCCTGGGGCTTTCCCCCTCCCGAGGTAAGTACCCCCCAGGGGACGGGGTTTTTTTCAGTACAGGGTGTCTTTATGCTTAGTACCCATGGGCAGATCACGGCCAGATGGATCAGGGATCTCTACTGAATGATCGTTCCCCGAATCATCTGGCTGAATCTGCGTCATTTGCTGTGTCGGAAATGAACGATCGTGTAAATTAATAACACAATCGCACCAAAACTCACAAAAGTCAATAAGGATCGGTACGCTTCTCCGCGATTTAATCAGACATGTCGGTCATTCGAAAACAAACGATGACATGCGTCTTGAAACATTGTTTAACAAATTTTTGTTAAACAATGTTGCATGATGTCGAGCAAAATTATCCAGGAAAATCGCTTAGTGGGTATGGGCCTTAAAGGGAATCTGAAGTGAAAATAAACTTATGATTTGTATGTGTAGTACAGCTAAGGAATAAAACCTTAGCAGCAGAGATATGAGTCTCATATTGTTTCCAGTACAGGAAGAGTTAAGAAACTCCAGTTGTTATCTATACAAAAGAGCTTCTCTGAGCTCTCCGACTTTCAAAGAGCTCTGTCTTCTGAAGGTTATTATCTCAACTGTCTGTCAGGGCTCAGCCACACTATAAGCGCTTTTCTGAGCGCTTGTGACTGATTAGCGCTTTTTAAAAATCGATCCCATTCACTTTCATTAAAATTGCAGTAAAAAAAAAATCGCTGCAATTACGCGATCGCAGTGATTTTTACCTCAATTTTAATGAAAGTGAATGGGAGCAATTTTTTAAAAAAGCGCTAATAAATCACAAATCTCTCAGAAAAGCGCTTATAGTGTGGCTAAGCCCTCTCTGTATTTTGTTTTTTTCTGCAGAGAAAAGTTCAAAAGGTCATTGGCCTACTCTGAAATCATTTCGGGCTCGTTTCCACTATAGCGAATCTGTGCCCGCATGCAGATTCGCATAGGCAATACAAGTGGATGGGATTGTTTCCACTTGTGCGTCGTGTGGGTGCGTTTTGGTGTGCGGGGCAGAGCCGTCAGATTTCGCGTGCGGCTGGAATGCGGGCGAATCGCCCGCAATGCTTTTAATAGGGAACTCACATGCGGCTTTGTCATGCGGTTTTCCCCGCGATTTCGCATGTAAGGTCATGGAAATTTGCACAGGCAGTGACATGGTTAAATTCGCCTGCTTCTTAGCCATGCGAAATCGCGGGGAAAACAGCATGCGGAAACGCATCCGCATGCGATTTCGTCCGCGGTGGAATCCAGGCGATTCCACACCGCAGCAGTGGAAACAAGCCCTCCGAATGCTGAGTGTAGTGTGTAAACTGCAAAGATTAGAGAATGATGCAATGTTAAAAAAAAAAAAAGCTGTATAACTGAAAATAAAAATGAGATTATTTTCTTTGCTACTAATGTTCTAGTAATTATCCATACTACACAACCAATTCATTATATCATCATTTTTTTTCACTTCAGTGTCACTTTAAGGCTGCTTTCACAGTCAGACGTTACAGGCACACGTTAGAGCAGCCTGTAACGCAGCCCACCGCACAGCAATGAAAAATGAATGGGCTGTTCACAGTGCCCACGTTGCATTACATTGTAACGCAGCAGGTAAAAACAAAGTGCTGCATGCTGTGCGTTATAAGCGGCTAAGCCGCGTTAGACTGTTTGCACATGCTCAGTGATGTTGGAGGAGGAGGTCTCCCCTCCTCCTCGGCCAGGCACATGGCTAATTAATATTCACTGCACGGTGTGTCGTGCAGTGTTTACTTCCAGGAGCGCCGCTCTATGCGGCGATTGGCTGGCGGGTCCACGTGATGCCGCATACATCCAAGAGTACGCATCACGGCATCACAGGACGCATGAAGAGCCGCTTAACGCGGCTCAATGTAACATCCAGCTTCAACCCCACTATGCGACCTTAACGTGGCATCTAACGCAACGTCTTAGTGGGAAAGAAGCCTAAAGATAGAGGGTCATCTGCTACAGTTTGTAGACTTCTTTTTATTCACAAATGTTACAAAACAGGCCATACACTATCCAATCTGATTGTATAATCCTGGTACAAGCTTACCAATAGCATAGTGATAGGAGGACCAACAGATTGGATGTCATTTAGACATATAGCCCAGGTAAGTCCTTATAAAACATACTTGTAGTAACACTGTATAAAGATTGCACAATCAGATTGTATAGTGTGTGGCCAACATTAGCTTTTCTTTGTAGTTGTGGGTGTAGAATACGCTGATACCCATTTCTGGTGCGATGCAACATTACATTTCAAGGTCATTCACTGTTATGTTTTTTTTCATACACATTTAATAGAATATTATTTTAAAATACTAAAAACATTTTGTAACATAACATTTTTTTTCTTAATCACAACTCCTAATGACTGTAAGTTTTTTTTTTTTTGTTTTTTGTTTTTTTTTTAATTTTTGGCTTAAAGCCCAATCTACACGATATGATTCTTTGTGCGATTAGATTACGATTCTATTTATGATCCGATTAAATCCGACATGTCTGATCGGGATTTGATTTGATTTGCCTGGAACCCACTACAAATTGCTATTGCAATCGCTAGCATTTTTAATGAGCGTTTTGTAATCAATTTCATGAGCATTTTCTGGCGATTTTGGTTGCGATTTAAAAAAGTGTAAGCTTTTTGCCAGCGATTGTGTAGCGATTATAATTCGGATTGGTCCTTTCAATTATTTTTTTTTTACAGTGTGCAGTAATTTAAAAACAGTAGCAAATCGCTCTGTGTAGGTTTTGACGAACGATTACGCCAGCGTTTATATACTTTACATTGCAGAAACGCTAACGCTCCAAAATGCTGCCTGTCCTGCGTTTGCGATTTTGGTAATTGCAATGGCTCCAGTGGAATTTGGCCCATCCATTAACATTAGCTGAGTGTTTAGGGAAATTGCCAGCGTTTTGAAAACCTCCCTAAACGCTCAATAAATTGCTCTAGTGGGTTCCAGCACTGAATTATGCTCTCCTGAATTGCAGTGCTAGCCTCAAAAGAGTTATGTCAGCTGCTGAGGTAGAAGGTGGTTTGGGGTCAGGTGATGGTTCTGTGGCGGTGAAAGTGCTGGTCACTGGATGGACAATCTCCTGCCAGTTGTCAGTTTTGTGAAGGAATCCTGGGGCATGTGACTTTCTTTTCCAATAGGAATTTCTTTGGAATGAATGTTCCAAATATGAAAATGGTGTGTGCAGCAACAGCCTCCTATTCACCTTCACTAAGGATGACATATCTGGGAGGGGGAACCAGGTATTTAATACATGGTGTCAAACAAAGTATTAGTGTAGACAGGTTTTAATTACAAGTGCACCACACTTTAAAGAGTACTCTAGAGCCTAGGTTCTCAACATGTGGTACGCGTACCCCAGGGGGTACTTCTAATGGTTCCACGGGGTACTCGGCCTCAATATACTTGGCCAAGAATAACAAATTTAGAGTTTTAGAAAATGGTTAAACTTATTTAAACAACACCAAATTAGTGTTTTAGCTAATTAAAAGCAATGGTAAATGCTTGGAAATTGTTTAGAACCAATTATCATGTACTACGATCAAATATATATTTGTCAAGGGGTACTTGTGATAATGTTTACTATGCTAGGGGGTACTTGTGATAATGTTTACCATGCTAGGGGGTACTTGTTGAGTACAGGGTTATAAAAGGGGTACATACCAATACAATGTTGAGAAACACTGCTCTAGAGTACTCTGTACTCTAAAATTCTTACAAGAAAAAGCATACCATTCTATTCATTATGTTCTCCTTGGCCCCTCTGTGCTGTTTCCGCCACTCCCTGCTGCAATCCTGGCTTGTAATTGCCAGTTTTAGGCAGTGTTTACAAACAAAAAACATGGCTGCTAACCAGAATGTGATAGGCTGAGAGAGGCTCAGTCTGTGACTCGTACAGAGCCTGGAGGGGGTGTGGAGAAGGTGTGTATAGCTTCTGCCTATCACAAGCAGAGCAGCACATTCCTGCTTGAGCTCGACAAAGCTGACAAAGGAAAGAAGATTAGATTATATAACAGAGATAATACAGCCACTGTGCAACTAGGAAAGGCTGCAGTAAGACAGACTAGGAAAGGCTGCAGTAAGACAGACCACATTAGAACAGGTATAGGAACTTATAGGATAGAAGAAATAAGGCTAAAAATGTTGTTAGAGTCTCTTTAAGCTAAAATCAGAAATAAATGTAGATAGACGATCGTAAAGAATTATGTGCTAAAAATGAAGTCCTATTAAAATAAGCACACTTCATACATACACAAGCACCTCGGGAAACCTTGAGCTTTCTGAGGGAAAAGAGTTCAGTTTTAGTTTAAACACACAAGTTCATGTCACGGGTCTCTCAGCAGGGTAGACAGATTTTCCCTTTTCCTTCCCTATTTGAGCGATGTTTATATATGATGTAATGTAAATATTAGTACACTCTGACTGCTGTATATAGAAAACGTTACATTTTACATGACATAACACCTAGAAGTGCATTCTTCCATGCCCCACACCCCAGGCCTGACACAATAGATGGCCTGGACTGATAGATTATTTTTAGAATCTATTGGGCTCTATTCACAAAACTTCTCATAAATGACTTCTCACCTAAGTTATAAAAATAACCTTTCAGCACATTTACAAGCAAAATAATTACTCAAAGTAAGTTGTTCCTGATTAACTTAATTTCAATATTACTTTTCTTTATTATATCATAACGTGATAAGAAACAGAGGCTCCAAAAGGTTAAAAACATATTTAGTATATCATATTTTTGCTCTTTGGGAGCTTAAAAATGTAACATAGGTGAGGTGAAAACAGGTCAAAAAGCTTTGTGAATCATGCCCAATATAGGGATTTATTGACCTACCTTAAAGAGAAACTCCAACCTAGACTTGAACTTTATCCCAATCAGTAGCTGATACCCCCTTTTACATGAGAAATATAATGATTTTCACAAACAGACCATCAGGGGGCGCTGTATGACTGATTTTGTGCTGAAACCCCTCCCACAAGAAGCTCTGAGTACCGCGGTACTCTGGGCAAACTGCCACAATGTAACAAGGTTCACAGACAGGAATTAGCTGTTTACAGCTGTCTCTAACAGCCAAAACAGCTAGGAGCAGCTACATAACCTGCCCACAGTAACAATGTCACCATGTAATACATGTCAGAATGTGAATCTGGGAGAGGAAAGATTTTACAATGAGCAAACACGGACTAAATCATTTATACATAATTATGTTAAAAAATGAAGCACTTTTTTTTACTACATTATTTTCACTGGAGTTCCTCTTTAAAGGACAGCTGTAGTGAGAAGAATATGGAGGATGCAATATTTAGTTTTTGTTAAACAATACCAGTTGCCTGGCAGCCCTGCTGATCTATTTGGCTGCAGTAGTGTCTGAATAACACCTGAAATAAGCATGCAGCTAATCTTGTCAGATCTGACAATATCAGAAACATCTGAGCTGCTGTTCAGGATCTATAGCTAAAAGTATTAGAGGCGAAGAATCAACAGGATAGCCAGGCAACGGTTATTGCTTAAAAGGAAATAAATATGGCAGCCTATATATCCCTCTCATTTCAGTTGTTCTTTAAAGTGGACCCAAATTAAAAAATACAAGATTTTTAGAAATAAAATCTATTTTCTAAATTATAATAATAAATAGCAGCCTTTTTTCTGCTGCATGATGACAAATATAAAATATTTTACATATATTGGAGGAACCCCTCCCTTCCTTTCATATAGCCGGGACAGAATCCGGCAGACTGGTGGAGGAGATAAAAAAACAAAACACAGGCTGCTACTGATGATGTCACAGGGGAGGTGATCTCAGCTTGTGTGAGATTTCACATAGACGACGCCCCTGTGAGGGAGGGTAGCTGATAACAAACACACCCATGATCTAAAACCTCATACTAAGCTCAGAAGTAATGGCTGCCACCTGTATAACTCTAGTTATGAAAAGAGAAGGGTGAAAAGCATACACTGAGATGCTCATAGGCTTGAAGGAGTGTTTATTTAGCTTTGTATGTGACAGTGGTGCAACTAAATATTTTGAATTAAAAAAATGTTTGGTTTGGGTCAGCTTTAACATTCTCAGGCCTGGAACCTACTAGGAGCACATTTCTGAGAGCTTTGTGATTTGAAAGCTCTTGCTAATGTAATCCTATTGGTGTGTTCCCACTTGAGCAATGTGATTTTATAAAAATCCCCCATAGCATTGCATTAGCAAGAGCTTTTTCAAATCACTAGTGCTTAGAAAAGGCTGCTAGTGGGTTTGAGCCCTTAGACAGGCTCTCACGCCAGGGATCCATGTGTATTGGTAGATATAGCGTGCAATTTGCCTACTCTCATTTTTATGAAAATGTCAACAAATCATTTACTTCTCTGGAGATGTTCAGGGCCCTGTGCAGTCACTGCACTTGCTTGCATTAAAGTGAATATCCAGACTAAAAATCGACTCAGCAGCACTGAAAAGGCCTGGTGTTTCTTGAACAGTTTCACAGCATTAGAACTTTGTTTCTCTTATACAAGCCTCATTTTTAACTGCACAGAAGAAAACTGCCCGGACATTTTTCCCCTGATGCTGTGCAAAGCATGATGGGATTTCTGATGTTGTTGCTCTCGTTCTGCTGTTTTGGTGCAAAAAAAAATTTCATACATTTTGAATTTGACATTTAAAGCCTAGCGTGTGCAGCTGGGAGGGGTTATCAGGACACAGGACAGTTGGAACTGTGTCTCCTGCTCCCTGTCACCTCCTTCCAACCAAAAAGATGGCTGCCCCCATGAATCACAAATATTTGCCTGTTCTTTTAAAACAGGGCGAGTAAGAGATTATTTTACCAATCTATTCTAATTAACATAATGAATGTAACTTAATGACAGTAGGTTTGTTTAGGCTGAAGTTCCCCTTTAAGTGCTAGCGAGTGGTAAAACCAGGCCGTTGTCTCTGCACTTCAAGGTGAATTTATGTACAAGTAAGTGATACTTCCCAGCAAAAATAAAGGCAGATGAGCAAGAAATGATAGGTCCTATCAGTCACCTTGGGGTTTTTATTATTTTACACAAGCAAGGAAAAATCATAACAACCCCTCCCCCATCCTTTTTAACCTCTTGACTCCCATGTAGGCTGGAGTAAACAAGATGGCTGAATCAGGCAGCACAGGGTTCTGCAATACTGAGCCATACCAGCCAGTTCCATGACATGGGGAGGGGGCTCTGCAGAAGAGGAGCGAAAACCCTCCTTCTATCCTGCAAGGCCCTGTCCATGTGAAGGGACAATGGGTTCATCCCCAGCGCCTTCTCAGGAATGTCGGGGTAACTACACACAGGAGTATGGGGATAGGTCCTGAGGGGAATTGTGGTAGACCCTCGGTGCATACCTATGAATATGCCGCCGGAATTTGGGGGCAGGATAAAGCCGATATAGGGCTCACCCTGCTCCTGCACAAGTCCCCGGGGGGGGGGGGGGGGGTTAATTACTATTTCCCCTCCAGGTTGCTGTGGATGGTAGCGAATGATGTAATTTGGCTTACAGCTATTGCTGGTGGGCGAATTAGAGTTTTAAAAGTAATTTGAGCTCGTCCTTTTGACAGCGAGCGTCCAAATTAATCAGTGAGCACTGCTATAGCTGTAATTCCTATTACGGCCTATGGTGGCGCCGGCTGCGCCCAAATCTCCTGCACTGTTTTAACAGAGCTCGACACCTGGGAGCCCTATTTAATAATGGGACCCTAAGTGTCTGTCCTCTTCCAGGTAAATAGGTATAGTTAGTCATTTATAACCCCCTACCTATTTATAAACGTTTACCTTGCTCTAAACCAGGGATGTGAAACCGGTCCTTCCACACATTTTTGGTACAGCTCAGATTAATTGATGGGTCTGAATGAGGAAAGGTGCGGTCCATCAGTTAGAACACATTCCTCTCTTTCTCAGTCCATCCTAAAAACTAGCATGGATCTGGAGTTCGACACCTGTGCATAAACTTTATAGAATTCTGCCCAAGAGATAACATAAAAAATGCAAATAACAGCTGCTACAACTAATTGCATGGATATTGTGTTTTTCACATTACTTTGAGCTAAAGGCAGGTAGCTAAATGGGAAATTAGGGTTTCTGCACACTGTCTGGTGCTGTAAACTTTGACGCACTGCACCAGTCAGTTAGAAGCCATGATAGGCTCTCAGTCAGTAGGAGGGCATGGCTGCAGTTGCCGGCAGTCTCACCCCTGGCATAGCCATGTGACACAGGGAGGAATGTTTGTGTGTGAGCAAGCAGCACTCACAAACAAAATGAATCAATGGGATGTAATGCAGTAAACTGCATTAAGCAGAATTAGGTGTCTTACCGCATGATGTGTAGAGGTTAATGCATTGCAGTCTGCCCTACTAATTGTGCAGGGAGGCCCTTCTTAGACCTGGAACCCACTTGCAGCGTTTTGTGTTTTGAAAAATATTTTTTCAGGCCTCATTCACACCTAAAATGGCAAACGCAAGCTTTTTGTGTCTTGTGGTCTTTCTTTTTCCCCCCTTTCGGCGCACCACTGCCACGCTGTGTTCCTGGTAAAAGCGCTTTTCCAGAGCGGTTTTGTAATTCACTCCCTGACCCAGAAAAGAACAGACTAACCAGCAAGCTCATGGTGAACCAGAACTCATTGGAGTGTGTGAGGGGCTACAATGGTCCTATAAAGCCCCTTACTAAGATGCTAAGAAAAACAAGTTTGTTTTCTTAAAATAGAAAGAATGTGCAATAATTCAGGTTGGAGTGAGCTTGAGAGTCTTCTTAAGCTCACTCTAACCTGAATTATCGCAAATTCTTTCTGTTTTAAGAAAGCAAACTTTTGTTTTACCTGGAAAAGAATACAATGTACTTATTCTAAAAAATGCGAACGCAATCACAGCATAAAGCGATTTTCGGAGTGTTTAGCGCTCTTCCTATACCTTTCATTATATTACAAAAACGCCCCTAAAATGGTACAGGCACCGTTTTGCTGAACGCACAGCGCACGAACCGCACCGATATGAACCTTCTCATAGAGATTCATTGCACAAGCGTTTTGTGGGTGGTTTTAAAAATTGAATGCTCTTGAAAAAAGGCCGAAAACGCCCCTAGTGTGAACGAGCTCTCATTTACATGAATAAGAATCTCTGCACAATCGCCGCTATTTTCTAAAATCACGGCAAAATCTGTTTGAAAAATTCTGACGATTTTTCCGCGATTCTCATTTGAGTGAATGAGAGAGCATTTTTTACAGGGCTGTGGAGTCGGAGTCGTGGAGTCGGGCAATTTTGGGTGCCTGGAGTCGGAGTCGGGAAAAAATGCACCGACTCCTAATGAAGTTGTAACTGTAATTAAAATAGAAAATATGATAAAATGGTCTATTTCTCAGATAATAGTCATTAAAAATAATGTATATATACAGTAATAGCTGTGCTTAGTCCACAAAAATGAAATAAACCAATCAAAATTAGTTACTTGTGCTGCTTCAATAAAGCAGTCCCCGTATTTTTAAGGTCAGATATACATATCTGATTGTGACTGTATATATGATGTGTACACATGAATCTCTTATATATGTTACGGCCAGAACCCGAAGTGTGGCCACTTCTAGTTCTGGCCGGCCACTTCGGGTTCTGGCCGGCCAATGCGCGAAGTGGCCGCAGCGCAGCGGCCAATGTTAGAAATGGAATGTTTCCTTTTAATATGAATGTAGTTTTCCTGGCCGTATGTAGCAAAAAAAAACAGTTCGTTCATTGAATGAAATGAAGCCGCCCGGCTTCTGCTCCGCCTCCTCTCCTCCGCCCCTGCCTCTCTCTCTCTCTCTCTCTCTATCTTCTTCGGGCAGCCGGCGGGGACACGCGTGTCCCCGAGAGTCGTTCGTGGCGCCAGGAAAGCAGAGCGGGGAGGCTGCAGACATTGCTTCTGCCAGCCCCCGCTCTGCAGGGACGAACGACAGGATTGCCTGCTGCTACGAACGACTCTGGAGGGGACACGCATGTCCCCCGCTGCCAGTGTCGGGGAGAAGAGAGAGAGAGAGAGGCAGGGGCGGAGGAGAGGAGGCGGAGCAGAAGCTGGGCGGCTTCATTTCATTCAATGAACGAACTGTTTTTTTTTGCTACATACGGCCAGGAAAACTACATTCATATTAAAAGGAAACATTCCATTTCTAACATTGGCCGCTGCGCTGCGGCCACTTCGCGCATTGGCCGGCCAGAACCCGAAGTGGCCGGCCAGAACTAGAAGTGTCCACACTTCGGGTTCTGGCCGTAACATATATACTAAATAACATCTATGCTGTAAGAATAAAGCCTGATGTGTAGCTGTGTCACTAATAGAGATGGTCAACGAGATGGAAATAATTCTGCATTGATGCTGATTTATGCAAATGTCTGCACTTCCTTTGCTGATGAAATCAAATAATTTGATATGTTGTTAAAATTTGGTTTGGTGACTACAAATTAAAGTGTAATTGAGACGGATGAAAAGTAAAGTTTTATACATACCTGGGGCTTCCTCCAGCCCCCTTCAGGCTAATCAGTCCCTCGCTGTCCTCCACCACCCGGATCTTCTGCTATGAGTCCTGGTAATTCAGCCAGTCAGCACTGTCCGGCCGCATGCCGCTCCCACAGCCAGGAACATTCTGCACCAATAGTGCTGCACAGGTGTAGTATGCTCCCGGCGGCGGAGTGTGTGCATGCGCACTACGCCTGACTGGCTCAAGTACCTGGACTCATAGCAGAAGATCCAGGTGGTGGAGGAGGACAACGAGGGACTGATTATCCTGAAGACGGCTGGAGGAAGCCCCAGGTATGTATAAAACTTTAATTTCATCTGTCTCAGGTTTACTTTGTTACACAGTAGTACTATACTCTACATATGCACTCCCTACAGAGCTGCAGGGAATCCACTGAGAATGCTGTGCACATGGAACACAGAGGTGTTGTCTGTTTACAATCTCCTCATTCCCCTGCAGAGTATCTGCACATCATTCTTACATGCACCCACACTTACATTGCCTAGGGCCTGATAGATGTTCTTTGTTCCGGTTTCTACCTTTTACAAGTACTCTTACCAAGGACTAATTTTAGTCTAAAGGGAATAAATCTAGTAGTCTACATATCCTTCTCACTTCAGTTGTCTTGTAAAATTCCTAAGCGTTGGCAGTTAAGAGACGAATGTTACATACTTTATATCAACAAAATTGTAATATGCAAATTAGAGGAGTCTGAGTCGGTGGAATCCTAAACTGAGGAGTCTGAGTCGGTGGATTTTTGGACCAACTCCACAGCCCTGATTTTTTTAAAACTCAAGCACTGCCGGCAGAAATGCTGCAGGTGTTGACTGCGGCGGGTCCTACTGCGGTAATGCACTGCATGCATGATACAACAAATGCCTTATTTTATTACTATATGCAGTGCGTTACCGGGTGACCTGCATGTATAACTGGGAAGTGAGGCATACTTTCAATTAAAAGTATGCCTCACAGATTTGTGGGGACCGTCATGGTGTGCTCATATAACAATACACCACAAAAGTGTAAAAGGGGTCGAGGACTTTACACACATAATTCTGCAATTTACTGCATATGTTACGGCCAGAACCTGAAGTATGGCTACTTTGGGTTCTGGACGGCCAAAATGCAAAGTGGCTGTTCTACTGCAGCTAATGTGAGAAATGAATAGAGTCCAGTGGCTCCGGCTCTTCTCCTTGCCCCCCTCGATGGCTCTGCCTCCTCCTATAACCTATGGCAGAGGGTGGGTAGGGTTACTGGACCGACTCTCTCCCCACACACACTCACCAAGTTTTTTGTCACTGCAGGGCAAGACTTGGAAGAGCAGGCAGTAGGAACGCTGAAGACATAGCTTCCACTAGCACCTGCTCTGCAGTGCCAATGTATAGGAACGGAATAGGTGGCACGAATCCCTGCTTCTCACAGTACTTCCCCTCAGTTGGAAACGGTGAGGGGGAAGATACAGGGTGGGTAGGGATACTGGACCAGCTGTCAGTGGTGAGAGGAGGGTCAGGGAAGGAGCCCATCCTGCGGACTCTATTCATTTCTCACATTGGCCGACTGGTGAGAGGAGGGGGAGGAGCCGGAGGTGCCAGATTCTATTCATTTCTCACATTGGCCGACTGGTGAGAGGAGGGGGAGGAGCCGGAGGTGCCAGATTCTATTCATTTCTCACATTGGCCAAAGTAGAGCAGTCACTTCACATTTTGACTGGCCAGAACCCGAAGTGGCCAGACTGGTTTCTGGCTGTAACATATACACTCCAGTAGAAGCTGTCCAAACCAAACTGCAATTGGCTGAAGACACAGAAAATGCATTCTGGTGTGCACAGTCCCCAACAATGTTACTAATGGGTGCTTCCTGTGGGATTTATACACACAGATTCCCCGGAGACCAGAGCGCACCACATTCCAAGCAGCAACTCGCAAAGATTTCACGCAGAAGGAGATTGGAGATCTGCTGGATGGAGTGAAGAAGTTTGGACACCACTGGAACGCCATTTTGTGGTCCTATCCCTTCCAGAATGGGAGAACGAATGTAGATTTAGCTAAGAAATACAAACATTTGCAAATGCAACAAGCAGATGTAAAAAATGTGGAGTAATAAACTTACCGTAACCAGTTCCAGTTCCCAGCAATGTTTATATTTCAGCAGTGTTGCCCTATCTACAGATATATTAATTATGTATGACATGTATTTTTATTTTCCAGGACAATGTAAGCTTTCTTTGGGTAATAATTTTCCAAGCATTTTATTTATAGGCACTTTACAGGGAATTTTTTCTTTTCATTTTTTACAGATTACTACATGACATGCCACGGCACAGCTATAAACACCTCAAAATATATTATTTTTCTCTTCCCAAATAAAATAACACAAAAGCCTAATTTTATTAGCATGTAACAGACTATTATTCCGAGCCTGCTCGTCTGTAGTGATCGAATCTGATCGCTAGAGTGACAATTCAGAGGCCCTGGTACTGTACTGATGTATCGCTAGGCAACAGAGCGATGCATCTGTACAGCATCAGAGCCCCTGTCACCTTGACGATCGCATATCATTGCTACAGGTGACAGGAATGAAAGGTGTATACGCATTCTAAGGGCCCATTCATACTTATAATTGCAAAAGGCTAGTGATTAGCACTAGCGTTTTGCAGTGGCAATTTTTACTTGATAAACATGTATTTTTCACTGGACATTGCAATCTCTTTAAAGTCGTGAAAAAAATGCTGCATGTAGCGTATTTGCACTTAGTGCTTTTTGCGAATCGCCAGTGATCGCTGCAGTGATGCATAAATCTGCAACATTCTGTCCATCTTTGCGCTGAAGTGCAATCCAGACAGCAAGCCATGATACAGATAGCATTTCCCTACATGCAAGCTGCCTAGATCTGTAGCTAGCGGAAACAGGCCCTAACTTGGTTGAACTTAGTTCTGTTTTCTGAAGAGCTTAACGAGCAGACCAGGAAAGGAACGAGAATGCTCTAAAGCAGTGCTCACCAACCCTGTCCTCAAGGCCCACCAACAGTGCATGTTTTGTGGAAACCCACAGAGGTAGTTAATCAGCTCTGCTGAGACACCAATTACCTCACCTGTGCATGTTTGCGGTTTCCTGCAAAACATACTGTTGGTGGGCCTTGAGGACAGGGTTGGGGAACTCTGCTAAAGGACCCAGAGCCTTCCTTCTCCATAGATAAGTATCTGATTTTTGTTTATTTAAATTTAGCTTAGGTTTGCTTTAAGACTTGTATGCACATCCAACAAAGTGCATGACCGGCACCAAGACAATCTGTTGACACGACAAGCATTTTCCGTACAGTGATCAACTAAACGACCACCTCAACCAAAGACGAACTCCACAACATGGCTGCATTCAAAACAACAACGTTGTTCACGTGTTGGCCAACTGCACGATATCAGCCAAAAACAGTCGTGTGAGTTGTTCCGCTGGGTAGATCAGGCAAACTACCTGTTATCAGTTGCTTATCTTATCGTTTGCCATTCATTCACATGCCTGATTGTTGTCCAACTCACCAAAATCAGACAATCTGTCAGTTTAGTTACAGTTTAAAATGCAAAGTGTGGATTCTAAACTTTGTGTATGACCATCTGATGCAATCCTACCTAATAAAAGGCAAGTGTCCCATGTCCGTCCATCAGTGCTTTTTGTGCACTGCGCATGTGCAGGGACACAGAGACACTCCCGAGAGCCAGATGAGGACGGGGCCAGAAGCGGGGGCGCTGTTGCGGTTCTCTGCAAGGAGATAGGCGAAAAATAGCCGATCGCTGTCGGGTCCGCTCTACTGTGTAGGCGCTGGAGACTTGCGCCTGCACAGTAGAGCGGCCCAACAGCGATCGGCTATTTCTGCCTATCTCCGAGCGAAGAGCTGATACTGCGCCTGCGCTGGAGTCGGGAAGGTAAATATTTACATCCCCGCTGTTCGGGGAGCTTTGTCACCGTGGGACGGGGGAAGCCTCAATAGGATCCGGAGGCTTCCCCCACCTGATGTGAGTACCACCCCCCGGGGGAGGATTTTTTTGTTACAGGTTTTCTTTAAAAACAGTACATTGTAATTTATCACAAGTAACAGTATGATAGCATGTTGAAACAAGAAACCAAAAGTAGCGTTCACAGACCAAAAATGAATTACCAACAATCAATGAAGAAACTTGGGCTAACACCAGTCTCTGCAGGTGGAGCGCTTCCTTGCTAATTGTGTGTTAGCTAGAAAAGGCCAACGCTCAAAGTCCAGTCTCTTATGCAGAAGATCTGTACAATGAAGGTAGGTTCAACACATGGGGGTATAAGACAAATCCACAGTGTCCCTCCCCCCCTTTATGCATAGACTCACCGGATCCTATGGCCAAACGGGCCCAACACTGCATCAAGGGTATTGGCCACCCCTCGGCCTCGGTGGCACAGTCTGCTGGGCTCTTGTCTCTCCAGGGCAGTGGGCCACCTCCAAAGAAAGACACTTCACATAGCGTAAGAGTGTAACAAAACACTTCCGCATTTATTGTGAAAAGTAAACTCTGAAAATGGTGTTTCTGCCAGACGTGACATGCAGCTGCTTATGCATTGGGAGGCACACAGCTCTATAGCGTAGCGTATAGGCTGTAAACTAGGTCTCTATGCCCAAAACACCGCCGCTGCAATTCGGGCGGAGCCATGTAGCGACTACGCATGGCATCACCAGACGCTATACAAATTGCTTTTTCAAACGCTTTGCGATTTCCCTATACCTTCTATTGAGCCAAAGCACTCAGAGAATGGTACAGGTAGCGCTTTTGCAAGCGGAAAGCAATCGAAACGTTCATGTGTGAACACTCATAGGAAATCATTTCACAAGCGCTTTTAGGGCGATTCCTAAAATCGCCAGCGCTTAAAAAAATCCGTAAACGCTCATAGTGTGAACAAGCCCTCTCAACCACTGCAATTTGGCTGCATTTAAATTGCACTGGAGAGCGGTAGACTGAACTGCTCGGCAAATGCTCAGTTCTGAAAGAGCCTAAGGGCCCATTCACACTGGGGCGATTACTAGTGCTTTTTAAAGCGCTATCGCAATATTAAGTACATGGCAGTGATCTCACTGCCGTGATAATCGGTGATCAAAACTTGCTACATGCAGCATTTTCTCACGATTTTAGAGCGATTACTATGCTAAAAAAGCACTAATAGAAATCAGTGATTTTACCGCCTTAATCACAGTAAAATCACCAGCGCAAAATGCTAGCACTAATCCAGGGGTCGAGTCCTGCGTGAACGCGGGGGAACGGCGTCCACTCACTTTTTTTGGACAGTGGACACCGTCCCCCCTAGCACCCTGGAGGGGAGCAGCGCAGCAGAGAGGAGCATTGTGCGCAGCGTGGGTAAGGGCGGACGTTTCCCCCCCCTCACCTTGGGGCTCCTCTCCGTGGCTCTCCCCTCCATAAAGAATGCAGCGGCGGTGACTGGCAGCGGCATCAGTGGGCGGGACTTACCTCCTCCAGCGTTCCGGGTTGACGCTGTTCGTGCAGCTACTCTGGTCTTCACTAGACCCAGAGTAGCTGCACGAACAGCGTCCACTTGCCGGAACACTGGAGGAGGTAAGTCCCGCCCACTGATGCCGCTGCCAGCCACCGCCGCCACATTCTTTATGGAAGGGAGAGCCACGGAGAGGAGCTCCAAGGTGAGGAAGGGTGGGGGGGGGAAAACGTCCGCCCTTCGCCACGCTGCGCACAATGCTCCTCTCTGCTGCGCTGCTCCCCTCCAGCTGGGGGGACACCTATACACCTGGCTACATATACTGGGGCCACTATACACCTGGCTACATATACTGGGGCCACTATACACCTGGCTACATATACTGGGGCCACTATACACCCGGCTACATATACTGGGGCCACTATACACCCGGCTACATATACTGGGCACATATACACCTGGCTACATATACTGGGGCCACTATACACCTGGCTACATATACTGGGGCCACTATACACCTGGCTACATATACTGGGGCCACTATACACCTGGCTACATATACTGGGCACATATATACCTGGCTATACTGGGGGCACCTATACACCTGGCTATACTGGGGACACCTGAACACCTGGTTACATATACTGGGGACACCTGGCTATACTGGGGACACCTATAGACCTGGCTACCTATTCTGGGGACATCTATACACTTGGCCACCTATTCTGGGAATATCTATACACCTGACCACCTATTCTAAGGACATCTATACACCTGGCTACCTATTCTGGTGACATCTCTACATCTGGCCACCTATTCTGGGGACAACTATACACATGGCTACTTATACTGGGGACACCTATAGACCTGGCTAGCTATACTGGGGGTACCTATTTTGGGAGAACTGCTGTCAGATCTGTATTTTTGGGGAACCGCTGATGCCAGATTACGTGTGTTTTGGGGAACCGCTGCCAGATTGTGTATGTTGGGGGACCAAGTTACATGTATTTTGAGTGTTACGTGTATTTTGGATGATCCACTGCTAGGTTTCGCGTATTTTGGGGAACTGCTTCCAGATTTTGTGTATGTTGGGGGAACTGCTGCTGCCAGATTGTCTATTTTGGTGGAACCACTGCCATATTATCTGTATTTTGGAGGAACCTCTGCCAGATTGTGTATTTTTGGTGAAATGCTGTCAGATTACATCTACTTTTTGGGGATACACTACGACAGAGCTCAAACTTCCCCTGGCAGACCTTTTATACCACTGCTAAGGCCATGTATATTTGGCCCCAACCATGACCACGCCCACGCTATGCTTGACCACGCCCATTTTTGGGCACGCTGCGCTCTGCGTGGCGCAGAGGTTTTTAGGGTGAGTCCACTCACTTCTTTTTCCAGGACTAGACCCCTGCACTAATCGCTAGCGTTTTGCGTTTGCAAGTGAGAACGGGCCCTAACTGTAGAAGCCTATGATGCATCAGACACATTAATTGAGGGAAATGAATGCAGGGGACCACATTGCATTTTATTTTGTTTACCAAAGAGATCTAAAGAATTTGCACTCACCTTAAACATCTGGGCCCATATGCAATTCGCTTTTTCTCCTGAGCTTCCTTCCAGTTGATATTTTCACAACTTGTCATAAAATGCCTTTTAAGCCACCAGCAAGCAAGAAAATATTCAGAATAAATTTGAAAGCACTTTTTCACCAACTTTTTGGTAATTTTTCAATTGTAAAATGCTGAAAAGTTAGTTTAAAATAGATGAAAATTATCTCCTAGGATTTTCATTATATTTGAACTCTATCCTTACAGCAAACTATCTCCAATTGGGAAAGGGGAAAAATAGCTGCACAAATGCTTTATACGCACCTTGAGCTTTCGCTGCCTAAAGAATTGTTTGAGATCGTCTACATACAGCAGGGCTGCCCAATAGGTCGATCGCGATCTACCAGTAGATCGCGACCGCCTGATTGGTAGATTGCGGCCTCTTGGCCGCGTCCCATTGAATTTTGCGGCCAACAGCTGTAGAACACGGCCGATTGGCGGCATCCTATCAGATTCTGCTGCTGGTTGCTGTGTTCATACATACAGCGCTATGCAGCCAATCGGGAGGAGAGAGGCGCGGCTGAGAAGCCAGTGGCGGCTCTGCCATGACACAGTGTCATGGCTGGGGGCAGCACCTGAAGCAAACTTCCGCCTCCACTCACGCTGCCCGCCGGAGCCTCCATCAGCTGCCGAATTACATATCTGCCCTCCAGGCAGCCGTGGCTGAGGGAGTGAAGCCAGGACGCCACCGCTGGAGCGAGGTAAGCGTGCCCGCCCTACACTAAACGCACTGCTTACCTCTACTGAGGCACATATAACCAGCTATCCTATACTGAAGGCACCTATACCCAGCTATCCTATACTGAAGGCACCTATGCACAGCTATCCTATACTGATGGCACCCATGCCCAGCTATCCTATACTGATGGCACCCATGCCCAGCTATCCTATACGGAAGGCACCTATGCCCGGCTATCCTACACGGAAGGCACCTATGCCCGGCTATCCTATACTAAAGGCACCTATACCCAGCTATCCTATACTGAAGGCACCCATGCCCAGCTATCCTATACTGATGGCACTCATGCCCAGCTATCCTATACTGATGGCACCCATGCCCAGCTATCCTATACGGAAGGCACATATACCCAGCTATCCTATACGGAAGGCACCTATGCCCGGCTATCCTATACTGAAGGCACCTATGCCCAGCTATCCTATACTGAAGGCACCTATACCCAGCTATCCTATACTGAAGGCACCTATATCCAGCTATCCTATACTGAAGGCACCTATACCCAGCTATCCTATACTGAAGGCACCTATGCCCAGCTATCCTATACTGAAGGCACCTATGCCCAGCTATCCTATACTGAAGGCACCTATGCCTAGCTATCCTATACTGAAGGCACCTATGCCCAGCTATCCTATACTGAAGGCACCTATACCCATCTTTGTATAACAAAATCACAAGAAACTGGGATGAATTGTATATGCAATTGTATTGGTTAGCGACCTTAAATCACATTACAAATACTACCAGTTTCCCACTATTGCACGCACCAAACCAACCCTCTGAACCCCCTATGTGGAACACCACCTGGCCATTCCAACCTTTCCTATAGCCTGTTATCTTCGCTATTGGGCCCAACAACACTGTTGTATCAATGCTTTGTGATTTCCATTAACCAGATATCTGGATAGTGTTCTTTCCAACATGGATAATTGCTTTGCAAAACACGTGCTGTATTATTTGATTTGGCTCAATTACTCACGCTTCCTGGAACCTGGTCTGGCTTATGTGGCGTCCTATACCCATCTATTCTATACTGAAGGCACCTATGCCCAACTATCCTATACTGAAGGCACCTATGCCCAGCTATCCTATACTGAAGGCACCTATGCCCAGCTATCCTATACTGAAGGCACATATACAGTGGGTTGCAAAAGTATTCTGCCCCCTTGAAGTTTTCCACATTTTGTCATATTACTGCCACAAACATGCATCAATTTTCTTGGAATTCCACATGAAAGACCAATACAAAGTGGTGTACACATGTGAAGTGAAACGAAAATCATACATGATTCCAAACATTTTTTACAAATAAAAAACTGCAAAGTGGTGTGTGCATAATTATTCGACCCCCTTTGATCTGAGTGCAGTCAGTTGCCTATAGACATTGCCTGAAGAGTGCTAATGACTACATAGAGTGCACCTGTGTGTAATCCAATGTCAGTACAAATACAGCTGCTCTGTGAGGGCCTCAGAGGTTGTCTAAGAATATTGGGAGCAACAACAAGAACACACAAGACAGGTCAGGGATCAAGTTATTGAGAAATTTAAAGCAGGCTTAGGCTACAAAAAGATTTCCAAAGCCTTGAACATCCCACGGAGCACTGTTCAAGCGATCATTCAGAAATGGAAGGAGTATGGCACAACTGTAAACCTACCAAGACAAGGCCATCCACCTAAATTCACATGCCGAACAAGGAGAGCGCTGATCAGAAATGCAGTCAAGAGACCCATGGTGACTCTGGACGAGCTGCAGAGATCTACAGCTCAGGTGAGAGACTCTGTCCATAGGACAACTATTAGTCATGCACTGTACAAAGTTGGCCTTTATGGAAGAGTGGCAAGAAGAAAGCCATTGTTAACAGAAAGCATAAGAAGTCCCGTTTGCAGTTTGCCACAAGCCATGTGGGGGACACAGCAACCATGTGGAAGAAGGTGCTCTGGTCAGATGAGACCAAAATATAGCATTTTGCATTTTGGCCAAAAAGTTCAGTGTGGCGGAAAACTAACACTGCACATCACTCAGAACACACCATCCCCACTGTCAAATGTGGTGGCAGCATAATGCTCGGGGGGTGCATCTCTTCAGCAGGGACAGGGAAGCTGGTCAGAGTTGATGGGAAGATGGATGGAGCCAAATACAGGGCAAACTTGGAAGAAAACCTCTTGGAGACTGCAAAAGACTTGAGACTGGGGCGGAGGTTCACCTTCCAGCAGGACAATGACCCTAAACATAAAGCCAGGGCAACAATGGAATGGTTTAAAACAAAACATATCTATGTGTTAGAATGGCCCAGTCAAAGTCCAGACCTAAATCCAATCGAGAATCTGTGGCAAGATCTGAAAACTGCTGTTCACAAACGCCGTCCATCTAATCTGACTGAGCTGGAGCTGTTTTGCAAAGAAGAATGGGCAAGGATTTCAGTCTCTAGATGTGCAAAGCTGGTAGAGAAATACACTAAAAGACTGGCAGCTGTAATCGCAGCAAAAGGTGGTTCTACAAAGTATTGACTCAGGGGGCCAAATAATTACGCACACCCCACTTTGCAGTTATTTATTTGTAAAAAATGTTTGGAATGATGTATGATTTTCGATCCACTTCTCACATGTACACCACTTTGTATTAGTCTTTCACGTGGAATTCCAATAAAATTGATGCATGTTTGTGGCAGTAATGTGACAAAATGTGGAAAACTTCAAGGGGGCCGAATACTTTTGCAACCCACTGTACCCAGCAATCCTATACTGAAGGCACCTATGCCCAGCTGTCCTATACTGAAGGCACCTATGCCCAGCTGTCCTATACTGAAGGCACCTATGCCCAGCTATCCTATACTGAAGGCACCTATGCCCAGCTATCCCTATACTAAAGGCACCTATGCCCAGCTATCCTATACTGAAGGCACCTATGCCCGGCTATCCTATACTGAAGGCACCTATGCCCAGCTATCCTATACTGAAGGCACCTATGCGCAACTGTCCTATACTGAAGCCACCTATGCCCATCTATACTATACTGAAGGCACCTATGCCCAGCTATCCTATACTGAAAGCACCTATGCCCAGCTATCCTATACTGAAGGCACGTATGCCCAGCTATCCCTATACTGAAGGCACCTATGCCCGACTATCCTATACTGAAGGCACCTATGCCCGGCTATCCTATACTGAAGGCACCTATGCCCAGCTATCCTATACTGAAGGCACCTATGCCCAGCTATCCCTATACTGAAGGCACCTATGCCCAGCTATCCTATACTGAAGGCACCTATGCCCGGCTATCCTATACTGAAGGCACCTATGCCTGGCTTTCCTATACCGAAGGCACCTATGCCCGGCTGTCCTATACCGAAGGCACCTATGCCCGGCTGTCCTATACCGAAGGCACCTATGCCCAGCTATCCTATACCGAAGGCACCTATGCCCAGCTGTCCTATACTGAAGGCACCTATGCCCAGCTGTCCTATACTGAAGGCACCTATGCCCAGCTGTCCTATACTGAAGGCACCTATGCCCAGCTGTCCTATACTGAAGGCACCTATGCCCAGCTGTCCTATACTGAAGGCACCTATGCCCAGCTGTCCTATACTGAAGCCACCTATGCCCATCTATCCTATACTGAAGGCACCTATGCCCAGCTATCCTATACTGAAAGCACCTATGCCCAGCTATCCTATACTGAAGGCACCTATGCCCAGCTATCCCTATACTGAAGGCACCTATGCCCAGCTATCCTATACTGAAGGCACCTATGCCCAGCTATCCCTATACTGAAGGCACCTATGCCCGGCTATCCTATACTGAAGGCACCTATGCCCGGCTGTCCTATACTGAAGGCACCTATGCCCGGCTGTCCTATACTGAAGGCACCTATGCCCGGCTGTCCTATACTGAAGGCACCTATGCCCGGCTGTCCTATACTGAAGGCACCTATGCCCGGCTATCCTATACTGAAGGCACCTATGCCCAGCTGTCCTATACTGAA
Organism: Hyperolius riggenbachi; assembly: GCF_040937935.1. Classification (NCBI taxonomy): domain Eukaryota; kingdom Metazoa; phylum Chordata; class Amphibia; order Anura; family Hyperoliidae; genus Hyperolius; species Hyperolius riggenbachi. Next base: position 52,722,731 of record NC_090656.1, on the reverse strand, counting down.
GGCACCTATGCCCAGCTGTCCTATACTGAAGGCACCTATGCCCAGCTGTCCTATACTGAAGCCACCTATGCCCAGCTGTCCTATACTGAAGGCACCTATGCCCAGCTGTCCTATACTGAAGGCACCTATGCCCAGCTATCCTATACTGAAGGCACCTATGCCCAGCTATCCTATACTGAAGGCACCTATGCCCAGCTATCCTATACTGAAGGCACCTATGCCCAGCTATCCTATACTGAAGGCACCTATGCCCAGCTATCCTATACTGAAGGCACCTATGCCCAGCTATCCTATACTGAAGGCACCTATGCCCAGCTATCCTATACTGAAGGCACCTATGCCCAGCTATCCTATACTGAAGGCACCTATGCCCAGCTATCCTATACTGAAGGCACCTATACCCAACTATCCTATACTGAAGGCACCTATGCCCAGCTATCCTATACTGAAGGCACCTATGCCCAGCTATCCTATACTGAAGGCACCTATGCCCAGCTATCCTATACTGAAGGCACATATACCTAACTACCTTTCCGGGGGCGAGTTCCACATGCATTTAAATGTCGGTAGATCTCCTGGCCTCGGCAAATTTTAAAGTAGCTTGCGAGCCGAAAAAGTGTGGGCACCCCGACATACAGAAACATCAAATCTCTAATGTCCGACTGCCATAGGCCACGTTCACAGTGACTGTTGCATCCCCTGTGACAGCAGGAACAGTGCAACACCAAATCAAAAAAGGGGCCCTGCGAGTTACCCGCATGTGGCGTCACATTCCATGAAGCATACAGTAATACAAAGTATGCTACACTGTAACCATTAATGCATGCAGTGCGTTACCATGCCGCGTTCTGTTGTATCTGCACTGTAAACTTCGCATAGGTGGTACATTGCAGTGTGGCGAGCCGCAACGCAAAACTGTGAACATGGCCATACTCTCTTTTGTACCTGTAGCATTCATCATCTCAACATAGTGCAGAATATGCTCATATTGCAAAAAGCCAGGAAGCATGGCTGTACAGGTATTGCTCCTAGTCTCCCAAAACGGTCAAGACATCCATCCCAGGCAGGTGTAGAAGAATCTTAAAGAAAACCTGAACTGAAAATGAAACGTCAAAATAACCATACACAAGTCATACTTACCTGCCATGTAGTCTACTCCTCAGTCCCTTTCTACTCTCCTGTGTCCTATTTGGCCACTGTGATCAAGAGAATTCCCCATCCTCCATTTTGAAAATGGCCATTACACCATAACAGCTTCCTGGTCAGCACAGAGGTAAACTGTAACATCGCCCACTTGAGCCATAGGGAAACATGGACACATCAGTTCTCCTCTCCGCTGTAACTGACAGCAACTGATATATTTCAGTTCTGACAAAATGTTGTCAGAACTGGAAGGGATCATTGTCAGAAGAAAATGTGACCTTCTGAGAGGAACTGATGGCAAGATAACTATGTATTCTTCATTTGAAGTTGCCTCATGTGTTTATTTTAAATAATTTTACTCAGTACAGGTTCTCTTTAAGGCCAGAAACCCACTAGGATTGATTTTCTGAGCGTTTTGCGATTTGAAAACTCTTGCTCATGTAATGCTACTGTATTCCCACTTGAGCAATGTAATTTTATAAAAATCCCCCATAACACCACATTAGCAAGAGCCTTTTCACATCACTAGCGATTAGAAATCGCTCCTAGTGAGATTCTGGCCTAAAGCAAGTCTGAGGCCTGGAACCCACTACAAATCGCAAATGCAATCGCTAGCGTTTGTAATGACAGATGTGAGCAATTTCATTCGCGTTTTCAGGCGATTTTGGTAGCGGTTTTAAAAGTGTAAGCGTTTTGCCAGCGATTGTGTAGCGATTTGTGATTAGCATTTTTTTATTCTGATTGGTCCTTTCAATTAATTTACATTTTTTACAGTGTGCAGCAATTTAAAAACGCTAGCAAATCTCTCTATATAGCGACTCATGAGCGATTACACCAGCGTTTATACACTTTACATTGCAGAAACACAAAATAAATGCTGCATGTCCTGCATTTGCAATTTTGGTAATCATAATTGTTCCAGTGAAATTTGGCCCATCCATTAACATTAGCTGAGCGTTTAGGGAAATCGCTAGCATTTTGAATCGCTCCCTAAACACTCAAACTCGCTCTAGTGGGTTCCAGCCCTGAAGCGATTTTAAAATAAAAAAAAAAAACCAGATACTCCCCTAAGGAGAGGGAAGGGTCGGGGTCCTATAGAGCCTTGCCAGTCTCCTGCATTTGACTCTCCCGCCGCAGGAGACTTTGGCAGACTTCAGAAGCACACTGGCTCCTGAAAACCGGCAGCTCTGTACTGCTTGAGAGAGGGTGTTCGCACATATGCGCAGGACGGAGCAGCCCCACTTTATAAGCCCAAGTGCTGCAAAAGATTGCTGAAGCCTACACAATGCGGAAGAGAGTAGTCCACGTCCGTACGGAGCCTGCGGAGGAATGCCGTGGCCGGGAGGAGAACAGGAAAGTTCAATAGGAACCAGAGCCTTCCCTCTCCATAGGTGAGCATCTGTTTTTCCCTTTAGACTCCCTCTAAAGTGAACCCAAGGTGAGAGGTATATGGAGGCTGCCAGATTTATTTCTTTTTAAGGAATAGCAGTTCCCTGACTGTCCCATTGATCCTCTGCCTCTAATACTTTTAGCCATAGACTCTGAACAAGAATGCAAATCGGGTGTTTCTGACCTGGTCAGATCTAGATTAGTTTCATGCATGTTGTTGGTGTAATGCAGACACTACTGCAGCCAAATTGATCAGCAGGGCTGCAAGGCATCTGGTATGGTTTAAAAGGAAGTAAATATGGCATCCTCCATATCACTCTCGCATCAGGTTCACTTTAAGCTCTTGCCAATTTCTAGATTGGACTGGTTGGAATGTGTATGGTGCAGTAAATGTGTAAGGGCTCGTTTCCACTCGAGCGAATCTGCATGAGTTTCCTGCATGCAGATTCGCTCAACTAATACAAGTGGATGGCGCCGTTTCCATTTGTCAGGAATTCTGTGCGGCTCACTCTGCAGAAAAAAATCTGCACAGCAGAGCCGTCAGAATTCACACGCCGCACACCCGCACGCAAATCGTCGGTAATGTTACTAAATAGGAAAACCGCAAGCTCTTTAATCTTGCGGTTTTCCCGGCGTTTCCGCGTGCAATTTAGTCTAAAAACCCATGTCAATGCTTGCCGGCATTGACATGGTTAAAAATCGCGTCAAAACCGCGGGCGATTCCGCGTGAAAATCTGCATGGAAACGTCAACGAATCCGCAACCGCATGCGGATTCGTTGACGCGGTTTCCACGAGCAAATCGCGGCGCTCAAGTGGAAACGTACCCTAACTGTCCTATGCATTTTTTTTTTGTTTTGTGTAAAGAAAATTAAAGAATGTATCAAAAACATGGAAATTTCCATTGACCTACAAAGTGAAAGAAATTTAGCAAAACAAAGTCAACCAGTAGCTAGCATCTGGTTCATTACCTGTCCTTGGAACTGTAATGCAAATAACCTGCCTCTGTTTATCTCATTCAAACAGCAAACAGGGGAGCCAGCCAGCTGGCTTGGGAGAGGGTTTAAAACCCCTGCAGCTGATAACTTGTGACGGGCACAGATGAAAAGAAAAAGTATAAACCCTGCCCAGTCGTTGAAGTTTCATGGAGTACTCTTTTAAACTGTGCTTAAATGAAAGGTCCAAGCAAAATAAAAAAATGAGTTTCACTTACCTGGGGCTTCTACCAGCCCCATGCAGCCATCCTGTGCCCTCGTAGTCACTCACTGCTGCTCCAGTCCCCCGCTTTTTACGCGTTACTGGTTCAATGCATACATTTTTACACATTGAACCGGTAACGCATAAAAATATATGCGTTAAGGTTCCTGCACTGGCAGGAATGCGTAAAAATGTACGCAATGCGGCCCGCCGACCTCCGAGGTCGGCAAGCTGCCAGCAGGGGACTGGAGCAGCAGTGAGTGACTACGAGGGCACAGGATGGCTGCTTGGGGCTGGTAGAAGCCCCAGGTAACAAACTTTATTTTGCTTGGACCTTCCCTTTAAGCCTGGTACACACCTTCAATTTTGATTGGTCAATCACTGACCAATTTTACCACCATGTATTATGGGGGTTTACCTACACCAGGGGTGACTAAACTTCTTAGACCAAAGACCACATTGCTGTTGAGAGTGCTAGCAGGCCGAGCAAGGGACTGGGACGCAGAGGCATGTTCCCTGCTTTTTGCATTGCCTATGCACTTCTGCAAAAACACCCCTCTCTGGTAACGCCCCTTCCCAGCACTCAATGGTGCAGCTCTGTGATGAGAGGCACGCTCGTTTTTCCCTTTTATTAAAATGAAACGAATTACTAATGCTACCCAATGCAGGTAGGGGTGTGTGTGTGTGTGTATGTGTGTGTATGTGTGTGTGTGTGTGTGTGTGTGTGTGTACACTGTGTGTGTCTGTGTGTGTGTGTGTCTGTGTGTGTGTGTGTGTGTCTGTGTGTCTGTGTGTCTGTGTGTCTGTGTGTGTCTGTGTGTCTGTGTGTCTGTGTGTCTGTGTGTGTCTGTGTGTGTCTGTGTGTGTCTGTGTGTGTCTGTGTGTGTCTGTGTGTGTCTGTGTGTCTGTGTGTCTGTGTGTCTGTGTGTCTGTGTGTCTGTGTGTCTGTGTGTCTGTGTGTCTGTGTGTCTGTGTGTCTGTGTGTCTGTGTGTCTGTGTGTCTGTGTGTCTGTGTGTCTGTGTGTCTGTGTGTCTGTGTGTCTGTGTGTCTGTGTGTCTGTGTGTCTGTGTGTCTGTGTGTCTGTGTGTCTGTGTGTCTGTGTGTCTGTGTGTCTGTGTGTCTGTGTGTCTGTGTGTCTGTGTGTCTGTGTGTCTGTGTGTCTGTGTGTCTGTGTGTCTGTGTGTCTGTGTGTCTGTGTGTGTCTGTGTGTGTCTGTGTGTGTCTGTGTGTGTCTGTGTGTGTCTGTGTGTGTCTGTGTGTGTCTGTGTGTGTCTGTGTGTGTCTGTGTGTGTCTGTGTGTCTGTGTGTGTCTGTGTGTGTGTGTGTGTGTGTGTGTGTGTGTGTGTGTGTGTGTGTGTGTGTGTGTGTGTGTGTGTGTGTGTGTGTGTGTGTGTGTGTGTGTCTCTCTAAGGAGCTGTGGGCCCCGGTGCAAGTTTTACATGGGGCCCCCAAGCACTCTGCTGATAATTGATACGGCACACCAAACCTGCAAAGGACAACTACAGAGTCAGAGGTGCAAGAAGGGGATGGGGAACAGTTTGTTAAGGATTACTACTATTTAAAGCATCTATAGAAGTGATTATTACCAACACAGGGCCAATAGAGAGCTAGTATTGTGCTTGAGGGAGGGCCCCGATGCAGTTGCCACCTCTGCAACCCCTATTGCTACGCTGCTGCTCCTAGGGGATATGCTCACACCTTCTCAATAGAATGCCTTGCAAACCATTGGCAAAAGAAAAAAAATATTCAAAATACTTTATAGTATTTTTTTCACCTACTTTTTGGTACCTTTTCAATAGGAAAGTGCTGACAAGATATTTTAAAGAGAAAGAAGATGAAATATCTCCTAAGAGAAAACGTGAGAAAATTAAATTATAATCAACTCTTTCTGCTCGGCTTGGTTTGAACAGCAGTTTAACAGTTGTACAAACTGCTCCTGCATGGATTCTTAGGGCTCGTTTCCACTAGTGCGGCGTGCGTCTCGTAGACGCACGCCGGCACTGAGCGGGTGGGCGGGATTGCAGGCGATTCCCATCAGCCGTGCCATGCACGGCTATGGGAATCGCAGCCTCCGCCGCGAATTCTGTGGGGGTTTCCGGCCGAATCGCTACTGCAAGCGATTCGGCCGGCGGCGCCGTTGTCCCCTATGGCAGAGTTTCCCCGCGCGATTTGCCTGCGGGGAAACTCTGCGGATTCGCGGCCGTTTCCGCGAGAGTGGAAACGGGCCCATAGCCTACAGGAGGTGAAAGAGCTGGGAGAGGACACCACCAGCCAACTCCCGCTCTGCTGGCAGCTTTATACTTTGTGCATATCTGGGTCATGTGACAGCTGTTCCAGAGGAATTTCCTCTGGAAAAGTCAGTGTCAAAATATGAAAATTGTGTATTCCCATGTTCACCTTTATAAACGATGGGGGGGGGGGGGGGGGGGGCAAACCCGAGGAGGGTGAACTAGGGCTTTAACCATAATCATGTGACTTTCATAACCTGTCTTCATCAACAAACCTGAATCTGGTTAGTTGGAAACCCATCATGGTGTACTTGTCACTATAGCAGGAAATGCTCATCAATCTCTAAGGTTCATTTACAAAATTTAGGAAGAGCATGGTTAAGGATTTAAAAAGTGGAAGGTACTTTCATTAGTCTATTGCAGGCTCTCAACCAGGGTTCCCGGGAACCCCAGGGTTCCTTGAGTATGCTACAGGGGTTCCTTGGCACCCCCCCCCCCCCCCCAATCAAGCATTGGGGGGCATCACTGCTAATTATGCAAATCATCATTTGTTGTCCCTGTAAGATAAACACACCCCCAGAATAGCTGGAAAGTAATAATGGGTCCTTTGTAGCCCCTTACTCACTCCAAGGACTTCTGGTTCCCCCCTAAGCTTGGTGAGTAATCTACTCAACCAATCCAAAACAGTCTGTATGCATGTTGGATTATTGTGGCTCTGTACAATTATCAAGCTGACACATCATTGCATTCCAGCGGTTCTAGGGGTGTGGTTAGCTTACAGGGACAACACAGGATGACTTGCATATTCAGCAGTGATGCATTGTGGGAGACATCATATGATCACTCCAATGAATAAGCACAAATGCCTTCTACTTTAAGAAGGGAAACTTTGTAGTCCATTGACCTAACAGCTGATCAGCTAACAGCCTGGTTTTAAAGAAGGGGGTCATTAGCGGTGGGGCGAGAACTTTATCATACTACCCTCCCTCTCTGATGCCAAGCACCATCCCCTCCTCTCCAATGGCCAATGCAATCCTCTCATATACCCAACGCTAACCTCCTCTCTCTGATGCCATACACCAAGGTAGTCCAACTCCAGTGCTTCGCGGGCCATCTCCAGGCCAGTGTTTAGGATGGACTGAGAAATGTGTTCTACTTTATGAACCACACCTTTCCTGATTCAGTTCCATCAATCTGAGCGAGGACCTCGGCCCTAGAAGATTGAAGTTGGAGAGCCCTGCCTTACACTACCCTACCCAGCCACCATTGAATCAGTTGTTAGGTTGACAGGCTATTAACATTGGTAGTAAAGTACCAGTGATGTAATGCTGAATCCATGGACTCCAATGTAAAATTTGGTACTGCACTAACCACCACCTATACAAGTCTATTTGACAAATACTGCAGTGAGGTCCCTGAACCCAGAGTTGTAGAATTATAAAAATCAAATGACATCATGGTGCTACTGCCACTGAAGACACCATACACAGTATATCAATGTAAAACAATGCATGAAACAAACAACTTAAATATGACATTTTATTTGTGGAAAACATTGTGGTTCATGCGCATAAGACATTTTGAACATAGAGTTAAGCTTACAACAGTTTTAATTTATTGACATTGGTCACTTCTCTTACGTTTGGCTTTTTGATACATTAACAATGTCCAATGAGAAAAAGATAGAAAACATGGATAGATTTATAAATAACTTCTTGGGATCTTGCATAACGTATATATTAATTTGGCAGATTCCGAATATTCCAGTCACTAATAAAAGATTTGGTCAGGGTGTGGTTTTTTAATTTACGGTACTTCCAAAATTTGTATGGAGAGTTTGGTCACAGACAAAGCAGACAGTTCAGACTGTAGATGTTTAACTTTAGTTCATCTTTGAACCAGAGAGAGAGATCTATGCGTTTATTCATTGCATACTTGAATTTCATTACTTTCAATCTGACCATTCATTTCATAAAGGTCTTTGTCAGATCCGTTCTCTAGATGCACCTTAATTTCCTCTTTGATAGGCAAACCGTTTCCGACACTATGCTTTTCTAATATTTCAGTCGCAGGTGGCTCATGTTCATTTCTCACGTCTTCAGCAGCAGTTTTATGGTTTTCATTTTTCTCTTCTGAATTGCAGTTTTGCAATGCGTCATGATTTTCTTTTATATCCTGTGTAGTTTGATCACTTTCATTCTTTGAAGTCTGCAAGGTTTCTTCGGTCATAGATTCGCAATTCTCCTTGACTAAATTACATTCCTGCTCTGTCGATTGCGTTTCTGGAGCATGGTCCACTTCAACAACTCCTTTTTCCTCCCTTTCCTTTCCTGCCTCTGAGATAGGTTTCTCTTCATGTGCAGAGCACTCGGAAGGTCCATTTTGGATTACAGGTGTCACATGACCAACGTTTTGCTCTTCTGAGATCTCGGCTGACTGCTCTGCTGAGCTACCTACAACAGTAGCTACCTGAACTGCATCTGTACCTGGATCTTCACACCTTTCAGAATCCTGACTGTCCTTATTTTCTGGAGGTTCAGTAGTATGCTCAGGCACTTCATTTGATTGTAGTGGTAATGATTCAGATAGCAATTCTTGTTTAGTTTCGTGTACTTTCTCAGGTTTGGAGCAAGGCACCGGTTCAGGGTCAGTTTCTGGTTTAACATCTTCGTGGAGAGAAGCTGGTGCCTCAGGAGCAGTTATCTCCACAGACTTTATCTCTGGGACTTCAGGTTGTATTGGTTCTGGAGCAGAGACCGGCTCGGGTTTTGGTGCAGAATCTGGTTCAGGTTCTTTTGATGCAGGCTCTACTGGTTCTGGAGTAGGTTCAGGCGTAGGTTCAGGCTCTGATACTGGGGTTCCCTCAGGCTTTGCAGTCTCCGTCACTGAAACAGGTTCTGACAAGGTAGTTTCTACAATCTGCGGTTCTACCACCTCTGTCTCACCAGCAGGTTCTGACTGTACAACCTCAACATCTTGTGATGGAAGTGGTTCTTTCAAAATAGGCTCTGCTGGCAAACTTTCAGGGTCTGTTTTATCAGGCACTTTTTCAGACTGTGTTGGATCCTTTGCAGCTTTCTCTGAAACTGGTGGAGGAGCGCTCTCAGTATTTTCTACTTCCACCACCGTCACTGGCTCAGATACCTCCGTGACCACTATTTCAACCTGCACAGGAGTCGACTGCTCAGTCACTGACTTCTCTAGTGGTTTAGAGCCTGAGACATCTGCTTCAGTCTCCACTTTAGATTCCTGAGTTGGTTCTTCCATAGCAACAGAAGGAGTTTCCTTCACTTCATTCTCTGTTTTGGGTTTGTTGTCCTCAGATTGACTTTTCTCGGTCTTCTTTTCACATACTTGCTCAGGTGGGGCAGTTTTACTCTTAGCATGCTCTGTTTTACCTTGCGACTGGATACTTTCTTCCACCTTCTCTTGATCTGGACTAGGTTTGCTCTCTGGCTTTTGGCCTTTGTTTGAATGGTCTTTGGTAGTGTCACCAGATGTATCCTCCACACCAGACTTCTCATCTTTTTGTTCCTCACTTGCTGCAGTGTTCTGAAATTCATCAATGGGAGTTTTCTCTCCTATTGGTTCTGCTTCATCTTTCTGCCCCTCCTGATTCTCCGTTTCCTTTTGTTCTACTTCGGTTGTATCGGTGGACTCTCCATCTTTACCAGCACCGAGGCAGTATCCCTTCTTCTTCTTACTTAGTTTTGCTCCCATGATTATATACTGCAGGAAAAGAAAAGAAAGAACATAAGAATGACATTTTTAATTTCCACAGTCATCTTTTCTTATGCTGTTGGTAAAGTCAGCTTATTACTGCACAGAACTGGGAATGAAAGCTATATTGGCATGAGATGACTGAGTCAACGTGCCAAATTCAACTCTCAAGGTGTCGCAGAGAACAATGATGCGAGTCCAATAACTGGAAGCATGCATCAGCTTCACCCCCTCGTTCAGTGCTACTTTCTTTAATGAGTCATAAATTGACAGATGGACAGTTTCCTTCTTCATGCGAGACAAGAAGCTGCTGCACTGGGACTTCTTGGCTTCATCTAAGCAACATTTTGGCACGCGCTCAATCAAACCCATCCCGATATTTATCAGACTTTTCCTACTCTGCACATGTTGGACAATCTCAGAGAAAGGCTGGCTTCTGCATCTACACAAGACTTGCTACTTGTAGGTCCCTAAAACACGACCTTATACATATTGATCTTTGTTTCTAACACAACATCCATGAATCACACAGCCCGCAGGAAGCCAGCATTTCCAATCAGGAGAAGTAGCATGCTGTGATGACAGCTGTTCAGACGACAACGCTGATTGGACCAAAGAAAAAGGATTTTACAAAAAGGGTTTTATTTACTGATGGGATCAAGAACCTAAGAAACGTTCTGCTTGCAAATATATATAGTAGTACTACGTACATGTCCCACTTTTTAGTGACAATTGGCCGGAATGCAGCTTGTACAGCTGGCGGTCTCAGTGGGTTCCTGGGACCAGAAGGCTGTGTGATAGTAATTAGCATGTGAGCCACTGGTATCCTGTGCTTTTTTTTGGCCTAAAGCCAAGTACACTCGCTGGATTAACTCATCCGGGGCAGTCAAGCGCTTTGGATGAGAATCTAGCATGCACACCCGGATCATTAGGTGGCGGCTGAGCGCATTGCTCTCCCACTCAATCCACCCCCCGGAAGCAGCCCCACAGTGCGATGCACATTGTTCCTCCTCCCTGCTGCATAACAAATGTGTCACTAGTCTCTAGGCTAACATTGTGTCTGTACAGAAGTTGGCCTGAACTCTCACCCCAGAGATCAATTCCTGATCCCAGCAAGCGGTAGAAACTGAATATATCTACATAGCTGTAGACCTTTCCTTAAAGTACCCCTGACGTAATAAAATTAATTTTATTTTTTTAACTTTTAATCCTTGCTGTGACATAAGGGTCACAGCACAATCCTTCCCCTTTAGCGAGAGCCCCCCCCCCCCCCCCCCCCCCGTCTTCCACTCAAGGATAGGATGGGCTGGGAGGAAGTGTCAGTACTTCCTCCTCTCTGTCTGTCTTCAGGCACACCCCCTCCACTCGTGGCTATTAGTTCCTATGAGCACAGCGAGCTGCGGTGCTGCACTGTTTGCGGTCTTGGGGTAATTTTACCTCAGAACAATAGCGTTCTAATAACTGTATTAGTACACTATCATTCTGAGGTAAATTACCCCAGGACCGCACACAGCACAGCTCTGCAGCTCACTGTGCTCATAGGAACTAATAGCGGTGACTGGAGGGGCGTTACTGATGATGGGCAGAGAGAAGGAAGTACTGACACTTCCTCCCAGCCCATTCTCGACGTTCTGCTCAGCTGAAATCTTCAACTTGAGCAGAACAGGGACGGTGGGGAAAAGAGGGAGGAAAAGTGCTGTGATAGATATCACAGCACAGCTAGTAAAATAACATTAAACGAATGTTATTTTACAGCAGGGTCAGGGGTACTTTAAGGCTGGAATTACAGTATGCCTGATGGTACTGTGTCTGTATATTGCATGGATGCGCACATATCACGCTACATGTGTTCATGTGTCAAGGTGTACTTTGGGTGAAGTTACCCACAATGGGGTACTTGGCAAGCGCAGTTTTTAAAAGAGCGTATACACTGTAGTAATGCTGAGGAACACTTTTCTAAATCAATGTCTCAGAACATGCATGCAAGGTCTGAGCTCTGACTCCACTGGCTACATGCTTGAATCAGGTAGTGTTTCCTGATAAGGGACGGTTTCCACCGAGCTGGCATGCATCTTGCGGGACACTCTGGCGCTTGCAGTGATGCAAGTGAGCATCTAAATCCACGGCTATAGGGATTGGGATACGTGCTGCGGTAAAATGCAGCATGCCGTCCGAATCCCACTGGCATGAGATTCATGGCAAGCCTATTGACTGAATAAGCAGCGTTTCCGCACTCAATTAGCTTGCAGGGAAACAGGCCCTAAGATGCCAGCCTGCATACTCTTCTCAGACCCTCTAATTTTCTATCACCTACATAAAATCTGAACCAAAATGGAACAAAAACACAACCCCCCCCCTCACCCCCACATGCATGAGAGGCAGCTTACTGGCTGTCCCCGCTTCTCTCCCTCCCTCTGCAGAGGAGTGCAGTAGCATTAACAGCAGCAGAAAAGGGCCATCTAAAGGGGGCACATCTGGCTACATAAATAAGGGGGGCACATTTGGCTATATGAATGGGGTAAAGGGGCAAAATTGGCGATCTAAAAAACAAACATTTGACTCCACCCATGACCGCATTCTGATGTGTGGCCACACCCCTTTTTGTCCAGAGGGGGTGCAAAAACTGTATTTGCCCCCAGGTGCTGAAGACCCTAGCTACGTCTCTGTTCTCCACTTGGTCCGGTTTCTGCCATGTTCTACAAGCCTAAACACCACTGCTTTACCAATGCCCAGAGTCATCCCAGCTTGCTGACCAGAGGGGGGGGGGATGTTTTGTCTCTCTGTGCCATCTTGCTCTCTGCATATTCAGAAAACACTACCTGCATTTGATACCTTTTCTGACAGTTAGGGTCTGCCTTTTATTGTACAGTATACAGTATGAGATAACAGTTTGCATGGGAGGGAGGAAGGCAGTGCAGGGAGCTGGTGGTTTTTCTATTAACAGAACGTTCTCATTGGTTCATGGTGGACCAATGATTTTTCACAGTTAAACAGGAAGCCCAATTCTTCTTCCAGGCTCCGATCAGTTAGATCATAGTTTCCCAACCCTGTCCTTAAGGCCCACCAACAGTACAGGTTTTGCAGAAAACCACACACATGCACAGGTGAGGTAATTAGTGTCTCAGCAGAGCTGATTAACTACCTCTGTGGATTTCCACAAAATATGCACGGTTGGTGGGCCTTGAGGACAGGGTTGGGGAACACAGAGTTAGGGGACAAGCGGCAGTGGACAGTGTGGTGAATGAAACAGGCAAGTGGCGACGCAAACGCAGAGGTATACCAAATGGCAGGTAGTCTGACATGGACGCCAGTGCATCCTGCATGGATACGCTTACCGTATTTCTACATCCGCTGTGTTTGTGATGCAGTGTGAACCGTGCCTTAGAATATCAGAGGAATGGGACATCACAGACAAACTGAGAATGGGTATATTATTGTAGCTCAAAGACGACACAGTGAGCTTGAACCTATATTCTGCATTGATTTTTCATTTAGGCCCCTTCCACACTGTTTTTGTTGCGGGGCATCCATACATTCCTATAGTGATTGCCACTGCAATTCCTGTGCATTTGAAAGCTTCAGATTTGCTGTGGAAATAAAAATTAAAAAATACTTACCGGGTGTCCCGATGTAGCCCCGTAGCAGATGTCGTCATAAGTTCACAAAATACTGCTGGCAGAGCGATTGCAATTTACCCAAATCCCAATCACTGCGATTGTTGGCAATCCAGAAACGCTGATAAAGCGCTCAAGTGGGTCCCAAGCCTAAAGCTACTTGCACATGTTGGAGGATGCTTGCCAAAAATTGTCATTCATGATCATTCCTGGTGACATTTTACTAATGATTGTAATACAGGTGTGGTGCTAAACTCTCCACCAAGACGCTGGTTATTTTGTGTGGAGGGGGATTAGCAGTATTCAGCCTGCAATGCTAACCACAACAATTCAACTCATCGGATCACTGAAAAAGGAAGCCTCTAACTTCAGGGATGCCTGTACACATGCTGAGTCAGTCACCAAAATGTTCATGAATAGAGATCATCTCAATAGAGATATGGAGGCTGCCATATGTATTTCCTGTTAAACAATACTAGTTTCATGGCAGCCCTGCTGATCTAATTGGCTGCAGCAGTGTCTGAACATCACCAGAAAGCATGCAGCTTGTCAGATCTGACAATAATGTCAGAAACACCTGATCTGCTGCATGCTTGTTCAAGGGTCTATGGATGAAAGTATTAGAGGCAGAGGATCAGCAGGATAGCCAGGCAACTGGTATTGCTTAAAAAGGAAATAAATATGGCAGCCTCCATATTTCTCTTGCTTCACTCATCCTTTAATACAAACTGGGCACAGCTTGAAGTTGGGCCAAGCCACATCCGCAGGAAGAGCATTTGATTTGTCAAATTCCAAGCTGCATACAATTTGTGTTGAAGCCAAGAGAAACAACATCCTCTAAAGGTGGCCATACATCAGTGTGTGGCAGTAACGGCAAGTGATGTCAGGATGAGCAATGAAACCCCCCCCGCTGTCCCCCCCCCCCCTCCTGTATCATGGACTCCCCGGTGCCCAGTGTGCTATACATTACCTGTCCATGGCCGCCACTTGTCCTCGGCTGGCTCCGGGCGCACTCCTCCTCCATACACATGGTTGCCGGAGTAACGAGGGCGCGTGTGATGTGTATGGAACAAGGAGAGCGCTCGGAGACAACAGCGGACAGGTAATGCATAGTGCACATTAATCTAACATGTGTACAGGTGTCCCCGGCATTGCAGGCCACCTCTTCAGTGATCTGTTGGGTTGGTTATTGGATGATACTCAACCAACTGCTGTTGTACTTGCAGACGCTGCGTCATTTCCAAGAGCTGTGTAAGTAACCTAGCCAGGCAGCAGGGGGAAGTGGCGTCAATTCAGCTTTCCTCTACATCTAGGTAAAAATATTTAGCTCACCTGTTAAATTCGCTGCACCAGCCATTGATATGAATGGCTTGGGAGTCACACGTTGTTCATTTACTTTTTTCCTAAATTCTTTAAAATACATTGTTTTTCAACACGATCCCATGACTGCATCATGCTCGTCCTGACTGGTAGGTGCTCTCATCTGCCTGCTGAATGAACCCCATTAGGTCTTCTCTGGTCATACTATCCTCTATTTATCCCAGTGGGATGGGGTGTGGCAGCAAACAAGGATCCCAGCGCAGGAGACTTGCGCCACCATAGACCGTAATAGGAATTACAGCTATAGCGGCACACAGTGAGTAACTTTGGTGCCGTCAGAAGACAGAGCTGAAGTTACTTTTAAAAGACTGTAATTCACCTTCCAACAATAGCTGGTTGCCAAATTACATCATTCCCCACTAACCACATGGACCTGGCGGGGAATAGTAATTAACGCCACCGGGACTTGTGCAGCAGGATAAGCCTTATACCGGCTGTATCCTGTGCCCAAGTCTCCCGGTGGTGATTTCTCTCATACGCTGTGGCAGGGCGGGTCATGTGGCTGTTCTACAGAAGATTAAAAAGTATACTCAAAGTGAATTCCCCTATTCAAATGGAGGCTTCCGGCATGTATGAGCAGGAGTCCCCATGCTCACTACGTAAAGACTCGTAGTGCACATGCGCAGAAGGACATGTACTGCCGGACAAGCAAATGCGCAGTAGTGCATGACTTGGCACACTTGTTGGGGGTTTTCATACCAGACCGTAGGGGGGGGGGGGGCGGTGGTGGGGAAGAGGGAGCCTGCCCATCCATGCCTGGAGCCTCCATTTGTACAGGGGCGTTCTCAGGTATTCTTTAAAGACTTTTTGTTGTTTTTTTTAAATGAATGCAACACAAAGGGGGAAGGGAGCAAAAATGTGTAAGTACATCTATACAACATTATACTTAAGGTGCCCATACACTCGTCAGATTAGCAGCAGATAAGATGAGAAATCCATCTCATGATCTGATGTGTTTTTTGAACATTTTTTTTTTTTTTTTTTTTTTTTAGATTTCAGTTTGAAATTATTGAAATTTGATCTGATGGCATTTTTTACCATCAGATTTCCATTAGGGCCAATGCAAAATAATAAGCAATCTCATCAGATCGACCTAGATTTTCCACCCAGCTAGTTCGATGGAAATCCATCGAAATCAGCCGTCGATCGGCCAATCGATTTGCAATCGATCGATTGGCTGAGTGTATGGGCCCCTTTAGCTTATGTCTCTCCAGTCCAACTCTGACTATAGGACACAGGTGGTTCTATGGCTGGTGTCACATCATGAGCAGCCTGCATGTTCTCAACTTTATACTGAAGTTGAAGCTCCATCAACCAGCATATCGCTGGTGATACAATTTAGAACAGGGATGTCAAACCGGTCCTACGAGGGCAGAGGTCCTCACACATTTTTGACACAGCTCAAGTTAATTGATGGGTCTGAATCAGGAAAGGTGTGGTCCATCAGTTAGAACACATTCCTCTCTTTCTCAGTCCATATTAAACACTGGCATGGATCTGGTCCCCCAGGCCTGGAGTTCGACACCTGCGATTTAGACTATTGTTCATATGCATAGCTCCTTGTTAGAGACGGTGACATGCAACTAAAAGGTGTTTACACACATACAACTAATGTCCCAAGCAGGGATCAGAAGTAAATCCCTCAAGCAACAATTCAGGGGAGAAGTGTCTCTAACCTACAGACTAGCAGCAAGTTCTGTGGCTACAGAGCAGGGAGAAGGGGCAATGCATCCTGGATGATAGAGTGGGAGGGCTTACAAGAACAATCCAAGATAATCCAGCAGTCTAGCCCTCTTGTACACACACCAGGGACCACCTTCACCAAGAACCATCTAGCATGTGTATGAGGCTTAATTCCCACCAGCGTAAAATTAACACATAGCTTGAAATTGGGCAACCAAGTGTACTTCCTGACTTTTTTTGGCCCAGGTCCCAGCTGTACACAGTTTGCATTAAAGGATACCCAAGGCAAACTTGAAATAAAAAAAAAAACAAAAACAAAAACAAAAAAACAAAAAAAAACACACTATATTTGTGTTGGGAGGTGTGCAGATTCTTAATGCACCTCCCTTGTGCCAGTGTCCCCCTCCGTTTAGCTGTAAAAGTCCGGTGATTCGGCGAGGTCGGTGCCCTCTGTCTCGGACATGCTACATTGCGCAGTATGTCTGCTTGGGTCGTGCCAGGTATGCAACACTAGACCTGGTGCATCCATGGTCGTCTTGTAGATCTTCTCCCCCAGTTACTGTGTCCTTCTTGTACCTTATGTGTCCCCTTTCACTCCATTTGTCCCCATGTCTCCTGCGTTCTCTGCTTCCCCTGATTAGATATAAGCAGCGGCAGCACAACTCACCTAATCCCTCTGCGATCAGAGATCTCTCCTCTTCCTCACTGCTCCCTAGTCCCGGCCTCTGCTGATCGCATCATTATCATCATCAGAAGCCGGCACTAGGGAGCAGTGAGGGAGAGGTCTCTGATCCCCGCTGGAGTCAACGGATGAGGTAAGCCGTGCTGCCACTGCTTAGGGCTCGTTTCCACTGTAGCGGTGCGGAATCGCCTGGATTCCACCGCTGAAGAAATCGCATGCGGCTGCGTTTCCGCATGCAGATTTACCCGCGATTTCGCATGGCAAGGAGCCATGCGAATTTAACCATGTCACTGCCTGTGTTAAGTTCCATTGGCTTTCATGCGAAATCGCGGGGAAATCCGCATGACAAAGCCGCATGCGATTTCCCTATTGAATACATTAGCGGCGATTCGCCCGCATTCCTGCCGCACGCAGATTTTCCCCGCACCGAAAAACGCCGCCGCACACGTGGAAACAGCCCCATCCACTAACATTAAGTATGCGAATCCGCATGCAGTGCCCGCATGCGGATTCGCTATAGTGGAAACAAGCCCTTATAACTGAACACAGGGGAAGCGGAGGAGACATGGGGGACAATGCAGACAGTCCCCGATATCGTGGTGGGTCAGTGGTTCATATTGGCGGGTGTTCGTAAGTCGGGGACTTCCTGTATGTGGCATATAAGGTGCAGTGACTTTTTCTCCCCTTTTTTGGAGGGGAAAAAAAAAAAAAAAAAGAAGCTGTATATGCCAAAAAAAAAAAAAATGCAGTAATTGTTTCCGGTGTGGAATCCCGATATAACTTCAGCCAAAGATCAGCAGGAGGCCAGGCAACTGGTAATGTTTAAAATGAATAAAAGAAAATGGCAGCCTCCATATTTCCTGGAACTGGTTAAATGGGAGCAAACAATTAAGACCCACTGAAGATATACAGCCCAGTATGGATAGGTGAAATCACTACAAATTCACACCCGAGTACAGATGGGTGAATGGCTACCTGAACAGCCAACCTTGTTCTGTTATTAAAACTAAACATTTAGTGGCGCCCAGTTTCCTCCTTGTGTCTTACTTTTTGGAGTCCCTGGAAACTGAAGTTTCGGCATCCAGAATTTAGTACATAATTCGCAAAATGGGTGTGTATCTATACTGGAAGCGGTTGTGCTTGCACTTTCGCTATACTGGGGAAACCACATGCTACTTCTGGAGGCATGGCTATCCTGAGGGGGCTGAATGGGTCGCCACAATATTTACTATGAAGCCCAGCCCCAAACACGCCCTGAACCAGCCTATTGGCGTTCACACATGGCTAACTGTTTCCAACAACTGGCAGATGAACCACAATTTTAGCGAGCTGTATAAAGTCATTTAAGGGGAACTTCAGCCTAAACAAACATACTGTCATTAAGTTACATTAGGCACAGACTAACCAGCAAGCTCATGGTGACCCAGAACTCATTGGGGTGTGTAAGGGACTACAATGGTCCTAAAAGCCCCCTTACTAAGATGCTAAGAAAAACAAAAAAGTTTGCTTTCCTAAAACAGAAAGAATTTGCGATAATTCAGGTTAGAGTGAGCTCGAGATGTCTCCCAGGCACCACTACTGAATATATGCAAATTAAGTTACATTAGTTACCGGTATATTAAAATAGGATTGGTAATATAATCTCTTACCCACCCTGTTTTAAAAGAACAGGCAAAGGTTTGTGATTTCACGGGGGCAGCCATCTTTGTTATGGGGCAGCCATCTTTTTGGTTGAAAGGCGGTAACAGGGAGCCTGAGACAGTTCCAACTGTCCTGATCACCCCTTCCAGCTGTGTGCACTAGGCTTCAAAACTCAAATTCAACTTAAATTCAAAATTAAAAAAAAATATAATAATAAAATTGCACTAAAACAGCAGGAGGAGAACTACATCAGAAATCCCATCATGCTTTGCACAGCATCAGGGGAAAAATGTCCGGACAGATCTCTTCTGTGCAGCTAAAAATGAGACTTGGGTAACAAAAACAAAGTTCTGATGCTGTGAAACTGTCAGGGCCCATTCACACTTGAGCGTTTTGCCGGCAATACGCTCAAACGTTAGCGCTTTTGAAAGCTTTAGTGTAATAAAAGTCTATGGGCCCCTTCTTACTTGGGCGATTTGCGCTAATCGCCGCAAATTGCCCAAAATCGCAAAACGCGAACGCATAGCCTGCACCATTTTCAGGCGATTTCCTGATCGCGTTTCAGTGCTATAGAAGCGCTAAACGCGATCGCGGAGAAATCACTGCACTGTCCAGTGATTTTTTCCACGTAAAATCGACAAAAAAATTGCAGGCGTTTTGCGTTTCTAGGTGTGAATGTTCCCTTAAAGAAACACCAAGCCTTTTCAGTGCTGCTGAGTAGATTTTTAGTCTGAAGGTTCACTTTAAATGATTGCTGATGTAATTGGAATGAAAATGGATCGTGGTAGGAAAGGATTCTACCTCTAGTGTCCAGAATTGTAGAGGTCTACTGTGCGTAAGTTCTTACTGGCAAACCAATCTCTGCAATTTGAGCAAAGATCCCTTGGATCTTCCTGCAGGCAGAACTGGCATTTGTACCTTATCCA
This sequence comes from Hyperolius riggenbachi, assembly GCF_040937935.1. Lineage (NCBI taxonomy): Eukaryota > Metazoa > Chordata > Amphibia > Anura > Hyperoliidae > Hyperolius > Hyperolius riggenbachi. The sequence continues at coordinate 52,703,129 of NC_090656.1, read as the reverse complement.
CAGAGTCACTTTCACATTCCAGTATCCACAACCACCTCTAGCAACTAGAAGTTGTATAGGAAGCCTTTGCCCATAAAAACAGCAGCAGCTCACAGGTCAAGCACAAGCTGTGTTATGGAAAACTTTGGGCGTGTACACAAATTCTGATTGGTCAATGACTGAAAAAAATGTTACTGCTTCCATAAAGTAGGAGAGCTCACCTAAACAATCTGTTCATAGTACTGTATTCAAAATCTATTGGCCTGCATGGAAGGGATAATACTGGCCATCGCCAACACTGGCACACATGTATGATCAGCAACCGCCATGTCTGCAATGGTGGCATCAAGCAGTATGGTATGACAACAGTAGGCCCTAATCTGTTATAGGAACACGTACGTTTTAATTTGGCACATTTTTTCATTGCATATACACCATTATTTATGGTTTTGCCATTTATCCCACATTGTTCTTCTACCGATAACCAATCCCCCGTAATGGAAAATCCATTCACCTAACCTTCCTTACTGTCAACCCCTTCCTGACCTCCAACAGCCACCAATAAAATGAGCCCACCCAATCAGATCCAGAACAAGATCCAAGCATGGTTGGAAGAAATCTTAGAGCTAGTCTAGTTTAGGGGCCCCAGCAGGAACAGAGGCGTATCTACAGGGGTGCAGATATGGCATGTGCCCCTCTTACTTTAAGGCGCTGCTCTGTAGCATACTTGGTGTTCTCCATGTAGATTCTAGTTTTCAATCTGTGGGACATTCTGCTACCTGGTTAATCTTTTGGGGGGCAAGCTGCCTGTTATTTGAGGGATATGTATAGAATGACCTACTACGATACTCTTATAGGCCATGCTTAGCTTCAAGTTGGACACAGCCAATTCATCCAACACATGAAAATGTTTGGAGGGGCACACTTCCCCTCCGTGGGGGCAAATTTTGATGTTTGCCATAGGCGCTGTTTTGCTTATATATGCCTCTTAGCAGGAATCCTCTTAGGGAACAGTTCTTCAGTCACAGCATCCTCTACACGCAGTGTTCCCCAACCCTGTCCTCAAGGCCCACGAACAGTGCATGTTTTGTAGGAATCCACAGAGGTATGTAATCAGCTCTGCTGAGTCACTAATTACCTCACCTGTGTAGGTTTGTGGTTTTCTGCAAAACATGTACTGTTGGTGGGCCTTGAGGACAGGGTTGGGGAACTCTGCTCTACAGCATGAGGTGTTGTGATTGGCCAACTAGTGTGAGCATAGTTTACTACGACCTATCTAAATACTATCAGTTTGAGAGGGTGCCGTCCACCCAATCACGTTAGCGGAATTTCCCTATGAGGTTTCCTACTGGGTCCCCGAAACTAGACTAGCACCAAAATCTTCCCATAGAGTACTTTGGTGGTTGGATAGTGTACTGGTTAAGGGCTCTGACACAGGAGACCACGGTTCAAATCTCGGCTTTTCCTAGATCAGTAAGCCAGCACCTATTTGGTATGGAGTTCATGGGCAAGACTCCCTAACACTGCTACTGCCTACTGAGTGCGATCTAGTGACTGCCTCGCAAGCGCTTTGAGTCCGCCAGGAGAAAAGCGCTATAGAAATACTGAAATTATTAATATTCTAATGGAAAGCCAAGTCAAACCCTGTCTACTGAAGTGCCTACAATGTATAGCCAAGTGCCAGGCACAAACATACAGCTCTATACATTACCAATACCAGTGCATAGAGTATTTCTGCAATTGCTTGCTTGACATTGATGGGAGAAGCAGCATAGTTCAGATTTCTGCCGGCTATGGATAAATTCCCGCAGCAGAATTCAAACTATAAGTGAGCCAGAGTGTCTCCAACACAGATCCATTGTTTGCCAGATATTCTTTTGTGATGTAAAGAGATCTCCTCCTAGGCCCCTACAATTATCATCTCACGCACAATGATGCTCTGATACGCGTCTCAGCTGCAGCAAAATACAGCAACTTCAAAATCAATACCCCTTATTTATCACACAGCCCAAGTAATTCTGTTCTTGGCTGTGGTTCATTTTAAATGGTCTCACTTTTCACAACTGATAAAAGGCTCTTGGCATGAGCAGTGCATTAACCCAGCGTATGCCATTAGGGGGCAAAAGGCACTGGATGCGCTCAGACCAACGCCGCAGGGCCTCTCAGAGACAGCATCAGGGGATTTAGCCGTGAAACAATAGACAGCTGCACATCCTATGGCACATGGGCTATAGGCAGCCATTGTTAACCCTTCCGCTGTCAAACTAGTGGGGCGGGGACCAGTGGCAGCCAAAGGGTTACACTTCCATTATATCCCAGCAGATGGGAGAAAAGTCAGATGCACCAGATGCAAATTGATTTAAATGGCAATTATTGCATGTGGGAGAGATAATTGTAGGGTTGGTACGGTGATCACGCGAGACGCACATCTGCTCCGCAACATACAATGAAATGGGCCAAATAATAGGAATAAAATAAAATCTTTGGCATCTTATCTTTAGACATAATGCCCAAATTTCCTCCATTCGCCAGCTTGTTAACCCCTCACCTGCTACAAGGCTTACAGCCTTGGTTATAGGTTGGCGGATTGTAAGAGCAAAATAAATAATTTAGGTTTAAAAGTGACATGAATATAGTCCCCCCAAGCATTTTATTAACGTGTTCTTGATCATTTACATAAAACGACCCCCTGCACTAAATGGTCAGTAGATCAGCAGAACAATGGGAAAGACTTCTCAGAACCATAAAAAAAAAAAAAAAAAAAAAAAAAGGAAGAGGAGAGCGGTTGCTCATAGTAATCAGAATCCTTGATCCGGGCTCCAATATGCCTTGCGCTGGTTTGATACAATTGATCCATGTATGGAGTAGTCTTATCTTCTAAGGTGAGCATACACAGGGCAATCAACAGTGAACAACCCAAAACCAACCCAGCGGTTGCCATATATGCATTCCAATCATATGGCATGGGGGGGGGGGGGGGGGGGGGGATAAAAAGTCAAAACCACACACACACACACGATCTGTTGAATTGGAGTCTAAATTGTCATTTTCAATTGATTTGATACCAGTTTGCTTAACAGAATGCTCATGCTGATTGTTCCATGTATGGCCACCAGTAACCTAATCGGTTCAGATAATAGAACAAATTGGCAAGGAAATTTTGCTCACCACATATGATTACATCACATAAAAATAATAATGAAAAAAAATACAAGAAAAGGATCACAAGCCTATAAAAATGAAAAAATGTGTAAGCATTGAGCGTGTAAGGCGTGTACCGATATGACAGCAGGTAGCGCAGTGTCTAATAGGTGTATTCCCAATCTGTGCTAGCAGGCTATAGGGAATAAGCCAGCCAAGGGGGTGTTGGCTATAGGACTGATATATGCTGGTCTGACTTCTCAAACAATAGATTGCACATGTAAAAAATATGAATGAAATATTGCTATTATAAAAAAAAAAGTGCCGAGTTAGAAATAGATTCTGGGAGCACACGTGCCTACCAGTACTGTGAGTTAAAATGTACGTATAAAAATGTGTCTCAATACACATAAAGACATACCTTATGGGTGTGATCAAGGCTTGCTTCTCTGTACAGAGACCAGATGAATATATATCACCTCTAGAGCAGAGCGTAACTTTCTGGTGGGTGCTACATAGCAGCCTGTGTGATTGCGAGTCGCTCTCAGCTGTGTGGTTTTGCTGCAGTGAGCTATGCAGCAGTGAAAAAAAAAAAAGGAAGGCAGCAGCAGCAGAGGGTCTAGAGAACAAAGGAGCTCGCTCCAGCCACTATCTCCCCTGCGCTCAGCATCTCACCATGCACACACATGCCATAATCCAGCAGCCATGCACATACTACACAGCCCAGCAAAACCCTGCAGGTCAGGGGCCAGCGCTTACCTTGCTGAGGCAGCCACGCTACAAGAGTTGGGAGAGGCAGCAGAGGTTGGGATAGGAGTGAGAGCAAGATGGAGAGTGACAGATGCTCCCCTCTCAGAGGTACAATCTGGTGCTCCCCATCCCCCTCCTCCTAGTCTTTTTACATGCACTCCCCTCCCTGCATCTGCTGTATTGAAGACCTCAAAAGCCTGAAGTCTCCTTCTCCAATGTCTGGTCCACTTAAAGGGCCAACTGCTGTTGTATCTGTCACAGCTCTAGGGAATAAAATAAAAAAATATTCTTTCTTTTTTTTTTTTTTGTTCCCCTTGTCGATTTCCTGTGGTTACAAAGCAAACCTGCTCATGCGACCTTTCGCTATGACTGGAAAGCGGTGGGGAGTATAAACTTTAGTTTCACATGTGACTCTGCAGCATGGTGTGGTGATGAAATGGTTAACGTGACTCTGCAGGAGCAGTCATTTCTCAATCTAGTAGCCATTTGCTTTAACTCATTGATGACCTGCTGCAGGCAAAACTATAGGTCTAGGAGACATTATACTCTGGTCTATAATATAATGGTCTGATATGGCAAGCCATCCATCTCTCCCTGACCTGAAATTGATTGGCTAGCAGTGATCGATGCTACCACCTTGTCCGCTCAATCTTGATGAGATTTCGGTAGAGATCCAAAAATCGATCGAGCCAATAGTTTTACCTGTTAATATAGTACGGCACTATGCAGCTGTACCTCGCCCACCATTCCCCCTTGCCTGCTAGGTGAAGATTTTCCGACGTGCCCAATCACCTTTCATGGAAGGCAGTGCAGATATCGCAGGGGGACATTTTAGGTCTCGTTCAGACTATACGCGCTGCCGTGCGCATTTTGGCAACGCGCATAGTGTGCGACACGCATGAATGGTAGAAGGGCATAGACAGCCCTTCTACTGTTCCCATCATATGCGCTGCGCAGCAGTGCGATTGCGGGAATCACAGCGCAGATCCCATTCACTGTTATGAATGGGATCTCTAGCATAGCGCAGATGCCGTGCGATCGGACGCATTGCGTTCCGATCGCACAGCCATCTGCACTAAATGATGTGAATGAGGCCTTAGCGGCGGTGATTTGGGACCAAGGTTGCTCAAATCCGGATCCGGGAGATACCTGGATAGTTGCTATCCTGATAACTCCCAGTAAGCCTGTGTGGGCTGGACGGGGGGGGGGGGTTGCAATCTTACCTGTCTGACGTCTTCTTCGTCCGTCCCTCAGCGCCTCCCATGATGCGCTCCACCCGCATCACATGATTACAAACACTTCCTCCATCAACCTGGAAGGAGGAAGTGCTTGTAATCACGTGACCGCCGCTTGGACCGCAACGTGGGAGGCAACGAGAGACGGACCGAAGAAGACGTCAGACAGGTAAGATTGACCCCGCCCACCCTGCACAGGTAACTGGGAGATATCCGGATAGAACTACCCGGATGTCTCCCGGATCCGGATTTGAGCAGCCCTGTTTGGGACAGATATTGTCAAGGAGGGGGTACTTTAAGACTATGAAGACAAGAGGGCAGCTTAGGGCACGTTCACTGTGTTGTAGTGTAACGCTACTTACCGCAGTACAATGCACCGCCTATGTGACGTTCACAGTGCGGCGGGAGCGTTGCGGTATAACGGGTTGCGGCATGGTAATGCACTGCATGAATAGCGATACCACTCACAGTAAAAGTGAAGCATCCTTTTCATTGACTGTATGCTTCATTGTACCCGACACCACGCAAGATTAACCTGCAGCGTTGTTGTCCCGATCCGTTGCGTTCTTGCCGTCTCAGGCAACACAACGAAATGGCCACCTATGTGATGTTCTCAGTGCGCCGAGTGCGTTGCGGTACAATGCTGTGCGGTATGGTAATGCACCGCATATGTGCTTTACCGCTATACACGAGCGTTAACAGGTACAGTGAATACTTCACTATATGCGACGCGATACAGCCGTAACGTGTGGCACGACTTTTTCCTTCCGTTGCATTCCTGTTGTACCGGGAACTCAACACAACATCCCACTGTGAATGTGGCTTTAGGAAAAGTGATGGTAGAATATCGGTAACATTTCTGAAATTCTGCTATCTGTATTACCCAGCGCCATAAGTAATTCTACCGATATCCTACAAGCAGCTTCACCCAGCGCCTACATTATTGTTGCACCCCCTTTTCAGCATCTGCCTAAATGTCTGAAACGATATTTCATGATTGGTTGAGGTGACAAGTGTGCACATGAACACTTCCTCTGGTCCAGGGCCAACTGCCCATGCATGAGCCAGCCGCCCGTGCGCTCCCACTGCATTCACGTCGCCGGGAGCACTCTGCGCCTGTGCAATACTACTGTGCAAGCGCAGAACGCTCCCAGAAACAGGAGTGAGATGGGGAGCACGCCTGGCCTTACTGCGCCAGGGGCGGCTCCAGGAATTTTTTTTAGGGGGTGCTATGCAGGTGCTGGATTTCTTCTAGGGGTAGCTGCGATCGCGCCGCCGAAAAAAACAGGGCATGACCAAACATAGGGGGTGTGGCCAAAAAGGGCATGTCTATGCCCTGGAAAGTGGGTGTGTATAGGTACTATAGTTCCCCAGTATAAGTAGTATAGCTGCCCCAGTATAGGTAGTATAGCTGCCCCAGTATAGGTAGTAAAGCTGCCCCAGTATAGGTAGTAGAGCTGCCTCAGCATAGGTAGTAGAGCTGACCCAGCATAAGTAGTAGATCTGCCCCAGTGTAGGTAGTAGAGCTGCCTCAGCATAGGTAGTAGATCTGCCCCAGTGTAGGTAGTAGAGCTGGCCCATTACAGGTAGTAGAGCTGCCCCAGTGTAGGTAGTAGAGCTGCCTCAGCATAGGTAGTAGAGCTGCCCCAGCATAGGTAGTAGAGCTGCCCTAGTGTAGGTAGTAGAGGTGCCCCATTACAGGTAGTAGATCTGCCCCAGTGTAGGTAGTAGAGCTGCTTCAGCATAGGTAGTAGATCTGCCCCAGTGTAGGTAGTAGAGCTACCCCATTACAGGTAGTAGATCTGCCCTAGTATAGGTAGTAGAGCTGCTTCAGCATAGGTAGTAGATCTGCCGCCATGTAGGTAGTAGAGCTGCCCCAGTGTAGGTAGTAGAGCTGTTATCACATACCTTTGGAGCACTGGCCCTTTAATTGCCATTGCCATCGGCTAGCAAAATAGTTGCATGCTGGGGGATCTTTTTATCTATAATTTATTCCTCCTATTCCCTTTATTTTCCCCTCCTTCTAATGACATAAGACAGTGCACTTCCTAGTGTAGACCTGAGTGGGAGTGTCTGAAGACTCTGGGAGGAGGGTGAATAAGGAATACACAATTAGCAAGAGGAGAAAAAAAAAGAGTGAGGGAAGAAATGATGTCAGGATTAGCTTCATTCAACGGTAACCAAGATGGAAACTGTCTAGAATAGGATTCTCTGCTTTTCCATTATAAAATTCACAGGAATCATAACTTGGACAGTGCCATACATCTGTTATGTAAGTAGGACTAGTATTTATCTACTTATATATGTGTTTTTTATTTCTAAGTTAGCATGGGTGTCACTTGTCACAGACTCCTGAGGTTAGAGGGATATGGAGGCTAGCATATTTAAAACCATGCAAAATGCTTGGCCTTCCTGTTGATTCTCTGCCTCTAGTACTTGTAGCCAACTAGCCATATACCCTAAACAAGCATATGCAGTTCAGATGTTTGACATACTTATGCATGAAAGACCAACAAGACAGCCCGGCAACTGGCATTGTTTAAAAGGAAATAATGATGGCATCTTCCATATCCATCTCACCTCAGGTGTCCTTTAACACTCTAAACTACCAGTTTGGTAGCCCATCATTGATTTTCATATCCCATACTCTAGCAGTGTGTTTGAGGGCACAGATCCTATTTCTGGGGTTTGCACACAGGGTCTGGTCTTTGTGGATTCTTTAATCTTTTGGTTGTTCCATAAAGATATATTTTGATAACTCACTGAGCTAGAAAGTAGTTCTCACTTCAAAGTGCTTCATCTGTATTTTCTTTGTAGCTTCTGAAACCAAGTCCTGATTATACTGTGCCTGACGACTGGAGCAAATGTCTCATAAAAGTGACAGTCCTCTCCCTAATTTGATTTGAGATTATCCTTCGGCCTCTAGTCTTGATTTATACATCTCAACTGTCATCAATGTTATACTAGAATTTTCAAAGTCCACTTACAGCCAAAAGCAGGTAGTTCTGTGAGATTCTAGGTTTGGTTGTGATGTAGATATTTAATTTCCTCTTCTGTGGCCTTTCCGAAATTATTGGTTCTATCTTTTTCTGAGAGTTGAGAAATGTCTTCCCAACATGTAAATTCACATATGCCGGCCGATTCTGCTTTGTATGAAGTTCGGGTAGGTGGATCTTCTTGTTCTCTCTACTGTATCCAGCCAGGGCCGGCCCGCTCATGAGGCGGGGTGAAACATTTGCCTCAGGCGGCAGATCTGGGGGGGCGGCACCCGCCCGTCCATGGACGCTGGGGCCGCCCGCCGAGCTGGAGGGGTAGCGGGCAGAAAGGGGGTATTGGGCCTAGCGGCGGGGAGGGGGGTCGGACCCCCCCTCCCTCGCCTGGGTCCCCCGATCTGCGCTCCTCCTCCAGCGTAAAGTACCAGCCAGCGTGCATATGAGAAGAGGCAACGGGCGGGGGAATCACTCACCTTCCGCGTTCCATCGCGTGCTCCACTGACGTCACTTCCGGCAACGCCGCCCACTGTATTGTAAGTGGACGGCCTTGCAGGAAGTGACGTCGGTGGAGCGCACGATGGAACGCGGAAGGTGAGTGATTCCCCCGCCCGTTGCCTCTTCTCATATGCAGGACAGGTTGGCTGGTACTTTACGCTGGAGAAGGAGCGCAGATCGGGGGACCCAGGCGAGGGAGGGGGGGGTCCGACCCCCCTCCCCGCCGCTAGGCCCAATACCCCCTTTCTGCTAGCTACCCCTCCAGCTCGGCGGCACCACCCCCCCCCCCCCACCCACGGGGGGGGGGGGGGGGGGGGAGCGATTTTTTTTCTAATTTTGCCTCAGGCGGCAAAAAGTCTAGGGCCGGCCCTGTATCCAGCTGATAATAGCTGATAATATCTTCTCTGGCTACCACATTTCCTCCATTCTGTACTGTACACTGATCACATTGGAATTTTGTGATTAGCCCTTTAGTTGCCAGTTGTCATACAGATATGAGCCCACCTTCTGGTTTAGGAACATACAGCACATTCTTTACTTGTAAGCCAAACTGTGTCTCACATCATTGCGGCATGAATTCCAAGTCCAGCTCCTTCAGCAATGATGCAACTTCTGCAAGAAATGAGAGATATTCTCTTTAGAGCAAGCCCTGCAAAGACATTTCTGTTGCTTTGCATGTGACTGTTGTTGCCCTATATTTGAAGCATTGTGGGAGCCAGGGCCGGCGCTACCATAGAGGCAAAGGGGGTAGTTGCCCCAGGACCCAGAGCCTGTAGGGGCCCCCAAGGTGTCTCCCCCCATCTTAACTGTTACTCTGTGGTGCCCCTGCAGAGTCTTTGGCAGAGTAGCGTTTCACCTGTGCTGGCAGACAGGTGAGACTCTACAGTGCCAAAGACTCTGCAGAGGTCCCGGGGAGTACAGTTAAGGTGGGAGGTGATTTGGAGGGAGGGTCCGCAACCAATTCAGGGACCCAGGAGGGAAATTTGGCTGCAACAAGTAACCCCTAATGCCACTTTTTGGTTGAGGGATGTCTGTTGGGGGGCCCCTGGGCTAATTTTGCCCTGGGGACCAATTGTTACTAAAACCGGCCCTGGTGGGAGCAATCGTATTAGTAGCTTCAGTAGCCAAATCGCGATTACTCCGGGATTTGCAAAGCGCCCATAGTGGTCTAAGTTCTTGGCCACTGATCTTTTAATATTGACCAGTTTTGGGGTTCTGGCAATTGTGACATGTCATCTGTGTTGCTATTGATACAGTGATACCTTTTTCATTACATCTGAGTGATATATGTGCTGGGCAGCACGGTTTAGTGGATAGGGCACTATCTGCATGGAGTTTGTATGTTCTCCCTGTGTCTGTGTGGGATTTATCCAGGCACTCTGTTTTCCTCCTCAAACCCAAAAATATACAAATAATTTAATTGGCTCCCCCTTAAGCTCCTGGGCGGTATGCCTGACGAGTTGAAAGCAGTATGCCCGACAGAGTGTTGGGCATACCGCCCAGGAGGTTTTTAAGTGCAGCATGTGCCCCCAGTATAGGTTATCCATCTAAAGGTGCCCCAGTATAGGTTATCCATCTAAAGGTGCCCCAGTATAGGTTATCCATCTAAAGGTGCCCCAGTATAGGTTATCCATCTAAAGGTGCCCCAGTATAGGTTAGCCAGCTATAGGTGCCCCAGTGTAGGTTCCACTCCCCCTGCAGCGATCCCCAGTGCTGTGTGTCAGTTTCTCACTATGCCTCTCTCCAGCGCCTGCACCAACTCTGCTGTGTACAGCCCCAGTCTTCGATGTCCGGAGCATCAGGACTTGTCTTGATGATGTCATCAAGCCAAATGAATGTGCCCTAAGGGTTGACAAGTGCCGGGCTCTCTGTAAAGGTAGAGTGCTGTATATAATAAAAGGAAATAGTCAGTTATGAGAAATTCATGATGGACTTCATGATTTGGAAAATCATGATGCCGTTCCAAAATGTAACGGCATGACTGTTTAAATAAACATTTATTTTCCAATGTGCTGGTTGGTTTCAATGTGCCTTGAGGGCTGGAACCCACTAGAGCGATTTTTTTGAGCGTTTAGGGCGGTTTTCACGCGAGCTGCCGCACGCAAAGGTTTATGCATGAACAGCATTACTTCGCATGATAAGCAAAGGTTTGTGCGCGATCATGTGAGCTTTTCACGTGAAAAACACACGTGATCGCGTGTAATCCTTCACTTATCACGCAAAGTAACGCTGTTCACGCGCAAAGGCGGCTCGCGTGATAACTGCTGTGATAGCAGCTATCACACTTTAGTGAATCGAGCCCAACGTGTGATAACTTTTGATAAGGTGTTATATTTGAGTTATCACGGTTTAGTGAATCAAGGCCTATGTCCGTTGCGTTCCATCACAGTGCAATTATATTTCTGTGGTGCTTTCACATGAGGTGAACTGTGGCAGATTCTGTTGGAGTAGTGCACAGCACGCTGGGCGTTAACCCGGAGAACATGCGAGGCTACAGTGGCAGTGAAGCATACTTTAAATATACTATATGCTTCACTGTGTGCGATGTGACTTTTTACCACCTTTATATTGGGATCTTATATAGTGTAAAAAGGACTCTACATGTTTTTACACACACAGAATGCTTTTAAATGTTCTTTTATGTATATAAGTGTAGGTGCTTCAAGGAATGGCTTGTGCGGGCCAATTTATACTTACCCGGGGCTTCCTCCGAGCCGCACATGCGCAGAAACACCACAACTGGCCGCAACTGACTGGTCTACTGGGAACGATTCTAAGAGAACGGAGGGGCCGGGGATGCTGGGACCCCCGCACCTCATTGTGCTGGAGAAAGCCCAAGGTAAGTATCATTTGACCCACGCACGCCATCTCAGATACACTTTAAATGTTAGTTTGTGGAGTTTAATCCCAATTCAATAAACTTGCCAGCTGATACTACTTTTAGTTCAAGTGACTCACAGGCAGGGGTGTAGCAATAGGGGTTGCAGAGGTAGTGACCGCATCGGGGCCCTTGGGCCAGAGGGGCCCCGAAGAACCCTCCCTCAACTGCAGTATTAGCTCTCTATTGGTCCTGTGCTCATAATAATCACTTCTATAGATACTTTAAATAGTAATAATCATTAACAAACTGTTCCCCATCCCCTTCTTGCACCTCTGACACTAGTTGCTATTGGCAGGTGTTGGTGTGCCCTATCAATTGCTATGTATAGAGTGCTTGGGGGGCCCCATTGTAAAACTTGCATCGGGGCTCACAGCTCCTTAGCTACGCCACTGCTCACAGGAGGTAAGTGTGAAGCTTACACTCATTTTTATTATTTTAAATGTTTTGCAGAAGCCCCATTGAACACAAGAAAGGAACACTTTGGCTCTCTGCTTGCTAAGTTGTGAGATGCCACATTTACATTTGGGCCTGTAGCTGAGGTTTAACCTCCTTAGCGTTATGCCCGACACTGTGTTGGGCATACCGCTCTGTGGCCCCAGGAGTCTTCCATCCTCTATAATAAAACCTACTGTCTCTGCGTCCCGTGTCCCTGTGTGTGTCCCACATGCGCTCGGTGGGCACACACGGCGAGCGCATGCGCAGTGACAGACCTAGCCCGTTTTAAATGGGCTTAGGTCCACTAGCAATTGTAAAGCATTTAGCTAGCACTAGGCTAGCTAGTAAAAGTGTTGGGCACCCGCCGCTCCCCTGCGATCCCCCCTGATCCCCCCACTTATACATTACCCAGCCTGGATCCAGCGATCGGCGCAGCCTCCCCGGACAGCTCCGGTCTTCACTATGGGGAGGATCGGGTTTGCGCATGACGTCATGTGCGATCCTCCCCATAGAGAAGATCGAAGCTGTCCGGGGAGGCTGCGCCGATCGCTGGATCCAGGCTGGGTAATGTATAAATGGGGGAGCAGCGGGGATCGGAGGGTGCCGGACACTTCTACTAGCTAGCCTAGTGCTAGCTATAGGCTTTACAGTCATTTGGGACAAATATTTATTAATCGGGCAAAAAGTAACAAAACCTCCTTAGCGGCGTAACGCTCAGGAGGTTAAGTGTCTTTGTGAAGAAAGCTTTAATACACAGTTACACTTTCATAAGTATGCTGTTAGTTTTATTGTTTCCACACTTTGTGCTGTTGTATTCCGCAGCTCTGTTCAGTCTATACAAATACGCTTGCATCTCCTCACCCTAAATGAACTTACACACACAGATCCTTATAAAAGCCTATTAGCACACACATACACACTGCCTGGAAGAGGACAGATAGCAGATAGCATTCCAGTATGCTTTTTATATGTGAAAAAAGTCCAATTATATGTATATGCCAAAACTCCAAGCAGGCAGCATTAACCAAAACTTTCTGCCACAGTGTTGGTGTTTGCACAGAAACCCCATCAGTTCCTAGCACTGCAAGGCAAGCTGGCCCCAGATATAGTTTAGTCTGCAGATGGTTGCTAAATCCTACTGGCAGTCCATCTCTAAGCACAATGCACAGCAGTGGGCAATGTGGGCAGCACAGTGGCATTGTGGTTAGCACACTTGCCTTGCAGCGCTGGGTCCCTGGTTTGACTCCCAGCCAGGGCACTATCTGCATGGAGTTTGTATGTTCTTCCTGTGTCTGTGTGGGTTTCCTCTGGGCACTCTGGTTTCCACCCACATCCCCAAAACATACAGAAAAGTTAATTGGCTTCCCCCTATGATACAATCATTAGACCAGTGTTCCCCCTGTCCTCAGGGCCCACCAACAGTGCATGTTCTATGGAAATCCACAGCGGTAGCTAACAGTGGCGTAGCTAAGGAGCTGTGGGCCCCGATGCAAGTTTTGCATTGGGGCCCCCAAGCACTCTCTATATAACAATTGATATGGTTCACCAAAACCTGCCAATGGCAACTACAGTGTCAGAGGTACAAGAAGGGGATGGGGAACTGTTTGTTAATGATTACTACTATTCATAGTATCTATAGAAGTGACTATTATGAACACAGGACCAATAGAGAGCTAAATCTGCAGTTGAGGGAGGGCCCTTTGGGGCCCCTCCGGCCCAAGGGTCCCGATGCGGTTGCAACCTCTGCAACCCCTATTGCTACGCCCCTGCTAGCTCTACTGAGACACTAATTACTCCACCTGTGCATGTATGTGCTTTTCTGCAAAACATGTACTGTTGGTGGGCCTTGAGGACAGGGTTGGTTAACTCTGCATTAGACGATACATTTACATAGACATATGACTATGGTAGGGATTAGATTGTGAGCCCCTCTGAGGGGCAGTTTAGTTACGGTGACCATACGTCCCGCTTTACCCGGGACCGGTCCCTGATTCGGGGTCCCCTGTCCCAGGCTGCGCTATGTCCCGGGAAACGTCCCGCTTTTAGCAGTGGGACGTCCTGGCCTCGGGAGTCTGACCAACGTACGATTGCGCGGCCAGCGCCAGTTCTTAGCCCGCAGCCCCGCTCCAGCCTGCATAGTCTTCCAGCAGGCAGAGCAGGGCTACGGGAAGATGGCGTCCAAAGCCCTGTACTGGAGACTATTTGTGTCTCCAGTACAGGGCTTCGGGTGCCATCTTTCCGTAGCCCTACTATTCCATTCAGCGCGGGAGATATGCAGGAGCATGATCGTCCGGGGACCTGCACACCAGAGGCCGGCCGGGACAGGAGACTTCTGTCAGGTGAGTAAATTCTTTTTTTTGCAGGTGAAATGTTGCCCAAATTGCAATATTTTCTGCTGAAATGTTGCCCACTGCGTTATTTTCTGCTGAAATGTTGCCCGAATTGTGTTGGTTTTCTGCTGAAATGTTGCCCAAATTGCATTTATTTTCTGCTGAAATGTTGCTTACATTGCGTTTATTTTCTGGTGAAATGTTGCCCAAATTGCGTTTATTTTCTGGTGAAATTATTATTATTATTATTTATTGTATTTATAAAGCGCCAACATATTACGCATAGAACATGCAAATGTTGCCCAAATTGCGTTTGTTTTCTGCTGAAATGTTGCCCAAATTGCGTTTGTCTTCTGCTGAAATGTTGCCCAAATTGCGTTTGTTGTCTGCTGAAATGTTGCCCAAATTGCGTTTGTTTTATGCTGAAATGTTGCTCAAATTGCGTTTGTTTTCTGCTGAACTGATGCCCAAATGTAATGAATAGCGGAGATGCCGCCGCGCGGTCTGGTGGCGGGACGGCTGTCTCCGCATTCAGACCGGCGGTTTCCGCACAGCAACATGTGTCTGGTTTGCCTGGGCCTTCTAGTGCACACAGATGGAGAGCTACGCGCGCGCGCGCCAGAAGTCAGGACCTTTATGCCAGCAGGAGAGGTATCAGCTGATCGGAGCGATCAGCTGATCCCAGCGGAACTCCTGATTGGCTGAGTGGCTGGGGGCGGCGCTGCGGAGCGCTGTAGTATATATTGATCTTGCTTGTCAGTTGCTGGTTGTCTGCCGTTGCGAATACTTACGTGTGAGCACTCAGACCTCAGTCAGATCCTACAGTGTGTTAGAACCAGTTGGAACTGGGAATTCACACTTAGCCAGATTCCGCTCTTGATGTTTACTTTGTCATCATTGTGTTATACTTTAGATCAGTTCCAGGGTGTTGAGTCCAAGGACCTCACACCCAAGCATAGGGTTACTGTGCTATTACTGTGTTATACGTTAGACCAGTTCCAGGGTGTTGAGACCAAGGACCTCACACCCAAGCATAGGATTACTGTGTCATTACTGTGTTATACTTTAGACCAGTTCCAGGGTGTTGAGACCAAGGACCTCACACCCAAGCATAGGAGACTGTGTTATTCTTTAGACTAGTTCCCGGGTGTCGAGACCAAGGACCTCACACCTCAGACTAGGATTGTGCTTGATATCTGTTATGACCTCTGGCTCTGTTGACCTCTCTCTTGCTTTCTGTCACTGTACCTTATCTGCTCGTGTGTTGCCGACCTGGCCTGTCTGACCCTTCTGACTGTCACTCATCCCTCGAGTGATCAGTCTGTCTGTACTACCCGTGACACTAATCCACCAGGTGTCAGTTAACTGCAAGGACCTCCTGCTCCTCAGAGAGTCCTTCCTGCAGTCCAGCCAGTGGCCTCTACCCCATAGGAGTCCACTGGCTGCAGTACAGTCTGATTCCAATCCATCAGGGAATCACTGGCTGCACGTATATCTTTATCTCCTCCGCTTAAAGAGATAGTCCCTGCACAGTCAAGGGCCACCTGCCCCTCAGGTGGTCACTGGCTGCAGTAGCATCTGTGTCTCTCGCTCCACGGGAGATAGCCTCTCAGTTGCACCAAGCACTTACACTCATTGGGTGTCCAGAGGTTAGTCATACTTGTATTATTGGTGATTCTGCAGATCACCCATAATCAGGTATACATCTGTATTGTTGGTGATACTGCAGATCATCAATAATCAGATACTCTCTGTGTGCTGACACCAATCGTTACACCAAATTGCGTTTATTTTCTGCTGAAATGTTGCCCAAATTGCATTTGTTTTTTTGCTGAAATGTTGCCCACATTGTGTTTTTTTTCTGCTGAAATGTTGCCCACATTGCGTTTATTTTCTGGTGCCTGGGGTAACTGTTGCTGCATTTATTATTTAATGGTCATAGTTGGCTATATTTGCTGCTTTGGGGTTACGGTTATGCCCCGCCCCCATACAATGTCATGGGCACGCCCATTTTTAGCCACGCAAACGCGATCACCCCATGCCCATTTTTTCGGCGCAACGCGCGAACAGACCTTCACACCCCCCCCCCCCCCCCCCGTCCCAGCTGTCCCCAGTACATCGCTGCCTTAGATCGCAGCACAGTATGGTGTAAAGAGATGGTGGTTTCGCCATCTAACAGTCTCCTAGCGGCGATCGCAGCTGAGAGGCTGATGACGGAGCGGAGCTGCAGTACTTTTGGGAGGTATGTTGGAGGGCGGCTGTTGAAGCAGGTATTTACAATTAGTGTACTTTACCATAGTGTTTTTTCCAATTTTACTAAAGGACAACTGAAGTGTGAGGGATAAGGAGGCTTCCATATTTATTTCCTTTTAACCTGCTGGGCGGTCTGGACGAGCTCAGCTCGTCCAGTACCGCCGGAGCCTGCCGCTCAGGCCCTGCTGGGCCGATTTGGCTCAAATAAAAAGCAGCACACGCAGCCGGCACTTTGCCAGCCGCGTGTGCTGCCTGATCGCCGCCGCTCTGCGGCGATCCGCCGCGAGCAGCGGCGAAAGAGGGTCCCCCCAGCCGCCTGAGCCCAGCGTAGCCGGAACAAAAAGTTCCGGCCAGCGCTAAGGGCTGGATCGGAGGCGGCTGACGTCAGGACGTCGGCTGACGTCCATGACGTCACTCCGCTCGTCGCTATGGCGACGATGTAAGCAAAACAAGGAAGGCTGCTCATTGCGGCCTTCCTTGTTTATTCTGGGCGCCCGGAGGCGATCGGAAGAACGCCTCCGGAGCGCCCTCTAGTGGGCTTTCATGCAGCCAACTTTCAGTTGGATGCATGAAATAGTTTTTTTTTTATTAAAAAAAAACCCTCCCGCAGCCTCCCTGGCGATCTTAATAGAACGCCAGGCAGGTTAAACAATACAAGTTGCCTGGCTATCCTGCTGATCCTCTAGTACATTTAGCCAATGACCCTGAACAAGCATGCAGCGGATCAGGTGTTTCCGACAATATTGTCAGAACTGATAAGATTAGCTGCATGCTAGTTTCTGGTGTGAGTCAGACACTACTGCAGCCAAACAGACCAGCAGGACTGCCAGGCAATTGGTATTGTTTAAAAGGAAATAAATATGGCAGCCTCTATTTGTCTCACACTTCAGTTGTCCTTTAAACAAAGCAAACCTTTATGTGTGCACCAAGCACTCCCTAGTATGGTTCTCATTTTCTCAGGTACCCCGTGAAACACATACAGTACATTTATTGGCTGTGCATTAAAGTGTTTGTGTGCGTTTTCCAGGAATAACATGATGCCTTTAATTCACTGAGATACGTACAGTACTTAATGGGTTTATGTACTGGTTATGATATTATGCTTAAAGTAAACCTGAGAAGAAAATGCAGAAAAGTTTTATACATACCTGGAGCTTCCTCCAGCCCCCTCCACGCAGATCGCTCCCTCACCGCAGTCTGAAGCCTCCTGGGTAGACGCTGTGATCTTCGGCCAGTCAAGCGTACTGTGCAAGCGCAGCCTGGCTGTGCATGAGTGCCACGCTGTGTTCACATGGATGGGAGCATTCTGTGACTGCGCAGAATGCTCCCAGGCATGGGAGTGCATTGGGGAAGTGCACGCGGGTGGACTGCGTCTGCGCTGGCTAGCTGAAGATAACGGGACTTCTACGGGATCATCCAGGAGGCGGAGGACGGCGGCAAGGGAGCGATCTGCACAGAGGAGGCTGGAGGACGCTCTAGGTATGTATACAATTTTTCTACAATTTCATCTCAGGTACACTTTAAATCTATTATAAATGAAAGAAGTAGCCTCTAAACCAGGGTTGTCAAACTCAAATACAAAGTAGGCCAAAATTGTATGCTGGGACCTAGTCGCGGGCCAACCTCAATGTCTACTAGCCAACTTCCTCCCTTATAAAGTTCCCAGGTGTCTAATGGGCCCCCCTTCCCTACACAGTTCCCTGGTGTCTAGAGGCCCTCGCCCTCCCTTATACAGTTCATGGTGTTTAGATGTCCTCACCCACCCTTATACAGTTCCCAGGTGTCTAGATGTCCTCACCCTCCCCTATACAGCTCCCTGGGGTTTAGTGCTTTCCTGCTTCCTCCTCCATATGGCTTCCCTGGTTTTCTAGGACTTAACCTCCAATATAGCCTCCCTGGTGGTGGTCTAGAGTGGGACAAGCATAATGCAAAGTGGGGAAACCACTTGAGGGCCAAATTTAATGGCTGTTAGGGCCAAATTTGGCCCACGGGCCGGGGTTTGATATGTTTGCTCTAAACCAATTGCAAATACAGGTACCACGTGATGTGTCGCTAGGCTTTACATGTCCATGTATCGTTTGGATCCTGTAGCAGGAGAAATCTATACTCCATATGAGTCAGGGACAGGTCATACCACAAGATAGATTATATCGCCAGGGCAACGTGCGGTCAGAAGGCACTGTTAACTGACTATACACACGACAGGCAACAATCCTGGCTGAGCCTAAACATTATGTAATCCAGGCTACAGAGATCTGAAGAGCATCCAGGGACTGGGGTACAGAGCCTCTGCCTGAAATATGTGTTCTGGTGCCCAGGCCAGTGTAATTTAAATATTTATTCTACTGTGTAAAGGCTGTTTATACTACAGACTGCACTACAGACTGCACAGAGGTGTTTATATTAAATGCAGATCTCTTCTCTGCTGGCTGCTTGTGAGTTTTCTCCACCCCGCAGGCAAGAAGATTACAGGAAGGATCATAAATTGTCCTTATTTCACAAGCTGTGAGCTGCCCTTATGTCAGGAGTAGGTTGTGTTAATTGTCAGGGCCGGTTTAAGCAACAGTGGGGCCCCAGGGCAAAATAAACCTGGGGGGCCCCCTCAACATATACCCCGGAACAAAAATCGGCATTAGGGGACCTTTTTTTGCAGCTGGTATAGTCAGGGTGTGAAGTCCCAATCGGTCAGAGCTCCACATTCTGGCTATCCCAGCCTGCATGGGGGACAAGGGGTTAAAAAGTTTCAGGAGGGGGGACCCCACATAATTTTTTTTTTTTTTTAAATTCCCACACTCTAAACATAAAAAAAATTGGGAAAATAGGAAAAAATGCCAGGGATCTTCATACAGCCATATTGCGGCTGTATAGCGATCCCTGGCCAAAGCGCTGTGGCTGCATATACACCCCCTGGAAACCCCATCAAGAAATTTATTGCGCTTTCATTTGATGCATGTAAAATTACACTACCGTTAGGTTTGTTACTAAAAGTGACATTTACCGCATTTAAAACTGTACTTTTTTCCTTTTAAACTTTAAAATCGATTTTCTCAAAAACTATAAGGTCTTTTTGAAAAATTGTTTTTTCCTCTTATTCCTAATGATCTCCTTAACATATCCTGCAAATTTAGAGTTTCTAGCATTTAAGGTGGATTTGCTATTAAACATTAAAGTCGGCAGGTTTTTAAATGTGTTTTTTTTCCCTTTGAAACTTTAAAATCGATTTTCTCAAAAACTATAAGGCCGATTTGCAAAATTTTTTTTCCTCTTGTAGCCACTGGGGGCCCCTACAAGCTCTGGGGCCCTGGGGCAGCTGCCTCCTTTGCCTTAATGGTAGCGCCGGCCCTGTTAATTGTCTTACAGGAATAGGGCTGCCTAGCTGTTGGCTTAGTGTATACTAGCAATGTACGAGTCCAGTATTACAGTGACCAGATTTTTCTTGACTCAACCTGGGACAGAGGTGTGTGTGTGTGTGTGTGGGGGGGGGGGGGGGGGGGGGTGCTAGTGCGATGCATGTAGCGTGCCATGCCAAAAAATGGGTGTGTCCATGACCATGGTGGAAAAATGGGCGAGGGCCGGGTCAACATACTTCAGACTGCTGGAGGCCAGAGTATACATAAAATGATGTAAAAGTCTTTTCGGGCCAGACAGTGAAGCATACCCAGGTGACAACCTGCAGTCCAATTGGACAGCAGTGTCACCTGATGTGGTATTTGATTGGAAACCAGCGAATGACTGCTTTCTGGCTTCCATGTGGGTAGGTGGTGCCAGCACTGCTCTTCTATATGCGGACCACCAATATTTAAAGATTTAGCTTACTGCATCTATAAGTAATACATTTTGTGTGGGGGGCCGGTAAAAAAGCCTCAGAGGGACACATTCGGCCCACGGGCCTTAGTTTGAGGATCACTGCCCTAAAGGTAATTAGGCAATGTTCCCCAAACACATAAGAAAGTAGTGTTCCCACAATGATGTGGTGAAATGGGAGATTTGCATCCTGGATGTCAGTCCATGACATGACTATGTACTCTAAAGTGCTGTAGAAGATGCAAGTGCTACATAAATACATAATAATATGGCATGACATTAGACTAGATTAGCTCCGCCAAGAACAGGACTACATTCTCTGTAAAGTGCCGCCTTAGATGCCAGTGCTATATAAATACATAATATCGTAGGACATTAGACTATGAGTATGGTGGGATTAGACTTGTTTAGCATCAGCAGCTTCTGCAGATCTGGCACATTTAATAATTATGAGCCCCCAAAATGCCAAATACTGAACAATAACCCCAAAGTAGCAAATGCTGTCTCTATGACCATCAAATAATAACTGCAGCAACTGTTACCTCAAACAAATGAAACGCAACTACCTTTACCTCTGACACATGAAATGTAGCAGAAAATGATTACTCCGACTCCGTAAACGGTAAATGAAGCAAACATTACCTCATGTGGCCACAGGGTCCCACGGCTGGGACACCCAGCGGCCAAAAGTGGGACATAACCTGGGACACATTGCAGCCTGGGACTGGGGAACCTGAACCTGGGACGTGTCCCAGGTAAAATGGGACGTCTGGTCAGGGTATCCAGTATTCATGCATACTCCATGTACAGTAGAGTCCCGGTTAACCAGAATTTAGGCATCTGGCAGTCTCAACTAACTGGCATGCCTACGGATCATCCAGGTGAAGGTCTCCTTCTCTCCTGCAGCTATGGCTCCCCGGCGTGTCACCTGACCTGCATCGGGTCATGTGACATGTTGGAGCCATACATGGAGGACACTGCAAAACTACTGGGAGCTGTACTAGAAAAGGGGACTGGCACCCAGATGATTTGTAAGTGATTTTCTGCACACCCACTCCACTGCCTGTCACCTGGGGGTGAGGTTAGTGTCATATTTATCAGACAATCCCTGCCTGTACCAGATAAATGAGACTCTGCTGTAGTTAATTGATTCTTTCGAAAGCTAGTCTTCATTAATAACTAAAGATCAATGCATACGTGAAAACATGATTGCATTTAAATTGCTGAAATGTGATTTGTAGATCACTCACTAGCAGGGTCGCCTTCAGGGCATCACAGGGAGGACTGCTGTATGGGGCCCGAGTGAATCTGGGAACAGTGCCACACAGGGGCCCCAGCTGCAGTCTGTGTCTGTAACTGTCTGTCCTGGCTGCCCATTAATGGTAAAGTTAATTAAAGGTGTCGGGAGGCTCATCCAGAAATTACCTTAGTCAGTTAGTCAGTAAACCTGAGACGAATGAAAGAAAAGGATTTTTACTTACCTCCGGCTCCTTCCAGCCCCCTGTGGTCTGTCAGCTCCCTCGATACCCTTTCAGTCCAATCTGTTGAGCTCCTATGAAGTTAGTCAGCACAATCCAGCTGGATTTCGGGGCACTGTACATGTACTGTTCCGGGCCGCGTGCCTCCTCTATCCTGCTCCCATAGCTGGGAACACAGAACACTCCCAGCCATGGGAGTGCGTGGAAAGCGGACACATGGACGTGTGTTCAGGCTTTCAAAGATTGTGATTTGCCGTGTGGGGTCAGAGGGGAGTGAGGGGGGCCCAGTAAGTTTGGCCAGTATAGGGCCCTAAAATTTATGATGCCGCCATCATAAATTTTAGGGCCCTATACTGGGCAAACTTACTGGGCCCCCCCCTCACTCCCCTCTGGCACCACATGGCAAATCACAATCTTTGAAGGCCTGAACACACGTCCCTATGATTAAAACAGTCTAGTTCTCGGTGTAATGTTTTGCACAGTAAGGGCCTGAGGCCACTTTCATGTTGTTGTACGATGCAGGTGTGTTTTACAGTTTTTCTTGTACGAGGACTTATACTAGGAAAATTAATCAACTTTAGCTGGAGTATAAGCTTTATGCCGCCTGGCAGAGCAGTAAATGTGGGCGCATGCGGCAGGTGGACTAATTGAGCGCTGCCATAGGCGCCAAAGTATTTTAGCTGTATTAGGGTTCGGGGGGAGGGGGGGATTTGAGCGACCGCTAAAAATAGGGGGGCTATCACAGAACAAGCTATTTATCAAGCACCCAAGTTACAGCTCAAGGTGCCTATAGAAGCACCTGAGAATTTGGATGGGATTAGGCATTAGGTAGGTAGTTTGAGGGGTTAATGGTTAGGCTTTAGGTAGGTAGTTTGTGCGGGGGAGGGGAGGTTTAGGTGTTAGGTAGGTAGTTTGTGCGGGGTGGGGGATTAAATGAAAAGCATTAGGTAGGTAGTTGGTGGGGGGGGGGGGGGGTAAGGGGTAGGCATTAGGTGGGTAGTTTGTGCGGGGGGGGGGGGTGTTAGGTCTTAGGTAGGTAGTTTGAGGGGTTAATGGTAAGGCTTTAGGTAGGTAGTTTGTGCAGGGGAGGGGGGGTGTTAAGTAGGTAGTCTGTGCGGGGTGGGAGGTTAAGGGAAAGGCGTTAGGTAGTCGGTGGGGGGGGGGGGTTAAGGGTTAGGTCTTAGGTAGGTAGTTTGAGGGGTTAATGATAAGGCTTTAGGTAGGTAGTTTGTGCAGGGGAGGGGGGGGTGTTAGGTGTTAGGTAGGTAGTTTGTGCGGGGTGGGAGGTTAAGGGGAAGGCGTTAGGTAGTTGGTGGGGGGGGGGGGTTAAGGGTTAGGCGTTAGGTGTGTAGTTTGTGCGGGGGAAGGGAGGTAGTTTGAATGGGGGTGGTGGTTAAGGGATAGGCGTTAGGTAAGTAGTTGGGGGGGCGGGGGGGGGGGGGGGTTAAGGATTATATGTTAGGTAGGTAGTTTGTGCTGGGGTGTGTTAATGGTTAAGCGTTAGGTAGGTAGTTTGTGTGTGTGTGTGTGTGTGTGTGTGTGTGGGGTTAAGGGTTAGGCGTTAGATAAGTAGTTAGTGCCAGGGGGGTTTAAGGGTTAGGCATTAGGTAGGTAGTTTGTGCAAGGGGGGGAGTTAAGGGTTAGGTAAGTAGTTTGTGCGGGGCTGGAGTTAAGGGATAGGCGTTATGTAGGTAGTTTGTGCGGGGGTGGGGTGGGGGGAGGTAAGTGTTAGGTCTTAGGTAGGTAGGTTTTTTTTTGGGGGGGGGGGATGTGTTAAAGGTTAGGTGTTAGGTAGGTCGTTTGTGCGTGTGTGTGTGTGGGGGGGGGTTAATGGCTAAGGGTTAGGCGTCAGGTAGGTAGTTTGTGTGTGTCTGGGGGGGGGTGTTAACGGTTAGGCTTGAGGTAGGCTGTTTGTTCGGGGGGTTTATGGGTTAGGCTTCGGGAAGAGGGGGGGGGGGGGGTTCTGTGTGAGAGTGGGGTTAGGATTAGCTATTGTAAAATATTGGTATTTAGTACAGATATTTTACGATCGGCATTACCGGGCGCCCAAATTTCCAAGCGCCTTTATTTGATGAACGCTGAAGATAGTGGTGCTAATGGTTAAAGAGAACCTGTAAAGAGAGGGTTATAAAGGCTATTATATTTATTTCCATTTAAGCAATACCAGTTGCCGGGCAATACCAGTTGCCTGGCAACTGTTATTGTTCAAAAGCAAATAAATATGGCAACCTTTATATCCCTCTCTTTACAGGTTCTCTTTAACTGACAGGTGAAACTCGAAAATTAGAATAGCGTGCAAAAGTCCATGTATTTCAGTGATTCAATTTAAAAGGTGAAAGTAATACATGAAATAGACTCATTACATGCAAAGCGAGTTATTTCAAGCCTTTATTTGTTATACTTTTGATGATTATGGCTTACAGATTATGGGAACACCAAAATCAAAATCTCAGTCCATTAGAATATTTGGAAATGTTCAATATTCTAGACTCAAAGTGCCAGACTCTAATCAGCTAACTAATCCCAAAAATCTGCAAAGGCTTCCTATTTCATATATTAGTTTGAATTACTGAAATAAACGGACTTTTGCACAATATTCAAATTATTTGAGTGTTACCTTACCTGTATGACACTGCGTTGTGCCTTCACACCCGCTCATCATTATTTGCAGTATTAGGAACGGTTTCTACTGAAATTGTATATGATATGGTGCGACATACAGTAGTAAAGCAGGTACTGTATATTATTATTATTATTTTATTATTATTTAGTATTTATATAGCGCCAACATATTACGCAGCGCTGTACAGTGTATATATATATCTTGTCACTAACTGTCCCTCAAAGGAGCGCACAATCTAATCCTTACCATTGCCATATGTCTATATTATGTAGTGTAAGTACTGCAGTCTAGGGCCAATTTTAGAGGGAGCCAATTAACTTATCCGTCATCGTATATACTCGAGTATAAGTCTAGAAATTTAGGTCTGACTCACTAAGTAAAAGTATAGGGGTCGACGTATACACAAGTCAAGAGCAATGCTGAGCACACTGAGTAATGTGTGTACTATTAGAGACATTCCCATTTGCAGCAATGTATCCAGTGGTAAGTGACAGTGATAAAGGAAATGCCAAGAAAACACAGGTCTGAAAGTCCTGGCCACGCCAATTTAGGCCCCGTTCACACTTGCGTTCTGGGATGCAAAAGGACCGGATCCGGTCCGTTTGCATCAGGCATGAATCAGGCTGCCATCCGGATCCGTGTGGTAAAAATAGCGACAAAAACTATTAAAATTGTTGGGGTGTGGGAGGTCAGCAGAAGGTGCACCTGTACAATCAGGTCCTCCGCTGTTTAGGGCCTCACCTCCACGTCCGACATACTGCCAACAGCTCCAGCACAAAAGTCACTGCTGCTCCACTCCAGGAATGCTGGGCCCATGTGTCCCCATCCGAAATGGCCGCTAGAATACGCATAGGAAGTGGGGTAGAACGCCGGTTTTGATAGCCAGTGTGTTCTGTGATTTCCGTTCCCCATTGGTTTCTATATCCTGATGGTGCAGTCAGGCTCCGGTCCGGGTGCGTGGGCCGGATGATCCGGACCCGAAAAATAGCACATGTTGGAAAAGTGTCCGGAGTCCAGATCCGATCCGGCTCCATTCTGTACGGAACGGACGCATGTGAGCGTCCGCATAGACTTTGCATTGCTATGCGGAACGTACGTTCCGTTTGTACAGTATACGGTCCGGATCCGATCAGGCGGATCCGGACAGCGAACGCTAATGTGAACCAGGCCTAACAAGGAAAGGGCAGGGGAAAAATACTGGGCTGCAGGAGGGGAATGAATAATTGCTGCACTTGTAGGCCTGGAGGACTTGTTGGTTGCACTTAAAGGGAACCAGAGACGAAGCACCCTCATGTATTTTACCATATATATCAGTGGGAACATTACAGAAAACAACTACCTTGCTTTCTGTTTCGTTCTTCACTGCTCAGCCTGCTTCTAATCAGCCCTGATAAAATCCCCGACTGAGCATTCAGTCTGGCTTTGCTCAGGAATATTTATAGCTCAGTCTGTGTTCTCTCATGTCTTTTCAAGTCTAAGCCTGCCCCCTGCTGGCTTTGCCCAGGAATCATTATAGCTGAGTCATTATAGCAAAGCCAGACTGAATACTCAGTCAGGGATTTTATCAGGTCTGATAAGACACAAGGGGCTTGATTCACAAAAGAGTGCTAACTGTTAGCACGGGAGTTTTCACGCGAATTTTCGTATTGCGCGAAAATATAAAGTTTTTGCGCGCAAACGCGTTTTTTGCGCGAAATCAATATCGGTTCCACGCGTAAATCTACGTTTGCGCGCGAAAACGTTATCATTTCGCGCGAAGATTCGCAATCGCGCACAATGCGAAAATTCACGCAAAAACGCCCGTGCTAACAGTTAGCACTCTTTTGTGAATCAAGCCCAAGCTGTGCAGTGCAGAATGAAACAGAAAGCAGGGTGTTTTCTCTAATGTTCCCACTAATCTATATGGTAAAATACATGAGGGTGCTTCGTCTTTAGTTCACTTTAAGGGACAGGAAGGGTTACTTGCAATACTGTATGCATGAACCCCTCCTGTTCCCCAAGTACAGCTGTTAATTCTTCCTGGTCTCCAAGTGCAGTCATTAACTTTGCTGGGTAGACTTATACTTGAGTCAATAAAAGATTCCAGCTTAAGAGGGTCAGATATTGGAGTCGACTAATACATGAGGTGGACAGTAAACGTCATTTACACTTGTGCATTGCTGAACACATTTTCAGCAACTCAGTGTCTGCGATCCACAAGAACAGCAGAAGTGCATAAACTCCACTGTCTAATGTCCCCATCCATGCGTTGTGTTTCACCGTGGAGGCTGCATGCATTGCTGTGTGTTTGGCATGCGATTCCATGCACTATAAAGGAAAGGGATCTCAACCACATTAGAGAAAATCCCAGAGCAACACGGTGCCGTGCGTCGTGATGGCCATCTGCGTTGCCCGCAGCACGGACATGAAAACAAGGCCTAAGCAATTAATAACAGGAAGATTTCGGTTGTTTACCTGATCGCACATTTTCAGATGTATGACCAACATTATATATTAGTATTTTATGATTTAAACCGAATAGCAGCACCATGTAAACCACTGACCCTATATAAATTATTACCTGCCAATTATAATTGTGTTTATTTGATTTACATGCATGTTCTGTTCATCATGAAATGTAAGTTGTGATGTTTTATACAATATTTCCTGGAAAGCAGTCTTTGAACTCTGGTCTGAATGCAGTTACTGAAAGACATGAACTGCTAAAATAGCTGCAAAAAATGTCTATCATAAGTAATACAGCGCCATCTGTTGGTGGATGGAAGGAATTACAGTAATGATGCACAACAGTGTTTAGCAGAGGTCCACAAAACCATTATTATTGTGTATTTATGTGGAACTTACATCTTCTGTAGTGCTTT
This sequence comes from Hyperolius riggenbachi, assembly GCF_040937935.1. Classification (NCBI taxonomy): domain Eukaryota; kingdom Metazoa; phylum Chordata; class Amphibia; order Anura; family Hyperoliidae; genus Hyperolius; species Hyperolius riggenbachi. The sequence goes on along the minus strand of NC_090656.1, from coordinate 52,675,871 downwards.
ACATATTGTATATTGTCATGTCACTAACTGTCCCTCAGAAGGAGCTCATATTGTTACTATAGCCAGTCATCTGGGGTGGGTAACTAAATAAGCACCTGAGCACACTTGTGCGCTTCTGTGCATGTTTCAGCATTGTTTATCATTGAAATGTAGAAAGTGCTGAAAAATGCACAGAAATGCGCAAATGTGCTTAGGCCTGATCTATGGGTCTTAGTGTGAGTTTTACATTGGGCTTCCCAAGCATTCTATACATTGGCCTCAATTCACTGAGCTTATCTCCTGTCTTTAATAACGTTTCTATAGTTATCACCATGGTGACGAGGCATGTAGTTTTCAGGAAACATTTTACCTCAGGCAAACCTAAAGTTAACTCTTCTGTCTTTAGGCTGGTTTCACAGTGGGACGTTACAGGCGCACGTTAGTGCAGCCTGTAACGCAGCCCACCGCACAACAATGAAAAATCAATGGGCTGTTCACAGTGCCCACGTTACGTTACACAGTAACGCTGCGCCATAAGTCAACGTACTGCATGCAGTACTTTGTAAGCGGCAGAGCCGCGTTAGAATGCTTGCACATGCTCAGTAACATTGGGGAGGAGCGGAGAGCGGCCAGGCACATGGCTAATTAATATTCTGTCACAATAGTTTTTATTGAAAAAAAATTTTCAGCATACAAGTTATGTAAGTATCTAATGGCATAGTGTGCAATATGTGTAGAACAAATAACAAATAAACAATATATAAAATTTTTTTCCCACATTAACATATAAATTTTCACTATAAAAATAAACTCGGTCGTATAGCTAGCTTATTATTAAGGTAAATGTCACTTTGAAATAAAGTTGCAGCTTATAATCATGGTGTAGAATAAAAAGAAACACTTAATAATACTGTGTGGATTGTAAATCCGCTTAAATCTGCAGTAAATCTGCATAAAGGTACAGAATCCGCATCCAGATGCGTAAATTCAATGCTACCCTGCTGAATTCCGCGTTAGAATTTAAAAAGCTTCAAAATCGTGCAAAAACGCGCAAAGAGACGCGCGGAAGACGCCAATCGGTGCGAAAACGCGCTATAAACGCGTTCAACGCACCCAGGCGTGTGACCTATCTGTAAATGTGGAAAAGCACCAATATTCATATAAAAATGATGGGAAATTTCACTAAGATATAAAAACTATGATAACAAGTAGCAAATAAACAATATATAAAAAGTTTCCCACATTAACATATAAATTTTCATTATAAAAATAAAACTCAGTCATATAACTAGCTTCTTATTAAGTTAAATGTAACTTTGAGATGGTGTAGAATAAAAAGAGACACTCAATAGTACTCTATAGATTGTAAATCCGCTTAAATCTGCATAAAATCCGCATAAAGGTGCAGAATCCGCATCCCGATGCGTAAATGCAATGCTACCATGCGGAATTCCGCGTTAGAATTTAAAGAGCCTCAAAATCGTGCAAAATGCGCAAAAACGCGCAAACGCGCAGAAACGCGCAAACGCGCAGAAACGTGCAAAAAACACGCAAACGCGCAGAAAACGCGCGAAAAACGCGCAAACGCACAGAAACGCGTGAAAAACGCCAACAGGTGCGAAAACGTGCTAGAAACGCGTTCAACGCACCCAGGCGTGTGACCTATCTATAAATGTGGAAAAGCACCAATATTCACATAAAAATGATGGGAAATTTCACTAAAATATAGAAACTATGAAAATTACAAAATTATAACAACTTATTAAAATGCTGTGTATAGAAAGTTTAAACCATCTTCAACTTGATATGATATGAATTGTGCTTACTTACTTACTAGAAATAAATCTGTGTCAAATAATATTGACACAGTTGCAACCTCTGGAGTAAATTCTTGATAATGTGTGTTTGAATTTCAAAGTGTACATTTCTAAGATATATTGAGAGAGTATGGAATTAAATTAATGAGAAATAAGGATCCTCTCAACCTGGAAAATGGGGGAGTTAACCCCCTACTGAGATTCCAGGGAGTGGAGCCTGCGAATCTTAGCCCACAGTCTCCAGAATAAACGCTTGACTGAGGATAACTATAATAAGATGCAGTAAATTAACTCCAGATAAGAAATAAGCACAATTTCAGAATAAATGTCTGAAAATTAGCAGATTGTAGATTAATGATATTGTACTAAACTAAACAAAACAAAACAAAACTAAACAACTAACTAAACTAATAACTAAACTACTATGCTTTCCATACTATCCAAATTAGTGTTTAATGGTGTAAGTTCAACTCTACCTTTAGTGAGTTCCAATAGGTCATGTGCGTAAGAAGAGCTTCTCTCCAGGGGGGGGGGGGGGATCGCCAGCAAACCTGAATTTGTATCTGTTGTCTCCAATGCAAGGGGTAGAGGAAGTAATAACTGTAGTAAAAGTAATAGAGGTGAAAAAAGGTAATGAGAGGTAATAAAGGTGATAGAAGGTAATAGAAGGACCATGAGGAAGAAGAGAGAGAAGGAGGGAGGCAGGACACCTCAGAGTTCCAGAACCCTCGATGCCGTGTACACAGTAGGCCAGAGATCAACCTTCCTCATGAAAGATTGTAAGTTCCCGCATCTGATAGACCAAGCCTTCTCTGCCAGCAAGTTAGACTCTACTTTCCTAAGGATCTCTTCTAATCTCGGTATATGGGGTGTTTTCCAGTGATATGCCAGTTGATTCTTGGTTACAATAAAAATATGGTCAGCAATCAGTCTCTCCTGAGGGGGAAGGTCCCTAGTTCCTAAATGAAGGAGTGCCATACCAGGTGGTATCGTCTGAAGTGACATTGGCAGCTGTCTCAGAAAACCTCCAACATCATCCCAGAGTTTTCTAATTTTGGGACATTCCCATAATATATGTTCTATAGTACCCGCCATGTTACACCCCCTCCAACAAAGTGGGGAACATTTTGAATCAAAATGTGATATTTTTTCTGGGGTCATATACCACTGCCAAATGCACTTAAATAAGCCCTCATGATGACCAATACAATGAGTAGACTTTCTAAAGGACTGAACAGTCATCTCCCATTCCTCTTCATCAATGTCACGTTGTAAATAAGTTTGCCATTTAGACAATTGCCATTGGGGATGTTTCCCTTTCAGATCAAGTAGAATATTATAAAGGGTGGATGTGCCCCTCAGGCCTACTCCCTCCGACTGCACTAACTTCTTAATTTTAGGCAATAATGCAATTGGGCTATATGAGTACTTGTAAAGAAATCGGTTAATTTTGCCATATATCCGTTTATCAGTGGATGGGATGCCATATGTGGTCACTAGTGAGTCAAAGGATTTAAGGCCAGAGCTCTCCAACAAATCTGTCACAGATGTTATCCCACAATCAATCCAATGGTCTAAGGAAATGTTTCTGATGGTAGTGTGGAAAGCTTCAAGAGGGGTTGTCAGAGGTATAGCCAGGGGGTCTTCTCTAGAGAGCTTAACCACCTCCTTCCAAATTCTAAGGGTATTGGCTGTAATTGGATTCTTAATATTTGGTTGGATCTTCCAGGTTAGTCTGGACTGCAGACATAGTTTATAAGGGCTATATGGCAATTGTGCCTCTTCCATCAGATACCATTGCCTGCTTGTATCCTCCGTCCAGACCGATCTGGATTGATCCAAGATTGTAGCCATATAATAGAGTTCCAAATTGGGGGCTCCTAGGCCTAACTTAGAAATTTGTGTTGTGAGGATTTTGTTAGAGAGTCTGGCCTTTTTGTTGTTAAGAATATATTTATTCAGAAGTCTCTGTAGGGTAGTAAAAAATATTTGAGGGACTCTTATAGGCAGATTTCTGAACAAGTATAAAAGTTAGGGTAAAATCACCATTTTAAAGGCAGCAATTCTGCCTGACCAAGAGAATTCTACTTTTGCTAATGAATCTAATTTATCTTTAAATTTGGTTAGCCAAGGGTTATAATTTTCTCTATAGATCTGGGCTATGGTAGGTGTAAGTTGAATACCTAGAAATTTAATACTTTTGTCAGTCCAGGAGAAATGGGAAGAGGCCTGAAGGGCTTCCCTCATCCTCTTTGGTATGTGGCATGGGAGAATGACTGTTTTATTCTCATTTAATTTATAAAAGGAGACTCTAGAAAACTCATTTAGTTCAGTAGTGACATTTGGCAGTGATATAAGGGGTTTTTGAAGATATAATATTATATCATCCGCATATAAACCAATTTTTGTGTGAATTTGTCCAATTTTTACACCATGTATTCTTGGGTTATTTCTAATTTGTTGGGCCAATGGTTCTAAAGTAAGGTTAAAAATCAATGGAGAAAGGGGGCAGCCCTGACGGGTACCATTTTTGATGTCAAACGAAGAAGAGACATAACCAGAAGACAGGACCTTAGCAGATGGTTGTGTGTAGAGAGCAAGGATGGCACTACGAAGGAAGCTGGGTATACCAAATTTTAATAAAACTCTAGACAAATAGTGCCAATTGACCCTGTCAAACGCCTTTTCCGCGTCCAAGGAGACGAGGAGTGTAGGCGCCCGACAGGTCTTGAGTTGATGCAATATAGCAAGGGCCTTTCTTGTTCCATCATTGGTAGACCTTCCCCTGATAAATCCAGCTTGATCAGGATGAATAAGTTGTGGCATTAATGGGGACAGTCTATTAGCTATAATCCTAGCATAAATCTTTACATCAGTATTTAAAAGGGAAATTGGTCTATAACTACCAGGATCTGCTGGATCTTTGTCACCTTTGGGAATAGTGGATATGAGAGCTGCCAATGACTCTCCAGGGAAAGTACCTTTAAGTGTTGCTTCATTAAAAAAATTCTGTAAGTGGCTTAGCTAATAAGGGAAGGAATTTCTTGTAATAATCATTAATATATCCATCTGGGCCTGGGGCTTTATCATTTTTTAAATTTTTAATTGCTATTTCAATTTCTTGTTGATAAAATGGGACTGATAATGATTTTTGCTCGAATTCTGATAGCAAGGGAAGGTGTACCTTTGATAAATAATTATCAATTTCTTGAATAGATGGGATGTGAGTGTCTGGATTTTTTTCCAAGTTATAAAGTTCTTCATAGTAGGAAGCAAGTGCTTCCACTATATCAGTAGGATGATATACATCATTTTTAGTTTTGGGATGTTTGATTTTGGTAATTCTCTGTTGTATCCTTCTTCCCTTTATTTTTTGGGCCATGGCTTTCCTGGCTCTGCTTCCCTCATAGTACCACCGCTCCTTAAGTATGGTCTGCCATTTATCATATTGATAAATGGCTAATTAATATTCACTGCACTCAGTGACGTGCAGTGTTTACTTCTTGGAACGGCCGCTCTGTGCGGCGATTGGCCGGCGGGACCACGTGATGCCGCATGCGTCCAAGAGTGCGCATTACGGCATCACGGACGCCAGAGTGAGCTGCACAACGCGGCTCACTCTGACGTCCAAAGCAGGGAGCACCAGGTGTTGTGTTAGGGGCACGTTATGCGACCATAACGTCCCCTAAAACGCAACGTCCTGGTGTGAAACCAGCCTTAAGTTAACTCTTCAATCCTTAAAATAACTCCAGAATTTTAAAGACAGGCTGTTAATTAAATGTGTGTGAAAATAACTACAGAGGAGGTAACTTATCTACAGAGGAGATAACTTAAGGAATGGAGAGATAAGATAACTCTCTCACTGTGTGGAGGTAAGTTTTCTCTTGTGATTAAAAATATATAGCCAACTCCAACACAAAAGGGTAAGAAAGCCCTGTCCTTATGATCTTACAATCTAAAGGAATGGGGGGGGGGGGGGGGGGGGGAACGAATACGTAATATACATGACTCGAAGCAGTGTGTTGTAGGTTATATTTAACAAGGAGCATAAATGGGCCAAAAATGGATTGTATTAACAATGCCTGTGGTAGAGGCTGCAATTATTGGTTCCTATGAAGCTCTCCTGAATAAAAAAAAATGAGTTTTACTCACCTGGGGCTTCCAATAGCCCCCTGCAGCTGTCCGGTGCCCTCGCCGTCTCCCTCCGATCCTCCTGGCCCCGCCGGCAGCCACTTCCTGTTTCGGTGACAGGAGCTGACAGGCTGGAGACGCGAGTGATTCTTCGCGTTCCTGGCCACAATAGCGCCATCTATGCTGCTATAGCATATGTCATATACCATATAGCAGCATAGAGGGTGCTAATGTGTCTGGGAACGCGAAGAATCACTCGTGTCCCCAGCCTGTCAGCTCCTGCCACCGAAACAAGAAGTGGCTGCCGGCGGGGCCAGGAGGATCGGAGGGAGACGGCGAGGGCACCGGACAGCTGCAGGGGGCTATTGGAAGCCCTAGGTGAGTAAATCTCATTTTTTGTTTGTTTGAATTAAGTGTCTCTTTAAGCAACTCTATGATATTCCCAAACATATGTATTTCAGATACCTACAACTCTCTCATGCATACATAGCTCAATTTGGTAGAGAAAGCATACAATTGGAATCTGATCCACTGGAGTCTCTGCTTAAACAGGAAAGACTAGACAAACCTTTATCAGCTATCTATGCAGACCTTCTTGTTCAGATGGGTCATAACACCGACAAACTTCATGAACAATGGGCAAGTGACGTTGGAGAAATACAGTGGCTTGCAAAAGTATTCGGCCCTCTTGAAGTTTTCCACATTTTGTCACATTACTGCCACAAACATGAATCAATTTTATTGGAATTCCGCATGAAAGACCAATACAAAGTGGTATACACGTGAGAAGTGGAACAACAATCATACAGGATCCCAAACATTTTTTACAAATAAATAACTGCAAAGTGGGGAGTGCATAATTATTCAGCCCCCTGAGTCAATACTTTGTAGAACCACCTTTTGCTGCAATTATAGCTGCCAGTCTTTTAGGGTATGTCTCTACCAGCTTTGCACATCTAGAGACTGAAATCCTTGCCCATTCTTCTTTGCAAAACAGCTCCAGCTCAGTCAGATTAGATGGACAGCGTTTGCGTACAACAATTGTCAGATCTTGCCACAGATTCTCGATTGGATTTGGATCTGGACTTTGACTGGGCCATTCTAACACATGGATATGTTTTGTTTTAAACCATTCCATTGTTGCCCTGGCTTTATGTTTAGGGTCGTTGTCCTTCTGGAAGGTGAACCTCCACCCCAGTCTCAAGTCTTTTGCAGACTCCAAGAGGTTTTCTTCCAATATTGCCCTGTATTTGGCTCCGTCCATCTTCCCATCAACTCTGACCAGCTTCCCTGTCCCTGCTGAAGAGAAGCACCCCCAGAGCATGATGCTGCCACCACCATATTTGACAGTGGGGATGGTGTGTTCAGAGTGATGTGCAGTGTTAGTTTTCCGCCACACATAGCGTTTTGCATTTTGGCCAAAAAGTTCCATTTTAGTCTCATCTGACCAGAGCGTCTTCTTCCACATGTTTGCTGTATCCCCCACATGGCTTGTATCAAACTGCAAACGGGACTTCTTATGCTTTTCTGTTAACAATGGCTTTCTTCTTGCCACTCTTCCATAAAGGCCAACGGCCTTGTCTTGGTAGGTTTTCAGTTGTATCATACTCCTACCATTTCTGAATGATTGCTTGAACAGTGCTCCGTGGGATGTTCAAGGCTTTGGAAATCTTTTTTTAGCCTAAGCCTGCTTTACATTTCTCAATAACTTTACCCCTGACCTGTCTGGTGTGTTCTTTGGACTTCATGGTGTTGTTGCTCCCAATATTCTCTTAGACAACCTCTGAGGCCGTCACAGAGCAGCTGTATTTGTACTGACATTAGATTACACACAGGTGCACTCTATTTAGTCATTAGCACTCATCAGGCAATGTCTATGGGCAACTGACTGCACTCAGACCAAATGGGGCTGAATAATTATGCACACCCCACTTTGCAGTTATTTATTTGTAAAAAATGTTTGGGATCCTGTATGATTTTCATTCCACTTCTCACGTGTACACCACTTTGTTGTGAAATTCCAATAAAATGTATTCATGTTTGTGGCAGTAATGTGACAAAATGTGGAAAACTTCAAGGGAGCTGAATACTTTTGCAAGCCACTGTATTCTGGCTACCTATATTAGAGGCACCCACCTAGCTAACCTGTACTGGGGGTGCCTGCCTATCTAACCTATACTGGGGGCAACTATACTGGCTACCTATACTGGAGGCACCTACCTGGCTAACCTATACCGGAGGCAACTATACTGGGTCACCTATGCCTGGCTACCTATACTGGGGGGACATATAGCTGGCTACCTATACTGGGGTACCTATTCTGGGCCACCTATACTGGGGGAATCTATACTGGGTGCAACTAGACCTGGCTAACCTATACTGCGGGCACCCATACCTTGCTCTGGGGGAGGGGGGGGGGAGGGGCGCAATTTTTACACCCTCGCCCTGGGTGCATTTTAGCCTAGAAACTGCACTGTTTACCCCAAGCAGACTACACAAAATTGATAACGCTCATTCTAATCTCTGTACTAGATGTGGAGTACTGATGGGAACCTATCTACATATGTTTTGGACATGCTCGAAACTGGGAAGGTTTTGGGAACAGGTGGAAAAAACTATTGGGGGGGGGGGGGGGGGGGTTGGATCTTCCATTTAAGCTTGAAACAAAAGCGGCGATGCTAGGAATATTCGACAAAGGTAGCTATAATAAACATAAACAAGCTATGATTTTTACATTATGTCATGTAGCTATAAAGGTAATCCTGACCCATTGGAATCAACCAGCGGTACCCTCCAAGACTGAATGGATCCCTACTACCAATCATATGCTCCCTTTGTGTAAAATGACATTTAAAAGCAGGAACTGTCCTAACAAATTTGATAATATCTGGTCCAGATGGTGTGATAAATACTGTAAGACTCTTCAGGTAGATGTTTACCATCTATAATTGAGAACTGGTTATAACATGCTATTGTATTCCTACTTTTGGAGAATTATAATGACCTTTTATCATTTTATGTAAGTAATTTAACCAACACTTTATTCCCTCTGCCCGGGTTAAAATAATCCTCAGAGGCACTCTCTTTACAACCAATAGAATGGAAGACACTTTTCTAACCTCTTTCCTGATTAATGCTCCATAAATAACTATGATGGAAATTTTATTTTTCTTCTTTCTTTTTCCTTTTTTCTACGCCCCTTATGGGCCTTGACCTACTAATGGATGAACGTATACTGTTATAAGTTTGTAATAAAATGTTATGTTGGAATGATAAAACAAAAAAACAATAAAAATTTCCTGTTAAAAAAACAAACAAAAAAGAACAATGCCTGTAGCTTGGTTGTGACTGGTGATGGATGGTGGAAAAATTATTTTGCTTAACTCCTGTTAGGTTTTAGGTCATGAAAGAGATTAAAGAAGACAAGAAATCAGGAACATGTTAACCACTTGAGGACCCACCCTTTACCCCCCCCCCCCCCCCCTTAAGGACCAGCGCTGTTTTAGCTGATCTGTGCTTGGTGGGCTGTGCAGCCCCCAGCACAGATCAAACACCAGGCAGAGCGACCAGATTGCCCCCCTTTTTTCCCCACTAGGGGGATGATGTGCTGGTGGGGTCTGATCGCTCCTGCCTGCCTGGGTGTTGCGGGGGGGGGGGGGCACCTCAAAGCCCCCCTCCGCAGCGAAATTCCCCCCCTCCCTCTCCTCCCTCCCTTCCCCGGAGATCCGAGGCTGCACAGGAACGGATCTGTCCTGTGCAGCCTCTAACAGGCTCCTGCCTGTCATGTGACAGCGATCCCCTGCCGCTGATTGGCCGGGGATCGCTGATCTGGTACAACGCTGCTACTGTTAGCAGAGTTGTAAAAATGTAAACAAAGCGGATTATTTCCGCTTGTGTTTACATTTATCCTGCGAGCCGCAATTGGCGGCCCGCAGGCTATTCACGGAGCCCCCCGCCGTGAATTGTCAGGAAGCAGCCGCTCGCGCGAGCGGCTGCTTCCTGATTAATTAGCCTGCAGCCGGCGACGCAGAATTGCGTCGCTGGTCCTGCAGCTGCCACTTTGCCGACGCGCGGTATGAGTGCGCGGTCGGCAAGTGGTTAAAGAGAATCTGTACAAAAAAAACAAAACAAAAACAGCCCCGGCGGGGAAGGAGGGAAGCCTCTTGATCTAATAAGGCTTCCGCCGCCCTCTTCACCCTCCACGATCCAGCGCTGGCTGAACCCGAACTGTGGCCATGTAAATATTTACCCGTCACACTCCTGGCCAGCTGCAGTAGCTTTCCGATTAGTAGCGGCTTTCTGGTCTACTGGCGACTTGCGCCTGCGCAGTAGAGGGGACCCAATTAAGCTCGGCTATTTCCACCGGAGCCCGTCAGAAAGCCAGTACTGCGCCTACACAAGAGTGGGCCGGGAATGTATTGCAGCCACTACTGTGCCACATTTGATAAACTTGTCGGGTGATTTTTCGGTGGCTGCCAGCGCTGGATCCCAGAGGGTGAAGTGGACAGGGGAAGACTCATTAGGATCCAGAGCCTTTTTTTCTTGGTTTCCCTTTACAATGCATACAAAGTAAAGTAATTACTGAAAACAAATATCATCCCCAAAAAGCCTACTCTGTGGCGAAAAACAAACAAGTTATAGATCAGTTTGTTGTGATAAGTAGTGAAAAGGTTATTGGCGAATAGAAGGGAAGAGTGTTGACAGGTGAAAATTGTTCTGGTCTGTTACGGTAAAAACCCTTGGGGGTGAAGTGGTTAAAGCATTTGATAAATCAAGCAAAAGTGTTCATTATTCACCTCTAGCTCTGACCAGCTGATAACTCACTCTCCATGCGGTAACATACTAACAGATGTAGCAGACATCTGGCAGCCAGGCAGCCAATAGGGTGAACCACACAGCCCTGCTTCTCTCCTGATTTGGTCCAACACCCTGGAGGGGCGGGACTTCACTCCAGCAGACATTAGGCTTTTCTGCATCCCGTTAGATGTGAATATCTGTACACTCTTATAAAGAATAGCTCCCCCTGGTGGCTGAAGCACATCTAAAGGGATGCCAGGGATGCACTGGACAGAAAACCCCTCCTCATGAACACAGCTTCCTGCCTGACTGCCTACCTGCTCCACAGCTGGTGAGACTTACCAGATGTGTCTGATTCTGCTGCCTGTAAATTAGTGCTGCCTCGCATGTGCAGTAGGAGCCTGTGCGGCCACATTTCCTGTTTAACCCTTTCCACTCGTATCATATGTCCCGCATAGCGGGACATATGCAAAAACCCGATGCGGGACATCCCTGCAGCGGCGGTTTGCAGCGCATCGGGACCGCCGCAAACCACTGATCACTATGCGACTTTTAGTGGGCATGTAACACTACATGCCCACACTGTCAGTGTGCCCCCCAGCCCCATACCGGAAATCCACGATCCCGGCCAGCAGGAAGTGACATTTACATGTAAATGTCACTTTTGTTTCTTTGCTGTTTTTTTTTTTTTTTTTTAAATAAAAAATGGTTCGTGATTTGAATCTGCAGATTCCATGCAGATTCCTTGCTGATTAAATTGCAGTTTTTTTGCAGATTGCCTGCAAAGTTGCACACAGAATGAATGGCATCCTATGGGATGGACTGGGGGAGGGTGTAAATAGTAGCCAGTATTTTATTGCTAATCTGCCCAATCGAAATACCAACGATTGCATTGTGTGTAGGGACAGTAAGACCCCGGGTGGCGGGCATAAAACCACCTATTATTGCGAAACTTGCTCATGCAGGCCCGGATTACACCCAAGAAACTGTTTTTAAATTTACCATACCTTGGCTTTCTCCTCTGCTACCAGCCAATAGAAGATGCCAAACTGTCCAAACAAGGTATCAAATTAAACGTTATAATGTGTTCTTTAAAATAAGATATACCATGTTACGGTGTTACGTTCCATGTTAAAATCAGAGGGAGAGTAAGAGGGAGAGCGCATTTCTTTAAAAAAAAACCTCAGAGCAGAAACGACTTCCTTTAGGAAAGAACTCCGAGTGGAAAGGGTTAATTGTGCTGCCGCGCTGAACACCCCTAATATCTCCGCTTCCACACATCCTACACTCCCCAAACTTTCAGGGTAGGGAAGTGATCCCCGAAACTACCTCTGTCCCAAATTGCAGTCCCTGAGCCCCGCTGGTTCCCGAGATATGTTTCTGTAATCTATCTCGGGGGCTGCAATTTGGCACAGAGGTAGTTCGGGGGTCCCCTCTCCACCCTGAAAATGTGGGGAGTGGAGGAGGTGTGAAAGCGGAGATACTGTGGGAATACACTCCTCCGAGAGCGCTGATTTGGGGGGCAGGGGAGAGGTGGAGAACCAGTGAGGATGCTCTGATAGGCGGGAAAGGGGCGTTACACAGGAGTTCCTCTCCTGCAAGGGACACCCCTTCCACATTAGTTTGTCAACAAGCTGCATTTCGGCAAATTTTGGGTCAAGGATGTTGTTCCTTGAGAGCCTGGCTTCAACTTGGAGATACACAGCCTTTTCAATAACTCTTCCCAGAAAGGGAGGTTACTGTTCACTGCACAGCTGTGCGTGTCTCCAGGCAGCAGGGGGAGTGGGCAGAGAGAAGTTTCAACTCACCTGGCTTCCTCCGCACACAGCCCCTATCTTCTTCCTGTCTGTTGCATCGGTAAGAGCTCCCCCTGTGATGACATCAGGTTACATCATCACAGGGGATGCTGTTACCATAGCGACAAGACGCCGCACGCCAGGACAGGAAGAAGATAGAGGCTGTGTGCGGAGGAAGCCAGGTGAGCTGAAACTTTACTCTGGTCTCTCCCCCCGGCACCCGCCGCTACGCACACCCTCCTGCTGTTCCGCCGCCAGCAGTAGAGCGAGGACCCCCTTATTGTGAGGCCCCATGCGGGGACGTGGCTCACCTGTATGCTGGCGACCCCACATATTGTGATGAAACGTAGTTGAGGACATTTTATCGCAGCTAAATTCAAGGCTGCACACTATGCTCGCTCTTGCCTTCCTCATAGTCCCCAACCGTCCCGTTTTCGTCGGGATTCTCCCGATTTTGGGGGGCTCTCCTGCTATCCCGGTATGAGCCCCCAAGTCCCGGGCAGCTGTCAGTATTGACAGACGCCCATAACAGGAGGGGAGCAGCGCAGCGGAGGTAAAGCTGTGGGCAGCGGCGGAGAAGGGGGCCATCTCCCCCCCCCCCTTCTCTCACCTTAGGGTACTCTGCCTCCCTCGCTCTCCCCTCCGAAACTAAGTGTGGCGGCGCTTGGCAGCGGGCGGGACTTACCTTCTGGTTCTGCAGCCGCTGCTCTGGATCAGACCAGAGTAGTGGCAAATCATCCCACGCCGGCGACCAGACCAGACGGGACAGAGACACGGAAGGTAAGTTCCGCCCCTCTGCCAGCCACCGCACTTAGTTCCGGAGGGGAGAGCGAGGGAGGGAGAGCACTCTAAGGTGAGGGAAGGGGGGGAGATTGCCCCCCTTCTCCACCGCTGCCCACCGCTCTCCCTCTTCTCTGCGCTGCTCCCCTCCTGGGGGGGGGAGGGACACCTGGCTACCTATTCTGGGCACATATACACCTGCCTACATATACTGGCTACATATACACCTGCCTACATATATTGGGACATATAACCCTGCCTACATATACTGGCTACATATACACCTGCCTATATACTGGGACATATACACCCTGGCAGCTTCATGAATCAGCCCCAATTAATGCAATTTCTTGTTCCTGTTCAGGTTCCTTTGTGTTGTGGCAGCCAACATGCACGCTATAATGCACCACAACACGTATGCCATGTGTCGGGAATGTATGCACAAAATCGCATTTCTGCATGCATATTGTAGCGTGAATAGACCCTTGCTCACACTAGCAACAGCAATTCTGACCAGTGGCGGACATACGGCCGTGCAGGCCGTGCAGCCGCACGAGGGCCCCTGAAGTTCCGTTTTCTTCAGGGGCCCATTAAGTATTTTTTTTTTTATATATATTTTTTTTTTATTGATTTTTTCCCACGGGGGGCCCCGACTCCTATCCTCCCTCCCTCACCTCGGGGGCCCCCCTCCCGGTATGCGCGGCAAATCCGGGTCTCCAGGCATCCGCTAGAGGGCTCAGCCGCTTGGTCTCCGATATGTCTCCAAGTTGGAGACATATTGGAGACCAAGCGGCTGGGCCTCTAGTGGATGCCTGGAGAGCCCTGAAGACTTCCTGTATTTGCCGCTCGCTCTCCCGCCGCGCATATCGGGAGGGGGGCCCCCCGAGGTGAGGAAGGGAGGGAGGATAGGAGTCGGGCCCCCCACCCGGATAGCTAAGGGCTACCTGCCTACCCACCCGGCTACCTACCCACCCACCAGGCTTCCTACCTACCTACCCACCCGATTACCTAACCACCCACCAGGCTTCCTACCTACCTACCCACCCGGCTGCCTACCCACCCACCAACCCGACTACCTAACCACCCACCCGGCTACCTACCCACCCGGCTACCTACCCACCCACCAAGCTACCTACCCACCCGGCTACCTAAAGCTACCTACCCACCCACCTACCTACCTACCCATCCGGCTACCTAACCACCTACCCACCCAGCTACCTACCTACCTACCCACCCGGCTACCTAACCACCTACCCACCAGGCTACCTACCCACCCGGCTACCTAACCACCTACCCACCCAGCTACCTACCCACCCACCAGGCTTCCTACCTACCCACCCGGCTACCCACCCACCAGGCTACCTACCGGGCTAGTTACCAACCCACCCACCAGGCTACCTACCCACCCACCCGGCTACCCACCCACCAGGCTACCTACCTACCCACCCACCAGGCTACCTACCCACCCACCCGGCTACCTACCCACCAGGCTTCCTACCTACCTACCCACCCGGCTACCTACCTAACCACCCACCCGGCTACCTACCTACCCACCCGGCTACCTACCTAACCACCCACTCGGCTACCTACCGGGCTAGTTACCAACCCACCCACCAGGCTACCTACCCACCCACCCGGCTACCCACCCACCAGGCTACCTACCTACCCACCTGGCTACCTACCTAACCACCCACCCGGCTACCTACCGGGCTAGTTACCAACCCACCCACCAGGCTACCTACCCACCAGGCTACCTACCCACCCACCCACCAGGCTACCAACCCACCCATCCACTTACCCACCCACCAGGCTACCTATCCACCCAACCACCCATGGGAGCTGCGCGCCGGATGGAGGCTGGGACAGGAGGTCTGCTGCTGCAGGTGAGTAAATGTTTTTGTTTTTTTTATTTATATTAGCAGGTGTATGTGCTGGGCAGGTCTGCCGACATGATTGCATGTATTTTCTGGGCATATCTGCCGACATGATTGCACGTATTTTCTGGGCATATCTGCCGACTTGATTGCACGTATTTTCTGGGCATATCTGCCGACATGATTGCACGTATTTTCTGGGCATATCTGCCGACGACCTGATTGCACGTATTTTCTGGGCATATCTGCCGACTTGATTGCACGTATTTTCTGGGCATATCTGCCGAAATGATTGCACATATTTTCTGGGCATATCTGCCGACATGATTGCACGTATTTTCTGGGCATATCTGCCGACATGATGTGTATTTTCTTGAGAAAACCTGCACAATTATGTGAATTTTCTGGGGAAAGGGTCACCAAAACTTGGGCCCACTGTCTTTGCGTTGCACTTTTCAAGGGAACCTGAGGTGAGAATAATCTTGAGGCTGCCATATTTCTCTCCTTTTAAACAATACCAGTTGCCTGGCTGCCGTGCTGGTCCTCTGCCTCTTATTCTTTCAACCATAGACCCTGAACAAGCATGCAGCAGGTCAGGGGTTTCTGACAATATTGTCAGAACTGAGAAGATTAGCTGCATGCTTGTTGCTGGTGTAATTCAGTTTATTACTGCAGCCAAATAGATCAGCAGGGCCGCCAGGCAACTAGTATTGTTTAAAAGGAAATAAACCCTCACTCCGGGTTCGCTTTAAGTTACAGTTAGCTCCACCCTCATCCGGTCATTGCCACGCCCATGTTTTTGCCGCGGCGCTACGCGCCGCAGGTTCTATCCACTATTTTTGCAGGTTGTAGCCACTCCCATATTTTGCCGCAGGTCGTAGGGGGCCCACAATTACAATTTTGCACAGGGGCCCACTGCTGGCTGTGTCCGCCACTGATCCTGACATTTGCTACTTTCCACTATTCTATTTAAAAATCTCAAAGTGAGAGGAAAACAGGAGTGCGGGAGCAATTCGGGATGTCACAGTGAGCCCCTGAGGAGTTGCTAGGGCAACGAAACGTTGGGCGGAGCCACGAAGTGACGTCATAGCGCACGACGCTCGCTGGACGCGGCGGGATTGTCTGTGTGCAGTAGGCTCGGTATCTTTTAGAGTACTAGCCAGTAAGATATTGCGGAGAGGGACGCTAGATGACAGAGGAGTGCGCCTTGTCACAAGCTTAGTGCATCTCATCTCTGCATACCCCTGTACCTGGAATCAGGTAGCTTGTCAAACAAGGGGCTGGCTATGTTTCATTTTTTGATGAAGTCTTCTGACCCAATGAGTGGTTTTACACCACTGATCTGTTTTTAACCACTTTTTAAATAAACTGGTACGCTTTTACGCGATGTGGAATTCGTTTTTTGCTTACACAGACTGGGAATAGCCGAGAGAAGACTGCCAGAGAGGCTGCGGGGTGGCCAATACCCCGAATGCGAGCATTGGCCTTGGAGGCTTAGAAGTCTGGTGAGTCTTTCCCCGAAGGGGGGGCTTTTTCATTATATGATATATTTGCTGTGTCTAAGAAGGAACAGGCAGAGAAGAGCGCTTAACCACTTTACTGAAGAACTCTATTTTGATGGTTGCACGCATCTAGGAAGAGCGCTCCCACATGATAACTATTATATGAGCAAGGACATTATACATGTGGTTACTACCTGCCAATCTGTTTTATTTAGAATTTAGCACCTGTAATATGAATGTTTGATGAATGTTTGATTCATTACCTTTTATAAAATTTTAGAGGTGACATACTTAACACCTGACTCAGCATATGAGCGCAGTATCAGGGTGCTGTAATTACAGTGAGACATGCAGCAGAGATCGGCGCATCCTCACTAGTTTTCAAAGTTTCTCCATTAAAGGGGCACTATGGCGAAAAATGTTAAATGTAAAATATGTGCAAACATAGACAAATAAGGAGTATGTTTTTTCCAGAGTAAAATGAGCCATAAATGACTTTTCTCCTATAATGCTATCACTTACAGTAGGTAGTAGAAATCTGACAGAAGCGACAGGGTTTGGACTAGTCCATCTCTTCATAGGGGATTCTCAGCAAGGCTTTTATTCTTTATAAAGATGTTCCCTAAAAAGAATTTAAACAATGATGCTGGCCAGCCTCCCTGCTCGCTACACAGTTTTTTGGAAGTTGGACAGAGCACCTGCCATTCACTAAGGGCTGGTGCACACCAAAAACCGCAAGCAGATCCGCAAAATGCTAGCAGATTTTTAAACGCTTTTTTTTATTTTTATGAGGCGTTTTGCTAGCGTTTTGCGGATTGCTGCTGCGGTTTTCAGTATAGTAGATTTCATATATTGTTACAGTAAAGCTGTTACTGAACAGCTTCTGTAACAAAAACGCCTGCAAAACCGCTCTGAACAGGCGTTTTTCAGAGCGGTTTGCGTTTTTCCTATACTTAACATTGAGGCAGAAACGCATCCGAAATCCAAAAAATGCCTCACCCAGGCATTTTTCGTTTCTGCAAAACGCCTGCCGCTCTGGTGTGCACCACCCCATTGAGATACATTGACCAAGCAGATCCGCAGCCGCAAGCGGATCTGAAAACGCCCAAAAAGCCGCTCGGTGTGCACCAGCCCTAAGTGCTATTGAAAATAAATATATCCCTGAGAATCCCCCATGAAGAGATGGACTAGTCCAAAACCTGTCGCTGTCCTGATTAGCTTTCAGTGATTAGATTCTGACGGGCCCACAGAGCTCAAGCCAAGTTTACCAGTGGCTGAAGCACGATCGCGGCAGGAGCACACCGAGCTGGGCTATTGAAATCTATGCTCTGGTAGGGATGACGGTCTGCAAATAGGGCATAGATATCAATAGCCTACATCTGGAAGAGGTTAAATACAGCTTGGAATGATATATGTAGATTAAATGATGGCAGCCATAGAAGCCCATTACTTATGAATGTTTTGCTTCCAGCTTAGTAATGGCGTGTTCAGTGCTTGTGCTTCTGGTTGGCCAAAAATGGCCCAATAGCCAGGAAGATGGCGACAGGTCTGTCTTTGTCCATTATCCTGCATGGAGATGTTCCAACTGGTAAATACGTCCTTGGGAGTCTTTTATGCCACCCATCTAACACACCATTTTCTCCATGACTTCATTATAATACTGTGGAGAGAGTAGTAATAAGGAAACTGTTCCCAGCACAGAGTGTTATTGACCAATGCACATCGGCTGCACTGGCACAGGCATATCAGAGTGCAGCTTCTCCCAGGTAATAGCACCATGCTGTCATGTAACGCTGACATGTGTGAGGTGGTTAGTAGCAGGGCCAACCCTACCATGATACACACACTGTAGGGGTCGGATTGTTTCTCAGTCTCTCCCTTTGCTCTGTTGCTCCTGCCTATATCGGAGCACAGAACTTGCCGAGTCTGTGTTTGTTTGCATGCCCCTTAATTAATGTGCTCTGCCTCTTCATGTGCTGCTCTGCCTCCCTCGTTGCCATGCTGTAGAAGTAAGCTACTGTTTAGTGTGTGAGTGTGCGTGCGTGCGCACGCAGTGCAGGGCTCAATTTAGGCCAAGGCCACCTAGGGCACCTCAGGAGCAAGGGCACCAAAGAAGCAGTATAAACTGGTGCAGTATTTGTAAGCAGGGCGGTCAGGCGAACGCCTGACTCCGGTACTCTGCTGCTAGTCGCCTGTGCAGCAGACACCTTGCTTTCTGACTTGGGCAGCATTGGAGAGGGAAAGGAAGAGGAAGCTTCTGCACTGTAGAGGAGTAGAGAAATGAGTGATAACTGATGTCTGCGGTGTGAAGGCTAGCAGGCTAGCTATACTGAAAGGGGGGTTGGGAAAAGGAGGGATTAAGGGAGTCATCTGGCTACCTATACTGGAGGAAAAGGAGGTAGGGGGTCACCTGGCTACCTATACTGGGGCGGGGGGTCATCAGGCTAACTATACTAGAGGGGAGGGGTCATCTGGCTACCTATACTGGAGGGAAGGGGGGAGGGTTCATCTCTCTACCAATACTGAACGGGGGTGGCTGGTGACAGTGGTCTTGGGCGGTAAAGAGTACAAATCCGGCCGTGCATGCGTGTGTTTAAAAAAACAGCACCTGCCTTATAAATAGTCAGCTGAAGTACCAAATCATGCAAGGACAGAACAAACCCTGTCACCTCAAATTAAAGGGAGACCCCCAACTAAACATAATAAGTGTACTATGTTCAGCACTGCGGGAAGATGTCGGTGCTATATAAATAATAAATAATTATAATAACTTTAGTAATGATGAAAACAACTTACATGAAATGTAGTTGTACCATTTGCATAAACTTGCATTCAGTTGCACTTATGGAGGATGTTCGCTTCCAAAATGGTTTGCATGCAAAGGCATTCTGTACAAGACCCTTTCACCACAATGAGGTTCCTCCAGAGTCGAAAGGGGCCCTCCTACTAATGGAAGCCAACGTCCAAGCAAATACATGATAGGGGAGTGGAGTGAGCCATTACTGCAAGACACCTGTCACTAGTTACTGGGTTGTGCACTGCATGCTTGCTGTATACCAAACAGTATTACACTATGGTCAGCTTGTTTTCCTACAGCCTGATTGTGAAGAGAACAGACACCGTCTGATCTCATAGTCTTCCACTGATTCCATCGGCATCTGCTGCATCGGCAATTAGTATCTAGAATTATCACGTACAACACAGCCTTTAGTTTCACTCATTGGAACTGAATTAACAGATCCGTTCTGAATGGACAGATATTAATGGATCCTAACGCCTCACATAGGATCTGTTCACCTGTCTGCTGTTCCGTTCTGATGAGCGGACCGCTTTTTATGTCCGTGTGAACCCAACTGTACCCTGTAAAATGTTTCCTCTTTTTAATCCAGCCATTTTGAAAACTAAAAAAAATAATACCACTTTATCATTTAAAAGAAAAAAAAAAGTCATACGATGATCCAAATTTGTTGCCTGCAGGAATCGTTACGCAATCCCACAAGAGACAAGCTGAGTGCTGTACTGACGCGTCCCTCCCTAGGCTAGAGATGTGTCTATTGCAGGAAGGTGACCTGCGCTGTGCCAAGATGATGCTGCACTCCGGATCTCTCAGTGATGCAGCGGGGAAGTCATACACCTTCTAGATTCTTAGCAAAGATGGTCCCAATTGAATGCCTCGTCTGAGAACTAGTGTATTTTTGGACTATAAGACAGAAAAAAAAGTCACTGCTTCTTACAGTCCAAATGCATGTCATTACTGATTTGTGAACGCCGGGCAATACGAACCTCCAACTCGCCGCAATGTCGGGGACTCCCTGTACTGTGCCCATGTAGAGGGGGACACAGGGAGACAAACAGAGGACACAGGGAGACACAAAGGGGCATAGAGGAGGACACAAGGGGGACACAGGAGGACACTAGGGGGAGGACACAAGGGGGACACAGGAGGACACAAGGGGGACACAGGAGGACACCAGGGGGAAAGAGGAGGACAAAGGGAGACACACAAGGTACAAGGAGGCATGAGGTACAAAGGGGGCATAATCCACAAGATGCCATTCACCATGGATGCACCAGGTTTAGTGTATATATATGTTCCCCCTGTTTTTTGTCCTCTAATCCTAGGTGCGTCTTATGGTCAGGGGTGTCTTATAGTCCGGAAAATATGGTGTTTAGTGTGTACGCGCTAAAGAAGAACTTTAACCCAGGATTGAACTTCATCCCAATTAGTAGCTGATACCCCCTTTCCCATAAGAAACCTTTAACTTTTCTCAAACAGATCATCAGGGCGTGTCTGTAGGGCTGATATTGTGGTGAAACTCCTCCCACAGTGTGATGTCATGACAATGGTCCTGACAGTTTCCTGTTTGTGAACCTTGTTGTGGGAAATAACAGCTTTCTCCAATTGCCAAGTGAGAAATATCTCCCTCTGTGCATAAAACTCACATTAAAGGGAACCAGAGAGGATGAGATATACATACCTGGGGCTTCCTCCAGCCCCATACGCACGGATCGCTCCCACGCCGCCGTCCTCCGCTGCCTGGATCCGCCGCCACCGGGTCCCGTCATTGCCGCGAGTCGGCAAGTCGGCCGGCAGACGCGGCCAATTCTCCGCATCACAGGGTGCTCTCCCCATACAGATACGCATGTGGCTGCTTACTGCGCAGCCGCATGCGTACATGTATGGAGGGAGCCCCTGTGATGCGGACAATTGGTCGCGTCCGCCGGAAGTGACGGGCCCGGTACCGGCGGATCCAGGAAGCCGAGGACGGCGGCGTGGGAGCGATTCAGGCTTATGGGGCTGGAAGAAGCCCCAGGTATGTATAAAAGTGAGTGAGGATGCGCACGGCAAGTGTCGTGCAGGCTAAGTAGCTCTGCAACTGCGGGGGACCAGAGCATCGTTCCAAAGGGTGGCTCCAGGGGACTGGTAGAAGCTCCAGATAAGTGAAACTTTTTTTTTTTTAGTTAGTTAGTTAGGCCCTTTAAAGGGATACTGTAGGGGGGTCGGGGGGAAAATAAGTTGAACTTACCAGGGGCTTCTAATGGTCCCCCGCAGACATCCTGTGCCCGCGCAGCCACTCACCGATGCTCTGGCCCCGCCTCCGTTTCACTTCTGGAATTTCAGACTTTAAAGTCTGAAAACCACTGCGCCTGCGTTGCCGACCGTGTCCTCGCTGCTGCTGATGTCACCAGGCGCATACTGTGCATTCCCAGTACGGTCTGCGCCTGCGTAGTACGCTCCTGATGATGTCAGCGGTAGTGAGGAAACGGCAGCGCAGGCACAGTGGTTTTCAGACTTTAAAGTCTGAAATTCCAGAAGTGAACCGGAGGCGGGGCCGGAGCATCGGTGAGTGGCTGCGCAGGGGCAGGATGTCTGCGGGGGATCATTAGAAGCCACGGGTAAGTTCAACTCATTTTCCCCCGACCCCCCTACAGTATCCCTTTAACCTCCCTGGTGGTAAGCCCGTGCTTAGCACGGGCTATGCCGCCGGGAGGCACCGCTCAGGCCCCGCTGGGCCGATTTGCATAATTGTTTTTTTGCTGCACGCAGCTAGCACTTTGCTAGCTGAGTGCAGTGCCCCGATCGCCGCCGCTACCCGCCGATCCGCCGCTATACGCGTCGCCGCAGCCACCCCCCCCCCCAGACCCCGTGCGCTGCCTGGCCAATCAGTGCCAGGCAGCGCTGTGGGGTGGATCGGAGTCCCCTTTGACGTCACGACGTCGATGACGTCGGTGACGTCATCCCGCCCCGTCGCCATGGCGACGGGGAAGCCCTCCAGGAGATCCCGTTCTTTGAACGGGATCTCTTGATCCCTCGTCTCGCTACATGAAGAAATTTATTTTTTTTTTAAACTTATTTGCTGCCCCCTGGCGGATTTTGACAAACCGCCAGGAGGGTTAAAGCAGTAGGATCAGCCATACTATGCCAGGGAAAAAAAAACACATATATAAGTAGGTAAATACTTGATCTACTTACATAACACATGTATTATACTGTCCACGTTTTGATTTCAGTGAATGTTATATAGTAAATGACGAGAATTCTGTTAGTGGTAGGGGCCATGTCTTTTGCCCACAATTAAGGCTAACTCGTGATGTCATTTCTGCCCTTTACTTTTTTTCTTGTCTCCTCCAATCGCTGAGTCGCCTCAGCCTTGCTTGTAAACACAAGTGAGTAGGGGATTAGGTTTCTGATAAGCAGCTGGCAGGGAAATAAAGGAAAGAGGAGGAATACATTATAGATAAAAAGAACCCCCAGCATGCAATTCTTTGGCACCGACTACTAAAGGGCCAGTGCTCCTTAAGTGTGTGATAACTCCAAATCATAACAGCAGAAAAAGTTTTGAAAGTTTTGAATGCAGGAATAGCATCTTTATCACACTCAGGCCAGTTGCTGTTGAAATTTTATTTTTATGGTGACGATACCGCTTTAAGAAGGCAATGTTTTGTTTTGCATAGTGTACCAATGATGTTGCTTATCATCCTGCAGGTGCACCCTATGACCAGCAGATGGCGGTGCTCACATAGGGCGTCTCCTCCAGCCTTGACCCCAGCCCGCCTGAAGGCCCGGACGGTGCAGCAGTGCTGCCTGATAATCAGCTGGGATTGTTTGTGACCGCAGTCCTGTACTGACGCACAGATAATGGCATGAATGATATACTGTGGACATTAATAGGTGACTGGCTCGGGCTGCCGGTGAAGATTGGAGCCCCTTTGGTGTCCGGCATAGCTATGGACAGCCCGGAGCCGGGGTCCTGCGGCAGCGCCGGGTGATGTCATTCTTTGTGGTGGCTGCAGTGGCAAGATGGCGGCGGAGAGGAAGCTGCTGGATGCTGAGGCAGCGGGAGCCGGTGGAGAGGAGGATGAGGGGCAGAGCTTGTGGTGAGCAGGGGAAGCCGGGAGGAGGACATGCTGGGCTTCTGTGGGGTGATGGCAGAGGATGAGCCCCGCCATGACAGGACCACTCCCAGCATGCTTTGCTCCACTGACAGGGGATGCTGGGACTGACAGTGCCCCTACAGCTCGCACTTCCTTTGTATTGCCGTTAGGTCTTTAGCCCCTTTTTACTGATCTGATTGCAGTTAGCTGAAGTTTACTGGCAGCTGCACATTGCACAGATTTCTTGCAGAGCAGCACAAGTACATGTGCCCCGGTGTGAATGCTGGGAACTTCTGTGCATTTACAGGGGAGTGTAGCTTAGGCTTTAATTGATCCCTAAAGGATTACTTTTTTTTTTCTTCAGACACAGAAGGCAGATGCTGCTGCATCCTATGTTAATTGATATGGGTGTAGCAATACTAAGTTGACATGGGACCTAGTGCAGGGGATGCCCTGTCACCCATCTCCCTTTAGTTGTCACTGTATGCAGAGCTGAGCAAGTAGATCAAATTGACATCTCAGTCTTGTATTTGGTACCCCTTGGAAGTGACATTTGGGATCACATGACAGAATGGAGGACCTGGAAGCTTGGTCCTAGAGATGAGCAGATTTGGTGTTTTTTTTGTTGTTTTTTTTTTTTCCATCTTCAGAGTTGTACAGCCCTTGCTAATTTTTGTAATTGTAGATTTAGGAGGAAAAAACAAACTGAAGTAGAATAAGATACCACACGTGTACCCAGTACTGGTCTATACATCTGTGCAGTCATTCACTTTTCAGTGCTGATGTGCTTGAAGGAGGTTGGTCTTTGCAATAGGACCCTGTGCTTTCTCGGTATGTCGGGATGGGGGGGGGGGGGGTTCTATAAAAGCTTTGATTTGGACCCCTGTGTCAACATGCTTATGCCTTGTCTTATTGCATTAAAAGCTGTTCACTTTCAGTGTTCGAAAGATAAATATTGCATGCCTTGGCCAGTAGGAGGATGGCGCCACCACAATCCTTTAGTATCTCACCAAGTTTCGTTTTACATGTTGTATCCATCAATGCACCCCACAGGCTCCCTGGATTAAGTGGAAATTCCGTGGCACATGTGCAACCATCATACTTCATGCTGTTGGAACACTATAGCTCCATAGATGACTGAGATACTTGGTGTCTATATAAATGTTTGTTGTGCTCTGTTGCACTCCAGTTTATTATTGATATGAGGGGTTGGTTACTTCTTTGGTTGTCCTCTCATTGGTCTGCACAAGCGTTCCATTGATTGAGCTTTGTAATATTTTTCCAGTTACTTGGGGAGGACAGAGCTGGCCTTAGCCCTAGTTATATATGGTGGTCCTTAGAGTGGGGTTTGTGAGTTTTTAGATCCTGTTAGAATCAAGGAATTATCAACACCACGTACAGTATCACAATATTGTTTTACAACATGTAGTAATTGTTAGCTGTTTTAATGCAAATACCTAAACATTTTCTTTTTGTTAAAGGACAGCTGAAGTGAGAGGCATATGGAGGCTGCCATATACCAGTTGCCTGGCAGCCTTGTGGGTCTATTTGGCTGCAGTAGTGTCTGAATCACACTAGAAACAAGCATGCAGCTAATCTTGTCAGATCTAACAATAATGTCTGCGTACCTGATCTGCATGCTTGTTCTTAGTCTATGGCAAAAAGTATTATAGGAAGAGGATCAGCAGGATAGCCAGGCACCAGGTATTGCTTAAAGGAAACCAGAGCTGAGAGGATATAACAGTTTTATACATACCTAGGGCTTCCTCCAGCCCTATATGCTCCGAGCGCTCCCATGCCACTGTCCTCAGTCATCTCCCTCCTTCAAAGCGGACCTGAACTCAGAACTCCCTCTCTGCTTTAAAAGAAAAGCAACAGCATTATAACCTTTAAGGCTAATTTCACACCAGGACGTTGCGTTAGAGGGGGCGTTAAGGTCGCATAACGTCCCCCTAACTCAACGCCTGGTGGTGCTGGATCTGGACGTCAGAGTGAGCCGCGTTGTGCAGCTCACTCTGGCGTCAGTGATGCCGTGATGCGCACTCTTGTGCGCATGCGGCATCACGTGGTCCCGCCGGCCAATCGCCACAGAGCGGCTGCTCCAGGAAGTAAACACTGCACGTCATAACGTGCAGTGCATATTAATTAGCCATGTGCCTGGCCGCTCTCCGCTCCTCCCCAACATTAGTGAGCATGTGCAAGCAGTCTAACGCGGCTCAGCCGCGTCTAAAGTACTGCATGCAGTACGTTGCCTTGTGACGCAGCGTTACAATGTAACGCAACGTCCGCACTGTGAACAGCCCCATTGATTTTTCATTACTGTGCGGTGGGCTGCGTTACAGGCTGCTCTAACGTGCGCCTGTAACGTCCCTCTGTGAAACCAGCCTTAAAGAAAAACACGTATTTGTTACAGCTGATACAAATCCTTCAATAAATCTGCAATATGTACTTCCTGCTTTCATGGACGCAGACATATTGTTAACATCCTGCGTTTACCAATCAGCTGCTCTGCTGTGGCAGCCAGGTGACTCAGCTGAGATCAAATTACAGCTTGTGATTAGTCAGAAAATGAGGGGACATTAGACAGGCTAAATTCTCTAAATACATACAATGTGCGATTCTCTATGCTTTCCTTCTGTCTTCTACAAGAGTGCAGGTCCACTTTAACCCCTTTGCATAGTTTTGTTACACAAACAGATAGGATCCTGTGTAGGGATAATGGGCATCATCAATAACTGCTCGGGTATCTGCAGAGTGGAAATAGCGATATTCTCAATGTTTGCACTACTCGCCTTCTCCTTTAATTACCTCTTCTACTTTACATGTTGTTTTACCACACGTTTGTTCTTTACTCAAAGCAGCATCAGTAATTGTGGCTCAGCGCAGGGATCTTGACCTGCTTTCAATTTACAGAGTGTATATGCAGTTTAATATAGACTAACCAGCAAACTCATGGTGACCCAGAACTGATTGGAGTGTGTGAGGGACTACAATGGTCCTAAAAGCCCCCTTACTAAGATGCTAAGAAAAACAAAAGTTTGCTTTCTTAAAACAGAAAGAATTTGCGATTATTCAGGTTGGAGTGAGCTTGAGATGTCTCCCAGAGCATCACTGCTGAATATATGCAAATTAACCATTGTTACCCTTAGAAGCTAAACACACCTCCAGAACCGCTGGAATGCAATGATGTGTCAGCTTCTTAATTTGTACAGAGCCATAATAATTCAACATGCATACAGACTGTTTCGGATTGTTTGATCCTCATCAGTGCATGGCATGGATTAATTTGGCTCTATGGAGTAGGGCTTGTAACACTGAGAGGTACAGACTAACCAGCAAGCTCATGGTGACCCAGAACTCATTGGAGTGTGTAAGGGGCTACAATCTGAAACAGTCTGTATGCATGTTGGATTATTATGGCTCTGTACAAATTAACAAGCTGACACATCATTGCATTCCAGCGGTTCTGGATGTGTGTTTAGCTTCTAAGGGTACAATGGTTAATTTGCATATATTCAGCAGTGATGCACTGGGAGACGTCTCAAGCTCACTCCAACCTGAATTATCACAAATTCTTTCTGTTTTAAAGGAATACTTAAACAATGCTATTGCGGCCGGGGACGCGAATAATCAGCCGCGTTCCCAGCCTGTCGGCCGGTGACGGCCAAACCGGAAGTGGCCGCCGGCGAGACCAGGTGCATCGGAGGGACACGGCGAGGGCACCGTTCAGCTGCAGGGGGCTGAGGGGAGCCCCGGGTGAGTAAAAGTCTTTTTTTTTATCAGACTTAAGTATTCCTTTAAGAAAGCAAACTTTTGGTTTTCAGTTTAATATACAGATAAACTATAAGGAAAATATTAGTAATGGGAAAATGATTGCAGTAGCCATGGTTACTGTTATTAATCATTTGACTGCTGCGGACATCTGTAAATGTTTATGAAATTCCTCCTCTACATGCGGTAGACGTCTAAAGACGATTTTGCAAAACATTGACCGCCGCAAACATCTTTAGGCAGTTCTGCCTCCACATTGGAGAAATCTAGAAGTGTAGTTTTAGAAGTAGTTTTGATGAAGATATGCTTTTAGACATCCTTGATGAAAGGAGGCGAACAATTGGAAATACTGCTAAGACCAGTATTTCAAAATAGCTGACACAGGCATGTAACTTAGTAACTAGTGGCAGTCTAAGGGTTCATAGACCCTATCATTTTTGAAAGCCTTCATACCTTGTTCCTGCTTTGCCTTTATCTTATGTCGGGCTTCTTTTACTGCTTGTTTTAAAATAACCAGAATGGCTATTTTTAAGCTATTCACACATTTGTAATAATTGTAGTTGAAACAAATGTGATTGTTTCAGGTGAGCGTTTAGGTACTATTGCTATATATGGGGGAGGCAACAGGCCATACCCCACTGCAAGGGACTATAATACAAATACAATAGTGGTTGGGCAAACCTTTGAGGCCTTAGACCCCCACCTACGGTCCTAAGCAGATATTCTTGCTTTGAAGCAAGAATATGTTTTCTCTAGCTGGTCACTCTCATTCCACGCAGAAAACTAACATGAGATGTGATGGCATCATCAGGACCAGCCAGTCAGAGAAGTGGACATGTACTTGGGGAGAAAATCTGGGGATGCACATTTTTTGTATGTAACATTTTTTTCAGTTTTCAAAACTTGCAAAGTCTTTAGAGATGATCTGGGAATTCCATGACTTGATGTAACTTATATAGTGCTGACCTTTTCCACAATGCTTTAGAAAGTATGTTGGTCATTGGGACATTTATGTCAATGACTGCCCCACAGAGGGGTGCTTGACTATGTAATGTCCCTAATGTGGTCATAGTGTAATATCCCTACCAGTCTTTGGACAGTTTTTATAGGGAAGCCAGGTAACCTACCAGTATGTTTTTAGGATGTTGGAGGAGCCCAGAGGAGACTCGTGCAAAACACACGCACACACGCTAAGAGAAGACCAGCAGCCATGAGCTGCTACTGCGGGTGTCTCATTTATTGCACATCATAAACCATTTTTAAGACAGTAGAATCTAGTTACAGTAAACTCTGATATAGTAAACTCATTCCTCATGTCCCAGAAAATGTCTATTTATATACATTGTATGACCAATTCTGATGTAGTAAACTTCTGATATGGTAAACTGTTTTCTGATCCCTTGGAGTTTACTATAAAAAGATTATATTGTAGTGTCAGGAATAAGTTTCTAATAAATGCATTCTGAAAAAGCATAGTATGGATACAGAGGCGCCAAAAGGATAAAAGTATCTAAAAAGTTTAAAATATGAGGAGACAGTGGTGGACTTACCTCCTCCAAGCAGACACAAAAATTGCCAATGTGTTTGTCAAATAGAATAAGTTTATTTACATGCTGCAGGGGACAATGCAACACATTTTGCAGGCTTGAACCCGCTTCATCAGGCAATAACAATGGAGTAATAGCATATGTAGTCAGTAGAAGAGCCAGGCACCTACATACTTACCTGCACCTGCATACTTGTTGTACCTACATAGTACACTATATTTGGCTCTTGGTGTCCCTACTCTGTATTCTGACAAAAGTCCCCAAGTTTTATTAAATGATATGCATTTGATAAGCTGTAGCCTAGTGATGAGCATAGGATTCTTCCAATAAGATCATTTGTCCCACCCAGGAAACAGAAGCTCGGGTGAGTAAATCGCAGCTTCTAGCAGTTGATTTTGTAGCTCCAACTTGCAGGTCTCTTGATCAGCTACTAAACCTATTAGGAAACGTTTCCAATTCTCACAGGCCTGTCACCCTGCAGAAGCCACTCACTGTTCCAGTGCTGTCCATTTGTGCTTAGTATGATTCACATTCCTCAGATATGTTTTCAGCTTTTGTTCTTTAGTTTGCAAAAAAACCTCTTATATGCATGCTTATTGTTGTTTTACAAGCTCTTATAAAGCGTTTCACACTAATCCTTCCGTGCCTTGAGTTATACCACACCCTGGTGTGTCAGGCTCAGCTGGTCCTGCTGTTTAAAAGGATAGCTGCACTTTCACATGTTTAAAAGTAGCCCCTGATCAATAATGCAGATTCACTATTGAATTTGCTTCTATAAACAGATTTGAAACAACAGCAGTACTCCCCAGATCACTTCCCCTGCATCACTGAAGCCTATACTTGGTTCCAGATGTCCAGGCAGAAATTGGAAGAAGCAGCATCAGTCTCTACGCTGGGATTGTGATATGCAGTTAAAGGGAACCAGAGGTGAGAAGAATATGGAGGCTGCCATATTTATATCCTTGTAAATAATGCCAGTTGCCTGGCAGTCCTATTGTTCTTCTAGCATACATAGTGTCTGTCTAAACTCTGGAACCAGCATTTAGCTAATCCAGTGAAACCTGAGTCAGCAGATTTAAAGTACCTGATCTGCATATGCTTGTTCAGGGTCAATGGCTAAAAGTATTACACACAGAATCAGCAGGACGGCCAGGCAACTGGTATTGTTTAAAAGCAAATAAATATGGCAGCCTCCATATTCCTCTCGCTTTAGGTTCCCTTTAATGGCTCATACACACGGGGTACGGCTGTCACTGCAACCACGTGGCACGCGCGTGTTGCGGTGACAGGTCGCCCGTGTGTATGACGCGCGCGCCCGAACCGTCGCTACTCAGAGCTGTCGCCAGGCATTTGACTTGTTCAATCGCCGGCAACAGCTGTCGCCGCAACTGTCGCTAGTCCGCGTGTGTATGCGGACTAGCAACAGGAGACCCAATGCAAGTGAATGGAGCATCCTGCTGGGGGATGCTCTATTCACAGACAGCTTCCGCCGCGTTTCTGCCTTTCTGGCGAGACGTGTAGATAGCTTTCGCTGCCATGGAGCGGTCGCTCCCTGGTCTCTTGTAGCCATGCAACGGGGGACAATTGTGCCCCGTGTGTATGTAGCTTAACTATCTATGTGGAGGAATTTGTTGAGGGTGTTTGTGGTTTGGCCCCACCCACTCGGCTCACGTGTCTGTCCTCTAGTCAATATCAATGCAAAGTATAGAGTGCAGATGATGGCATCCTGCAAGGAAACATCCTTACTTCCAATACCTGGAAGCATTGCATTGAAGTGGTGTAGTAAGCAGTGATTTCCTTTTAAAAAGCTGGTCCCAAGATCTGAGTCTTTTCTTACTGATTTTATTTATTTTGAACTGGATACTGTGAAAAAGCATTTAAATCTCTCTTGGATTTTGATGCATACTGTTCACACGTGTGTTCTCAGTCTCTCCCCTGATTATTCAGTATATTACACTATCTGAAATAGTGATGGCTTCTTCTGTTCCTTAAGGCCCATACACGTCGGATTTCCGCGAACGACTGGTCGTTTGAACGTCACATCGTTCTGTCGTTCGCCCGCTAAATCGGGCGTGTGTACAGACTGCCGTTCGCTTGATAAGAGTGAGTTTGAGCGATCCGCCCGTTCAAACGACCCGTCGTTCGCGGAAATCCGACGTGTGTATGGGCCTTTATACATCATTATAGGCTGCCTTCTGATTATTATTATTATTTAGTATTTATATAGCGCCGACATATTACGCAGCGCTGTACAGTGTGTGTATATATATGTACACACACACACACACACACACACACACACACACACACACACACACACACACACACACACACACACACACACACACACACACACACACACACACACACACACACACACACACACACACACACACACACACACACACACACACACACACACACACACACACACACACACACACACACACACACACACACTACAGCGCTGCGTAATATGTCGGCGCTATATAAATACTAAATAATAATAATCTATATCTTGTCACTAACTGTCCCTCAAAGGAGCTCACAATCTAATCCCTACCATTGCCATATGTCTATATTAGGTAGTGTAAGTACTGTAGTCTAGGGCCAATTTTTAGGGGGAGCCAATTAACTTATCCGTATGTTTTTGGAATGTGGGAGGAAACCGGAGTGCCCGGAGGAAACCCACGCAGACACGGAGAGAACATACAAACTCTTTGCAGATAGTGCCCTGGCTATATATACATTGAATATTTCTAGCTGTATATTCCAGTTGAGTCTCTGTGGGTTGATGTTGGGTTATCTATCCATAATGATGTTACAAGTGACGCAAGTTATGCAGTTGTTTACTAATTTAATTTCTGTTAACTGATTAGGCTCCTTTGTCTTTTATTGCTGGAAGAAAGTCTGCAGCACTATGGAATATATTAGTGCGCATTAATTAATGATGACCTGCTCTCTCTCCTTCCTTCTGGTATCATTCAGCTCTGCAGCTTGTAGAGTGCTCAGAAACAGATCACATTATGCTGACCAGTGTGTACATTTTTACCTCATTTCCCACAGTCCTTATCTGCTGAAATTGAATAAGAGAGATGTACATGGAAGGTTGTGAAGCTTGAGGTCCTTTTCTTCCTGGCCAGTCTCTTGCATGCGTTTAACCCATTTAGCATGGAGCAATTGTGTTTTACATGATAAGCTATGATTTTGTTTCTCCAGGTCTTCAATTCTCAGCGATGTTTCCACCAGTGCTAGATCTAAGTTACCAGCTGGGAAGAATATCCTGGTGTTTGGTAAGTAGTGCAAGAACTCCATAATATGTGCAGTTTCTAACAGGTTATTCACATGTGAAGATTTCTGAATGGATGAATAAAACTGCTCCATAACCACATTTACCTATGTGGCTGGTTGTCATATTTGCCTCTTTACACAGGACCCAAATGAAGAGTTGTTGTTTTTTTTTTTTTTTCATTTTTTTTTTTTTTTTCATAAAATCCTGATTTATTTTGTTTTTAGGGATAAATGATCTATACTAAACCTGGTGCGTCTATGGTCCAGGAGCATCTTGTAGATTTTCTTCCCCAATTGTGTCACCCTCTGCCCACTGTTTATCCTGTGTGTCCTTCTCTGCCCCCCATCAGAAGCGGTAGCACAGCTCACTTTATTCCACAGCTCCAGCAGAGATCACAGACCTCTCTTCTCTTGGCTCCCCTAGTGCTGACTTCTTCTGCTGATTGCGTCATCAGAAGCCGGCACTAGGGGAACAGTGAAGGAGAGGTCTCTGATCGCCGCTAGAGGTGTGGGGACTCCCTGTATTTGGCATATAAGATGCAGGCACTTTTTCTCCCCATTTGGGGGGGGGGGGGGGGGGGGAAAGTATGTCTTATATGCCAAAAAATACGGTACCTATGTCCATCTGGAATACCGCGTCCTCCGTTTCCCCCCGAACACCTTAGATCGTCTGTAACTCTTTCTGGACAAAGCCTGTGGCTGCAGTAAACTGCATTGTAAAGCTGATGCAATACAGTGTTAGAGCAGTTTACGTTTTTTACATAAATGGTTTTATATGCACTTTTGAACAGAAGTGGTGGGCATAAGTTTGCCGGACTGGATTTTTGTGTTTCATGGGTGTCTGCCATCGAGTGGAAAATCGTGACCCCCTCACCTTAGTTATCTCGCAACACGGTAACATTTATTGAAAGGTTAGTATGTTAGAGGTTGCACACCAGCAGTAAGTGCACACACCTTGACTCTTCTGCTTACTTATTTGGTTTTTGTTAATAGATATTAGCAGAAAGGTGCAAGTTGACCCTGCAGCTCCCAGCACTGCCCCCTTTCTTTCCCGGCTACAGTTTATTTTGGATGTAGCAGTGTCTACAGAGCATGTAGCAGCTCTGGGGAACATAAGTCAGGTATGAGGACAGCCCTGTGCCCTACTGTGCGAATGCTTCACTTTCCCCTTTATTATCAATGTCGCCTGTCCTCATTATTATTTGTATCCAAACTACTCCTGATCAATCCCATTTTCGTTCGGTCAGATGGAAATTGCATTATGTGCACCTAGCATGATGTCCTACCATATTATACTGTAGTGGGCGTGGCTGAAGGAGACCTGTCAGGAATCCCCCCCCCCCCCCCCTTTGAAAATCCTGGATTTGCCCCTGCACACTTGCCTGGTGTGGTACCCCCCCCCCCCCCTTTTAAGCTGAGCAGCATCAGCAGCTGTGTACAGTTAGCCCACAGTGATCTACACGGGCTCAGGCCTCTTTTCCATGGGTGGCTGG
Organism: Hyperolius riggenbachi; assembly: GCF_040937935.1. Taxonomy (NCBI): domain Eukaryota; kingdom Metazoa; phylum Chordata; class Amphibia; order Anura; family Hyperoliidae; genus Hyperolius; species Hyperolius riggenbachi. The sequence goes on along the minus strand of NC_090656.1, from coordinate 52,642,217 downwards.
ACTGCTCGTGCAGCGTGTTCACGTTCGACACGCAGTGTCGTTACCGAGTGGTTAAAAAAAGCCTCATTTGGCATTGGGTGACGGCAACCTTCATTCCCAAATGCATCTCCATTGGGGGGTGGCCTGTCTTTCCTGTGCTGAGTGCTAGTAAGCGCCTGGTCGGTGGACAGGAGCAGCTGACAGGCAAATTCGATCAAATATTTGAAGGAACCAATTCCCATCCAATGTGATCAGCATGATCGAATCTTCAAGGAATCTGATATGAAAATCGGTGTGTATGGGCACCTCGATTGACTATTTCCTCCTCCTGACCCACTGATAAACTTCCCTCCCTCCAGTGTCTGTGCAGTGTATCTTAGGAACCAGGGCTGTGGAGTCTGTACTAAAGTCATCTGACTCCTAAGGTTATGAATCCCCCGACTTCAGGTACCCTAAATTACTCTGACTTCTTAGTCTAATACTTACCGGGGCTGTGGAGTTGGTACAAAAATCATCCGACTTCTGACTCCAGGTACACAAAATTGGTCCAACTCCACAGCCCTGCTAGGAACTACACAGGCTGCATTGCTGTGATTTATTCCTGGTGAAAGAGATGTGATTATCTGCCAATGTCTCTGTGCAGGGGAGGATGGCTCCGGAAAGACCACTCTTATGGCTAAACTACAAGGAACTGAGCACAACAAGAAAGGACGAGGCCTGGAATATTTATATCTGACCATTCATGATGAGGACAGAGATGGTAAGATGATAGTACTATGTGCAAAACAAATCCTAATTCCAATCAGTGTAATGTGAAGAGAGACCAGTCTAATAGATTTGTACAGCAGATTAACTTTTGTATTTAGACTGTAGCATCAAACTCTGCAATACCATACAAAATGCAGACCATTTACTCTGTTTTATATTGGTGTTTGTCTATTAACCTCCCTGGTATTCAATTTCCCCAGGATTTCTGTGCAAAAAATGATCCAATTCATTTTCATAACTATTTTTTTCTTTCCTGTAACTTGCCAAAATGTGTCAAGCAAGGGTCTAGTATACAGTGCAGGAGAGTATTGACGAGAGCCATAAACACCACATATTTGAAAACTTAATTCCGTGAGAGCCATACAATATGTGTCAGACTGGGACAGTGCACATGCGCAGCAGAGGGCTCACATCCCTGTTGACATGGTGATGTGTACACAGTTGACCCTTCAGGCAGCGAAAGTGTCAGACACGTCTTCAGCTTCTTTTGGGTTTCCGCAACATCAGCAATTTCCCTGAGAGTCAGACAGGAGAAATACTGACTAAAATTAATCGCTCAGCAAAAGTGCTTACAGGGAAAAGTGCTTTTAAAATCGCTCAACAAATCGATCAGCGCTTCCGATTGCTCTAGCGATTTGTAATGTGAACATGGCCTAAGTGTTTTTAACCCCTTAAGGACTGTAGGCTTATACCCCCCCTAGTGACCAGGCTATTTTAAGTGCTCTGCAGCTTTAAGAGCTTTCTACATAGCCGTACAAAGCAGCGCACAAATGATTCCCGCCCTCCCCCTTTTCTGCCCACCAACAGAGCTCTGTTGGTGGGCTCTGATCACTGCTGTAATTTTTTTTTTTTTTTAAATAAATGTAGCTATTTATTTTGAATACTCCCCTCCCTCCCCCTGCAAGCCAATCACAGTGATCGGCTCTCATAGACATCAGCCTATGAGAGCCGATCACTCTGTGAGCCTTCCAGGGGGAGAGCCGAGTGACACAGCTGTCCTCAGTACAGCGCTGCTGTAGATCGCAGAGCTGTACAATGTAAATGGATGGCGTTTTCGCCATCTAACAGTCTGATCACCGCTGGCAGGCTGATGATGGAGCAGAGCTTCGTCATTCAAGTGGGGATGCGCGCACGATCCCCTGCAATCTCCGCACCCAGGACTTCACGCCAATTTGGGAGCCGCTGTGTTTATGCCAATTGGCGTTAGGCGGTCGTTCGGAGGTTAATCTGATGCATCTGACTTCTTACCGACAGGATTTAGTCTGGACAATCTTCTCATGGGAGATGTTTTAATTTAGGGTCTTCTTTATTTTCAAACACACTCGCTGAGTGGCAGTAACTCAGTGTAACTGCTAGAATAGTGTGCAGTAAGAGGACCCGATTGCGCTCGGCAATTTCTGTCTTCGCCTGAACGGAAAGTGATTAGTGCACCTGCACAGACTGGACACTGTATGGTTGCTGGCAGAAAGCTGCCACTGTGCATGTGTGCAGCTCTGACACGCCGCGCCGGTACCGGGTCCCGTAACTTCAGCCAGTCACGGCTAGTCTGACGCAAGAGAAGTGCGCTCTCTACGTATTTCTCTGGCGGCGGCGCACTTTTCTTGCGTCAGACTGGCTGTGACTATCTGACAATACGAGACCTGGTACCGGCGATACAGAAGGCTGAGGAAGGCGGCGTGGGACAATGGATGCAGAGGGGGCTGGAGGAAGCCCCAGGTATGTATAAAACTTTTTTTATTTTGTATGGTCTCTGGTTTGTTTTAAGGAAGAGCTGTAATCTAGTTGCCATGGTGGACCCCTCCATTTGTGTTATTCCCTTCCCCTCCCCTGGTGTTCAGAAGAAAAGGGGAAGCAGTGCTTCCTCAGTTTTATATCCTGCTCACCACAAGGTGCCTTTGAATCATTTTGAAATGACTGTGCTCTGTGTTCTGCTCCTTTGTTTCAGCCTCACCACTCAGAACTTTATAGATTGAATTGTAATTGCTGCAAGTTCAGTCTCCACTGAACTCCGATAAACCCTCAAACACCTCCACCTGCCCATGAGACTGCTACAAAGGAACAGCAGAACATGTTATCTAAACATCATACGGTTAAATGTACAAGTGCATCAGTCTGCCAGTGGTGATCAGACTGTTAGATGGCGAAAACGCTGTCTATTTACATTGTACAGCGCGGTACTGGGGACAGCCGTGTCACTCGGCTGTCCCCCTGGGAGGCTCACACTTGGTCTTCTGGGTAATTTCTGGAACGAATCAGTTCATGTTTTAACAATAGTACATTCTACAGAAAAGTTCAGACATTGGCTACCTTGGTGTGTCTAAAGTCTTCTAGATTTTTCTATTTCCCTTTGCAACTTCTGAAGTTGCTGTAAATAGAATGTAAACCTTTCTGTTAATGAAACAAATTGTTTCAGAGTAGCCATGGGCACCATTGATTGAAGGTACTGTTCACAAATTGTGTAGAAAATGGATTCAAGTGTACCCTTAAAAAAATTGACCCGAAGGAATCCTCACCTGGTGAGAGGCTCAATGACACATTCATTGAAGTATGCCAGAGCTAAAATTATGAAATATTGTCCCTTTTTATCTCTTTCCTGCTCTCAGAAGCTATTTTCGCTAGGAAAGTGTTTTTATAGTTGGAATTTCTTATCAGTGAGGGTCACATTGTAGTCACTTCCTGTCAGGACTGAGACGTCCACATACATACCTGATATTTAACTCTTTCTGGCAGAGAAAGAAAAAAAGGAACACAGCATAGTTATTTGTGTGCTTGGCACTGAACATACCCATGTCTATCTCATCATGCCACATGTCACCTCGGGTATCCTCGGGTATCCTTTAAGTTTGAAATGGCCGATGTACAACTTCTCTTACAGAAGTTGTTTAAGGATCTTCAGCACAAACTATGGCTCAAGGGAACAATAAATGAATGATCCATGATGATCATTTTGAGCAACTGACATGAATGGATCACTTTGGCAGATCATTTTTTCCATTGTCAGTAGTGTGTGCAAAGCTATGAACGACCTACAAACAATGTGTCTGCTAAGTCTACTGCGCTTCCCCCACAGCCTTCATTTTTTTATTGATCCTATCAGTTGACAGTGGTTTAGCATTCTTATTGCGGTCTTCTGCTGTCGTTCACATCACATTGCTTAAAGAGAACCCGAGGTGGGTTTTAAGAATGCTATTAGCACACAGAGGTTGGTTCTGCATACTATCACCAGCCTTTGTGTCTGTACTGTCCCCCCCCCCCCCCCCCCCCCCCCCCCCCCAAAAAAAAAAAAAAAAAAAAAAACCCAGCTGTGTGACATGCACCTTGTCGCTAGCAGGCTGTTTACCTTTAGGCTGCCTGTCACCGCCGCTCCCCTGCCTCCTCTATATCGCTGCTCCCCACCTGCTTCTCTTCCCTCCCCGTCTCTGTAAGCTGACTGGAGGGAAGGGACGCAGATGAGGAGTGGCGTTATAGAGGAGGCGGGGGAGTGGCGGTGACAGGCAGCCCAAAGGTAAACACAGAAGGAAGAGAATCTCCTGCGCTACCCTCTCACTCAGTATGGGCTGTGATGGTTTCCAAGGTGCTGCTCCTAGTTGCTGGGTGGTGCCAGTGACCTGAGTAAAGTGGTGAAAGAGACAAGAGCGCTCCTTTGGTGTATTACTTTTCTTTACTTTAAAATTTCACGCATACAAATTACACTTACAGTGTGTTAAAAACAAGAGCGCATCACAGGCCTGCCAGCCGTCCTCTCCTACCCTGTGTTTGGCCAAAACGACAGGTGCGGTGTCTCCCGACGCGGAGCTGGATTCGGTGGGCGGGGCTTGTTCACGCTGGAGCCGTCTGACGTCACGACGCGTTTCGGCGCTAACCACACCTTCGTCAGGTGACGTGACGGCGTATACGGCTCTATCTTATGCTGCCCAGTGTGGGAAGGACAGGGGGAGTGACTGCTCCAGCTGCCAGCTGTTTTGATTGTCTTTGGTAATCCAACACGATCACCATTTACTCATCAATCTCCCAACCATGGTTGAGAGATTGATGAGTAAATGGTGATCGTGTTGGATTACCAAAGACAATCAAAACAGCTGGCAGCTGGAGCAGTCACTCCCCCTGTCCTTCCCACACTGGGCAGCATAAGATAGAGCCGTATACGCCGTCACGTCACCTGACGAAGGTGTGGTTAGCGCCGAAACGCGTCGTGACGTCAGACGGCTCCAGCGTGAACAAGCCCCGCCCACCGAATCCAGCTCCGCGTCGGGAGACACCGCACCTGTCGTTTTGGCCAAACACAGGGTAGGAGAGGACGGCTGGCAGGCCTGTGATGCGCTCTTGTTTTTAACACACTGTAAGTGTAATTTGTATGCGTGAAATTTTAAAGTAAAGAAAAGTAATACACCAAAGGAGCGCTCTTGTCTCTTTCCCCAAAGGTAAACAGCCTGCTAGCGACAAGGTGCATGTCGCTAGCACATCGTTTTTGTTTCTGGGGACAGCAGAGCGCGGGGGGTGGGAGGTTGCTGGTGGGGGCGGGGGGCACAGTACAGACATAGAGTCTGGTGATAGTATGCAGAACCAGCCTCTCTGTCCTAATAGCATTAAAACTCACCTAGAGTTATTTTTAACATCTTTTGTATTTAATCGTTCGTTGTTCATTTACCGTTTCCAGCTATTTAGTCTTGCTGTGTATACATAGCTTTAATGTAACGTGGTTGTATCTCCTGATAAGTTTCTTATTTCTGCAAAAACACAACAATCAGCTTTTATGAAGTGGTGAATGCACATTTAGATCTTGGGAAAGCTATAGATGTACTGTACTTGACTTTTGATGCTGTTCCCCCACAATAGCCTGGTGCAGAAGCTGAGGATACAGGGACTAGGAGAAAAATGTTTGTTGGTGGGTAGAGAACTGGGACAGAAGGCAATGAGTGGTGGTATATGGGTCATGTTCAAAATGGGAAACTGTTAGCGGTGTGGTCCGGCAAGGTTCAGTACTAGGTCCATCCTTTTCAATCTATTTTATTAATGATCTAACAGGTGGAATGCAAAGTAAGGTTGCCATCTTTGCAGGTGATACAAAATTGTGTCAAATTAATTATAGACGCTAAGCAGGATAGTGACATTTTACAACAGGACTTCAACAGCATGGTTACTGGTATATGGGCAGACAGATGGCAGATGATGATGATATAGATAAATGTAAGGTCATGTACCTTGGACAGCAGGTAGAGCAACATCCTCTATAATAAAACCCCTGTGTTCCTGCGTGTGCTGTCTCTGTAGCTGGGTCTGTGCTTTTTGCTACTGCGCATGTGCGCAGCACGGACTGGGAACGGGGGTAAGGAGCCTGGCGGGTGCTTGCGCAGTAACATGCGGCGGCAATGAAACACAGACCCTAGAGCCCGTTTTTAAACTGGGTCTGCTAGTATAAGATAAATGGCTTATAGCTGGGAACATTAGACTTGGAAAGGAACTTGGGATTACTGGTTGATAACAAGTAAAACACTTGTACTCAATGCCAAGCAGCAGCTAAAGCAAATACAATTCCGGGATGCCTAAAACGGAAAATCACAAGATGCCAGTATACTACTCCCTCTGTATAAATCACTTGTAAGGCCACATCTGGAGTGTAGGATACAGTTTTGGGCACCACACTATAAGAACGTTAACATACTAGAGCAGGTGTAAAGACGGACAATTAAATTAATCAGGGAGTCGGAAGGTCTCCCTTACCAAGTTTGGACAAACTGGGTGTATTTAGCTTGGAAAAAGGACAGCTAAGGGGTGACCAGATTAACATGTGTAAATACATCAGAGGGCAATACACACACCTGAAACAAGCATGCAGCTAATCCAGTCAGTCAGAGCACCTGATCTGCATGCTTGTTGAGGGGCTGTGGCTAAAAGTATTAGAGACACAGGATCAGCAGGAGAGTCAGGCAACTGGTATTATTTTAAAAGGAAAAATCCATATCCTTCTCCGTTTAGGTTCCCTTTAACATGGCTAATTAGTTCTGTGAATAGACTGCATGAGAGCACTGGCAAGGCAGATCTCCATGTAGTAAACTCTGAGGCTTAACCCTTTCAGTGCCCTCTGCCTCTTTCCCATGGAAAAGTACAGAGCAAACAGTGACAACACAATTAAGTTGGCCACACACTAGTCGATACGACCAACAGATACCGGAAGGTTCCTCTCTGGTCAGATAATGATCGGGGAGGCAATCTGTCTGCTCGAACCCCTCCACATGCTACACACAGTTTTCCAATACATTTCAGCATGAAATCTTTAGAAATCTGTGAGCTCCTCCCAGGTACCCCATCCCCTCCCACCCCCCAGGTGTAGCCAAAGATTCTCTCCTGACCGACACGCTGTCCCGGTCTCTGCTGTCCCCGCTGGCTGCTGTTTCTTCACTCCTGAGTGCCTGTGTGATGTGATACAGAGGACAGACACTAGGGCAGGGGTCAGGAACCTTTTTGGCTGAGAGCCAGAAACGCCACATATTTTAAAACTTAATTCCGTAAGAGCCATACAATATGTTTCAAACTTGGACAGTGTGCATGCGCAGCAGAGGGCTCGCATCCCTGTTGCCATGGGGATGTGTACACAGTTGATCCTTCAGGCAGCGGAAGTGTCAGACACGTCTTCAACTTCTTTTGGGTTTCCGCAACAGCAGCAATTTCCCAGAGAGCAAGGCAGGAGAAATGCTGACTATGGCCTGGTGCACACCAAAAACCGCTAGCAGATCCGCAAAATGCTAGCAGATTTTGAAACGCTTTTTCTTTTCTGTAGCGTTTCTGCTAGCATTTTGCGGTTTTGTGAAGCGTTTTTGGTATAGTAGATTTCATGTATTGTTACAGTAAAGCTGTTACTGAACAGCTACTGTAACAAAAAACGCCGGCAAAACCGCTCTGAAGTGCCGTTTTTCAGAGCAGTTTGCGTTTTTCCTATACTTAACATTGAGGCAGAAACGCATCCGCAATCCAAAATCTGCAGCAGCCCGGGAGTATGCGTTTCTGCAAAACGCCTCCCGCTCTGGTGTGCACCAGCCCATTGAAATACATTACCCTAGCAGATCCGCACCCGCAAGCAGATCGCAAACCGCAGCGGAAACGCTCCGGTGTGCACTAGGCCTAACAGCTTGTACAATCATCTAGCTGATTTGGGGGTTGGTTCACTTTGTAGGACGAGATCCCCGCACTTTGGCCCAACAGGCTACCTGTCAAGTGACAGTCTATTGGGGCAACTAAAGTGCGGGGATCTCGTCCTACAAAGTCACTGTACCTGTCAGGATCTAGGGTGGAACAATTGAAGTAGCAGTTAGTTTTGGGGGGAGTGTGAGTAAGTTAGTAGTGCATGCTACAGCAGTAGCGTGACTACTTTTAAAATGTTACTTGCACTGCCACACTAAGCTGCGCTGCTTGAGTAGTGTAGCTTGGTGAATCAACCCCTACTGATTTGTCTGTGAGCCAGATGCAGCCATGAAAAGAGCCACATCTGGCTCCCGAGCCATAAGTTCCCTACCCCTGCACTAGGGGCACAGTGGCATGTGTGTGACCACTAGAGGCCTCTAGTATTTGCCCTCTAGCGTTAGGGATCTCACACAGGCACAGAAACTGAAGCAGCCAGCGGGATAAGAGACCGTAACTGCGCCGTTGACGGATAAGAGTAGCTTCATCGGAAGTTTAAATCAAGTGCCGTTAGTGATGTGCTCCCAATTGACATTCTCCATCCTGTGTGATCGACCAATTTCAGATGGAAATTGGTTGATTGAGAATTGTTTGTGGCATCGATTTTCTAACAGATACTATTGAATCGGCCAGATATCGGTTAAAAAAAATCTGCAAGTGTATGGTCATATTAACAGACTGCAGATTTGTTGATATTTTCTGTAGCTAGTGAGACTGAAGTGCCAGGGTTGGCTCAAGCTATGAGCCGCTGCATGGATAAGCTAAACCTTGTATATCATGCCTGGATTCTGGATCAGCTAAACCTTGTATATCATGCCTGGATTCTGGATAAGCTAAACCTTGTATATCATGCCTGGATTCTGCAGTGTGATGAAGAGCTGTGCACTAGTGACATGTAACACCAGCAGGGCATCTTGTTAGTGCTGCTTTCCGTGAGAATGAATTACCAGCTGCCGTTTATGTTGATTATCCCCTCTCTGTAAATTGCTTTTGATCTATGAGGCTTTTCCCTCTGGTTGTACACAGACATTTACATAATCTAGCAGCGTCGGCTCCTATTTTAGCAAAGTAGACTATTTGCAGCTCATAGTCTGTGGCTGACGCCTCTCTCCAACAAATTGCCAGCTATTTACAGCACCCGCCGGAGTCGGGCAGCAGCTGCGTGACAAATTACGCTTGATATTGTCCAAAAACAATGAGTGCTTTTATCATTGGATTCAGCACATGCCAGGCTGCCAGGCACATGATCTCATTTCTGTGTAAACATGAGTTGATGAATACTCCATGTTGAGCTGGCATCTCTGAGACGCTGGGTATTATAGCCTATCACAGAAAGCACGAGTGTACCTTTCTGCTGATCTGTCTGCTGCTATTGTGTCTCAATTCATAATCTACAATATTGTACGTAAAGCCTAGCTAGACTATCAAAGAAACCCTAAGCACAAGCTCACATCTCTAACCTTCTGCAGGCAGTGGGGGATATGGCCTGATGTGTTCTGCTGGATCGGCTTTACCTTATGGGACTCAGGACCAAAGCATGCCTTCTGTATCCACTGGTCCTGTTTACTCCTAGGCTATAATTTGATTAAAGAGGAACTCCAGTGAAAATAATGTAATAAAGTGCTTCATTTTTACAATAATTGTGTATAAATGATTTAGTCAGTGTTTACCCATTGTAAAATCTTTTAAATCCCTGATTTACATTCTGACATTTATTACATGGTGACATTTTTACTGTTGGCAGGTGATGTAGCTGCTGCATGCTTTTTTTGGCAGTTGGAAACAGCTGTAAACAGCTATTTCCCACAATGCAGCAAGGTTCACAGACAGGAAACTGCCAGGAGTACGTACTCATGAGTTTCTTGTGGGAGGGGTTTCACCACAATATCAGTCATAAGGCGCCATCTGATGGTCTGTTTGTGAAAAGGAATAGATTTCTCATGTAAAAGGGGGTATCAGCTACTGATTGTGATAAAGTTCAATTCTTGGTCGGAGTTTCTTTTTAAGTGCATTAAAGCACCATGGAAGTCAAATAAGAAAATGTGTCCTAGGATGTTGCAAAGGACCAGTAGTAATGTACAATATTATCTTGTAAAATATATTGTGCATAAGACTGTTGATGAGCATTCTTATCACCCTCCAATTCCTACCTCATGGCTTCCCCCGTGACTTCCCATGAAGAGGAGGGAATAGGGGCATGTTGGGGTAACATTGCGGCAAGCTTGCCTCTTCCTGTCTGTAAATTTGACTTGAGCTGAAAGTCAGATTTATCAAGGAGTTAGTATGGAGACCAGGGGGAAAGAGCGGTGGAACAGACAATGCATGGAGATAAGTGGATCCAGCATGAAGATATCTCTGCGCTTCCCTTACCTAGGTTTGCCTCGGGTCAGGTATACTTTTAACCCTCCTTCCACCTTTTTTCTTACCCCACTGCTGCATACACGAGTATGGCCACACCTGCGTAGTAACACAGACATTCTTGAACGAGTAGCCTCAGCTTGCTGTACAAGCGTATGCATACTCATGCTTATGTACTCTGGGCAGTATGCTAGCGCTTGTACATGAAGGGGGGGTAATAAGTTTGGCACTGCAGAGTCTGTGGCTATGTCCACTAGACTTTAGGTAGATCCTTTCCATCGCTTCCTCCTTCCACTGAAGAAGTGTTTTGTGTGTTCTTGTGAATGCCAGGCTTTCAAAATGTGCTGAGACTTATTTGCGAGCACAGTACATATTTTAGGGTTAGTACCGCTCAAGTCTATCAGGATGACTGATACAACTCATTGTGAGACTTTTGTATGCAGTGTTGGGTGCATTAAAAAAAATTAAGGCTCTCATTGTCTAATCTGTTTTTTTGTAATTGCTAACAGGTAAATCTTATGACTGATATTACGGAGTGACAAAATGTCTGTGCTTCTGCCTACAGATCACACGCGCTGCAATGTGTGGATATTGGACGGGGACTTGTACCACAAAGGCCTTTTAAAATTTGCCCTATCGGCACACACAATCCACGACACCCTGGCGGTATTTGTGGCAGACATGTCCAGACCTTGGACTATAATGGAATCCTTGTTGAAATGGGCCAGCGTCTTACGAGAACACATAGACAAACTGAAGATTACACCAGAGGATATGAGAGACCTGGAGCAGAAGAGTAAGTGTCCTGTTGTGTGTCTGTACACAGATGGCTCACATGATGGAGGAAGGAAGAGTGTAAATGAAGCAGGCAATTTGTTATTAATATACAACAGACTTCTTACATGGTATATTGCAGAAACTACCATTGTACTAAACAGGTGCTCACTTCATCCTATTTAAGTTCACAAAATTCCATTTTCTTTGTGTGTATTTGGGCAATAAGTGACAGGCCCTGTAGTGCATAGGAGTCTTCTGAGGTATGCTTAGCTCATCCTAAAAGCCCGTAAACATGCTTGACTACAGTAGGCCGACAACAGCTTCAGCCAATAATCAAGCATGTGTATGGCAGCCCCCAACCCGCGAGCGATCCGCCTGGTGCATATGCTCACCCTGACGGATGGACAATTACTTTGAAGATGTTTCCCCTGCCTGCCTTGTGATCGTCACGCATGCACCACTCTGTCGTCCCTCTGCCCACCCTCGCTACATTGAAAAACAGTCCAAGGTTGGCTAACACACCAATTAAAGGTACGGTCCAAGCAAAATTAAAAAGTTTCACTTACCTGGGGCTTCTACCAGCCCCCTGCAGCCATCCTGTGCCCTCGTCACTCACGGCTGCTCCAGTCCCCCGCTGCGTAAAAACGTATGTGTTAATGTTCCTGCACTAGCGGGAATGCGTAAAAATGTACACAATGCGGCCCGCCGACCTCCGAGGTCGGCAAGCTGCCAGCGGGGCACTGAAGCAGCAGTGAGTGACTACGAGGGCACTGGATGGCTGCATGGGGCTGGTAGAAGCCCCAGGTAAGTGAAACTCATTTTTTTTTATTTTGCTTGGACCTTCCCTTTAAGTTTTCAAAGTGCGTTTTATTCCTCAGTGCATCTGTCACCCCCGCTACATAACTGACATGCATCTGTACTGGCCGGCCCAGCGATGTTACCGAAGGGAATCTGGTCCCTATTCCCAACGGGCAACATGCATTATAGGTGTGTACGCTCCCATTCACAAAAGTTTATACAAAGATGCTGGCCAGCCTCCCTGTTCACCTTACACTTTTTTTGGCAGTTGGACGGAGCAATTGGCATTCACTAAGTTCTTTTAAAAATAAAGAAAACCCTGTGAAACCCCACATGAGAAAATGGGCTAGTCCAAAATCTGTTGGTAATGTCAGATTTCTACTACTTACTGTAAGTGACAGCAACATAGGAGAGAAGTAATTTGTGGCTCTTTTTAACTCCGGAAAAAATGTATCTATGTTAACATGTATTTTAAATTTTAAGATTTTTGCAACAGAGGTCCTTTTAAGTCTGGCTCCAATCCAGTGTTTGTATGGCTGTTTGTTTGTTTTTTGAAAGGCTCTGGATAATAATGTTGAGAAGAGATTCAGAGGAAAGAGTCTGGAGCCTGCACAATGTGGCTGGGAGAGTTTGGGAGTGGTGAGTGTGGCTGGGTACATGTGTTTCTGCCAGTACATATTTCACACAGATGTTCCTGCTGAGCAGACAATACTTGGCAGGCAGAAAACTGTGAATGTTGTTAAAGCGGGATTGTCACCATAAAAATCAAATTTCCACAGCAACTGGTCTAAGTGTATTAAGTGATAAAGATGCTAATCCTGCATTCAAAACTTTTTCTGCTGTTATGATTTGGAGTTATCACATAATTAAATAAAACCTGTAACCAAAAAAACCTCCCCTGGGGGATACTCACCTCGGGTGGGGGAAGTCTCCGGATCCTATTGAGGCTTCCCCCGTCCTCCTCGGTCCCACGGCGGTGGCGAAAATTCTCCTGGAACAACGGTGATGTAAATACCTCCTCGGCTCCAGCGCAGTCTCAGCTCTCCGCACGGAGATAGGCGGAAATAGCTGATCTCCTTCGGGCCGCTCTACTGCGCAGGCGCAAGTGTCCTGCGTCTGCGCAGTAGAGCGGACCTGACGGAGATCGGCTATTTTCGCTTATCTCCGTGCGGAGAGCCGCAACAGCGCCCCCGCTGGATCCAGGAGAGTTAAATAAATCGGCGCTTGTAAGGCTTGTCGAGGGAGGATTGCGGGACACTTCGGGGGCGCCAGCGCTGGACTGCCTGCAGCTACAGGAGTGGGGGAAGCCTCATTAGGACCCTGAGGCTTCCCCCTCCCGAGGTGAGGGGTTCTTTTTATCTATAATATCTTCCATTTCCCTGCCTAGCTGCTTATCTGAAACACGATCTCCTACTCACTTGTGTTTACAAGCAAGGCTGAGGTGACTCCAGCAATTGGAGGAGAAAAGAAAAGAAAAAGTAAAGGGCAGAAATGACATCAGGATTTAGCCTAAACTGTGGGCAAAAGACATGGCCCCCACCAGGAACAGAATTCTCTTCATTTACTATATAAAATTCACTGAAATCAAAACGTGGACAGTACAATACATGTGTTATATAAGTAGATCAATATTTATCTACTTCTATATGTGTATTTTTCCCCTGGCATAGTATGGCTAAAGGTGGCCACTAACGGTCCAATTTCTAGCGAAAAATCGTTCGAGCGATCAGAAATTCCGATTGGATTGGTTGTAAATAATCTCCATTGGTGGACACAATCGATTATGAACGAGTGAAAAAAATGTCGTCCGAATGAATTTTCGTCGAACCAAAATTTGGATTTTCTTGTTGGTTGTGATAGATAGGAAGCAATGATTGGTTCGTTGATGGTGTAGTAAACGATGTATTACAATATTTCACTTCCGATCAGAATTTCTGATCGCTCGAACGATTTTTCGACAGAAATTGGACAGTTAGTGGCCAGCTTAATCCTACTGCTTTAACAGTCAGCTCTCCCATTGTCCCACTCCGACAAGGCAAGTACATTTGCATATCAGAAAGAGCAGTGACGTTTCAAAAGGTGTCTTCATTTCCCTATGAAAAAGTAATCTTTATTTAAACATACCTGTGATTACTCAGATGTTCTCCAAGTCCTTCCCTCTAAATCTCAGCATATGCTTCACAGTTAGGCCCCATTCACACTTAAAAGCGCAAAACACCGGCAATTACCCCCGGCGTTTTGCGGGAGTGATTTTTCCGCGATGTTACGGGGAAAAATCACCGGACACTGCAGCGATTTTTATTTTTTTATTTTTTTTTTTCTTCCCCCCCCCCCCCCCCCCCGTGAACGCGTTTAGCGCTTCTATAGCGCTGAAACGCGATTGCCGGGAAATCGCCTGAAAATTGAGCAGGCTATGCTTTTGGCGATTTGCGTTAATCGCCAGTAAAATGCTCCACTGTGAATGGGCCCTTAAAGAGAGACTGAAGCGAGAATAAATCTCGCTTCAGACCTCAGTTAGCAGGGGCATGTGTGCCCCTGCTAAAACGCAGCTATAGCGCGGCTTAACGGGGGTCCCTTCACCCCCAAATCTCCCTCCGTAATGCGGGGGAGCGCTTCCTGGTTGGGGCAGGGCTAACCGCCGCAGCCCTGTCCCACGCGCGTCTGTCAGCGCGTATCTACGCCTCTCCCCCGCCCCTCTGTCTTCCTTCACTGAGGGGCGGGGGAGAGGCGGCGATGCGCCGCTGACAGACGCGACTGGAGGCAGGGCTGCAGCCGTTAGCCCTGCCTCCAGGAGCGACCAAATGCACGACCAAGTCGTGCTGGGGTGGGTTTGGGGGTGAAGGGACCCCCTTTGTGCGGCGCGATAGCGGCGGTTTAGCAGGGGCACACGTGCCCCTGCTAACTTTGAGCTCTGAAGCGAGATTTATTCTCGCTTCAGAGTCTCTTTAAAGCTGTTACTGAAATGTGAGTGATTTCTCCCATCTGCTACCATTCCCGCATGCCACAAATGTGATCTTTTGGTTAAAAGATGCAGTAATCTTTGCTTCCTGCTTTGTTCAGGACTTGGGAATTCTGGGCTCTATTTTACACCAATCCATTTTCTGTTGCAAAGTTTTCCAGCAATTAGGAAAGGTCATTGGTTAATTTTGAGTTGATGCAGAATTATGCACATTTTTTATGCAAATTTGTGCAGCTTGTAAATTGAATTTTATCTCAGCAGGATTTGATTGGTTTATTATCAAGCTGCATACATTTGCATAATGCTGCATCAATTCTCTGTACAGCGCTGCAGCGCTATATAATTACTAAATAATAATAATCAATTTGAAATCATTTGTATCTCATTGACCATACGTACCAGCAAGTTCACAATTAAAGTATGAAGACAATGAGCTCTATTCTCAATGATTTACCACTTGCGGAAATGCACTTGCGGTAAATTCCCGACTGAAAAAAAAAACATCTTGACATTCACAAATGTTTACACATGAACATTTACCGCATACGTAAAATTTTACCCGCATGCGTAAAAAATGCAGTAAAAGTCGGTAGTTTCCGCAAAAAATCAATATTCACAAAAAAAGAGGCGCCTTCTTTCTGACTTAACTACCGGATTTTTATCACCTACTAGTACTTGGTGATATATTTAGCTTCCCATTGACTTAAATGGAGTCTGGAGCCTTGAGTGCCGTGTTTGGTGGACTGTAATTACGCATGTTTCCCAAATTTTTTTACGCATTGTTCCTGCAGGCGAGAAACATGCGGAACATTTTTAGTGAATGTGGAAAAAATGCGGAAATTATCACTGGCGGTAATCGGTAAAAAATCTCTTACCACATGTGTGATTGAGAATAGAGCCCAATGTGATGGGATAAACTATTGTATCTATCCCCCTACTCCTAAAAAATGACTTTTAGATATCCCAGTTTTATGTTAAAAAAATATATTTAAATTTTATTTATTTTTTTATTTTTTGAAGTTCAACGACGACCTTTCCTGTGTCTGAGAGCGCCAATATATTAAACTATTGACATATTTTTAATATATCCCCTACTCGCAGAAGCCCAGTTACCTGCTAGGAAGTGTTCTAGGGCTGTTGCATAGCTGAATATTACCCATCCAGGAATCTTTTACACTGAAAATCTCAATTCGATGTGCAATTCTGCTCCGGATGCTAGCAGCACAAGAAGTAAAAACGCAGAATGCTTTTTATAAAATACCGTATATACTCGCAAGCAAGCCGACCAGCATATAACCCGATTTCCCCCCCCCCAACTTTTTCCTGAAAAACGAGGAAAAAACAATTGACCCTCATATAAGCCGGGGGTAGGAAATGCAGGCCGTGTGATTTCCCGACCCCCCCCCCCCCTCCCCGATGTGTCCCAGTATAGTTAGTATAGTGGCCAGTATGGGTAGGTAGTGCCCAGTATAGCTAGTATAGTGCCTAGTATAGTGCCCGGTATAGCTAGTATAGTGCCCGGTATAGCTAGTATAGTGCTCGGTATAGCTAGTATAGTGCACCAGTATAGCTAGTATAGTGCCCAGTATAGTTAGTATAGTGCCCGGTATAGCTAGTATAGTGCTCGGTATAGCTAGTATAGTGCCCAAGTATAGGTAGTATAGTGCCAGGTATAGCTAGTATAGTGCCAGGTATAGTTAGTATAGTGCCCAGTATAGTTAGTATAGTACCCAGTATAGCTAGTATAGTGCCCAGTATAGTTAGTATAGTGCCCAGTATAGCTAGTATAGTGCTCGGTATAGCAAGTATAGTGCCCCCCGCCTCAAACCCCCCCCCTGCGGCCGCCGCTGCTATTAGCTTACTGTGCGGCTTCCTCTATTCCCCTCTCCGTCTCCCGGGCATGTAAATAGTTCACAGCAGCTCGCTCCACGAAAGCTGCTGTGTGATGACAGGAAGCTGTAGGCAGAGCGGTTTCCTGTAACGTAATGTGTATCGCCGTTACTATGGAAGCCGCACAGTAAGCTAATAGCAGCGGGGGGGAGGCGGCCTTCCACCAACGAGACTCGCAAGCAAGCCGACCCCCCCCCCAACTTTTGGCACAATTTCAAAATAAGAAATGGGAATCACGTGTATTGTAAAAGAGCCCCTGCACACTGCAGATCCGAGTTGCGATTCAGATTTACAATTCAGATTTTCACTGGATGCTGGCAACACACGAGAAAGCAGAAAAAAGCGTCACTTTTCTTTGTTTTTTTTTTTTTGTTTTGTTTGCGCATGTAAAAAACCATCAAAATCTAAATCATGTGGTATAAAGGAGCACTCAGGGAAAGAAGAAAAGGAGCACAGCATAGGTATCTGTATTTTCTGTACGCTTGCCCCCGGATATAGACACATCTATCTCATCATGTCACATGGTGTACTTTAGGTTCCCTTTAATATGTAGTGAGAGCGATATGGAGGCTGCTGTATTTATTTTAAACAAGGTCTGCTGCCTGTACTGCGAGTTGCAGGCAGGGAATACCTTAGGTGGGCATTGCTTGGCTGACCTAGAGGGATACACAAACTTGTGTGTTTGTGTGTGTGTAATATTGGGCTGTTGAGAGACAACCAGTCAAATCCAATCAAACCTAACCTATTACTGAGGTGGCCGAACTGTGATAGTAAGTAAGGAGGTGGCGAAAATGTGCAAAAATTCTAAAATTGGGTTGAAAGGAGGGGTGGAGAACTTGCCTTCTCCAAGGAAGACTATAACTAGGTCAAAAAGCTTTATTAGACATACGTCAGTGTATTTCTTGGGCACAGCCTGCATATTCAGGCTTGATGGTGTGTTCTAGTCTTTTAATGGATGTGAAAGATGCATGCTGGTACCTGATCCTGACCACATTTTTCAATGTGAAAGAGTTCACTTGTGCTGTTCTGAATTCTGTGCTTGCAGTAGAGCAGTTCAGGTATGACTGGAGTGGTGCTTTCATTGTGATCGAGCTACTTCTCACAGCCACACCAGTCTTAACCCTCCTGGCGGTATAAAAAAATTCTGCCAGGAGGCAGCGCAGCAGTTGTTTTTTTTTTTTTTTAAATCATGTAGCGAGTCCAGGGCTCGCTACATGATAGCCGCTGCTCAGCGGCATCCCCCCGCCCGCCTTCGGCGATCTCCGATTAGGAAATCCCGTTAAAAGAACGGGATTTCCTGGAGGGCTTCCCCCGTCGCCATGGCGACGGGGCAGGATGACGTCCCCAACGTCAGCGACGTCGTGACGTCATTGGGAGTCCCGATCCACCCCTCGGCGCTGCCTGGCACTGATTGGCCAAGGAAGCGCACGGGGTCTGTGGGGGCGCGCGCCGCGACGGGTGGCGGCGATCGGTGTGCTGACGCAGCTAGCAAAGTGCTAGCTGCGTCCAGCAAAAAAAAAAAATTAAGTAAATCGGCCCAGCAGGGCCTGAGAAAACCTCCTGCGCGGCTTACCCCGAACTACGTTGCAGCGCTGGTAGGTTTGGAATATTTTGTGCTGTTGTGGAATTTTTCCTTTTCTTTTGACCAGTCGGTTGTAGAAGCTGTATGTGTTTTTGGCACTGGATCAATTAGGATCAGTTTTAAATTTGGCTATTAGGGCCTATTTCCACTAGTTCTGCATCCATTTTTCTGCATCCAGATTTCTGAAAGCTGTAAAGGGTAACATCAGCCCTACTAAAAATGGTTTACATTTTTGGCCCTCCTGAGATGAGATTCACTTTAGAGTGTTGCTGTTCGCATGCACATATACACACTATTGGGCTTAAAGGGATACTTAAAGAGAACCCGAGGTGTGTTTAAAGAATGTTATCTGCATACAGAGGCTGGATCTGCCTATACAGCCCAGCCTCTGTTGCTATCCCAAACTCCACTAAGGTCCCCCTGCACTCTGCAATCCCTCATAAATCACAGCCGTGCTGTGAGGCTGAGTTTACATCTGTAGTGTCAGTCTCAGCTGCTCCCCCGCCTCCTGCATAGCTCCGGTCCCCGCCCCCGTCCCATCCCTCCAATCAGCAGGGAGGGAAGGGATGCAGGCGGGGACTGGAGTTCTGCAGGAGGCGGGGAGAGCAGCAGACTGACACTATAGAGATAAACACAGCCAGCTCTGACAAGCTGTTTGTCAGCAGCATGACTGTGATTTATGAGGGATTGCAGAGTGCAGGGGGACCTTAGGGGGGTTTGGGATAGCAACAGAGGCTGGGCTGTATAGGCAGATCCAGCCTCTGTATGCAGATAATATTCTTCAAACCCACCTCGGGTTCTCTTTAAGGCAAAAAAAAAAATGACATTTACTCACCTGGGGCATCCCTCAGCCCCCCGAAGCTGGATGGTGCCCTCGCAGCCCCGCTCCGATCGTCCTGTCCCCGCCGGCGGCTACTTCCGGTTCGGCGACAGCCGCCGACAGGCTGGGAACGCGGCTGATTTTCCGCGTTCCCAGCCGCTGCTATCACCCTCTATGCTGCTATAGCGTATATATATATATATACGCTATAGCAGCACAGAGGGTGATAGCAGCGGCTGGGAACTTGGAACTGCTATCACCCTCTATGCTGCTATAGCGTGTATATATATATACACACACACACACACACACACACACACACACACACACACACACACACACACACACACACACACACACACACACACACACACACACACACACACACACACACACACACACACACACACACACACACACACACACACACACACACACACACACACACACACACACACACACACACACACATACACGCTATAGCAGCATAGAGGGTGATAGCAGTTCCAAGTTCCCAGCCGCTGCTATCACCCTCTGTGCTGCTATAGCGTATATATATATACGCTATAGCAGCATAGAGGGTGATAGCAGCGGCTGGGAACGCGGAAAATCAGCCGCGTTTCCAGCCTGTCGGCGGCTGTCGCCGAACCGGAAGTAGCCGCCGGCGGGGACAGGACGATCGGAGCGGGGCTGCGAGGGCACCATCCAGCTTCGGGGGACTGAGGGATGCCCCAGGTGAGTAAATGTCATTTTTTTTTTTTTTTGCCTTAAGTATCCCTTTAAAGCGGACCTGAACTCTACTTCCTCTCTGCTATAAAAGATACGTAAAAGCATAAAAACCTTTAAAGGATACCTTAGCGCAAAATTAAAAACTCGGAGCGGGCGTGCTTAGTGGGCTCCTCTCATGCCCACCACTCGCTCTTTTGCGCTAAGGTATCCTTTAAAGGAACTCTGATCACCTCTCATGGGCATGCCTTTAAACCAGACGCCTTTAAACCAGACGACTTCCAACAAAGTCGTGCTATGACCCCTCTGGAGGAGCCTCTTGCAATGGCCATGCGTGTCACTTCCTCTTCCTGCTTCATTCAGTGATGCACTTCTCTAACAGAGAAGACAGGGGTGGCAGCCACGATTTGTTAAATTGAAATCGAATGAATACCATTTGGTGTAGAACGGCATACCCATGAGGGGTGCTCAGAGTCCCTTTAAAGGATATTATGCTGTTACGTACCTATTCTCTTCTGTTACCCCCTGGTATTGCCTCCTGACTTCATAACTTGCTTCCTGGTCGGGGTGGTAGCTGACTGCAGTCGCGACTACGTAGTGCAGTAATGTCACAACTATGTAGTGCGCCTGCACAGAGTGCTCTCAGCCCCAGGTGTGTGATCGATGATGCGCGCCGCCGGGCAGCGCCTGCACCAGGGCTGTGGAGTCGGAGTCGTGGAGTCGGGGCAATTTTGGGTGCCTGGAGTCGGAGTTGGGAAAAAATGCACCGACTCAGACTCCTAATGAATTTGTAACTGTAATTAAAATAGAAAATATGATAAAATGTTCTATTTCTCAGATAATAGTCATTATACATACATATATATATACATTATTTTTATGTATGTATATATGTATATATATATATATATATATATATATGTGTATATGTATATGTATGTATATATGTATATACACACACACACACACACACACACACACACACACACACACACACACACACACACACACACACACACACACACACACACACACACACACACACACACACACACACACACACACACACACACACACACACACACACACACACACACACACACACACACACACACACACACACACACACACACACACCTGTGCCCAGTCCACAAAAATGAAATAAACCAATCAAAATTAGTTACTTGTGCTGCTTCAATAAAGCAGTCCCCGTATTTTTAAAGTCAGATATACATATCTGATTGTACCTCTCCACCAAGCGAGCACCAAACAAGCGCCGCCACAGAGGAAGGAGGGCGGGGGCCCAGGTCCGACTGAAAAGGAAAGGCCTACGCTCGCCTGTCCCTGCCATCCTACTAGCAAACGTCTGCTCGCTCCCCAACAAACTGGACGAGCTGCTTCTCCTTCTCGACAGCAAACCCCAGATCAGCAAGAACACCCCTGTTCTCTGTTTTACCGAGACCTGGCTGTGCGAAAGCATCCCCGACGACTCCCTACAGGTACCAGACTACAACCTCCTAAGAGCAGACCGTGATGCAGCCCTCTCTGGGAAAACGAGAGGCGGCGGAATCTGCTTTTACATAAACACCTCCTGGTGCTCCAACACCACCACTCTCCACAAGGCCTGCACCCCAGACGTTGAGCTCCTTGCCATAAACTGCAGGCCCCGGTACTCTCCGAGGGAATTCTCTTCCCTTGTCCTCGTTGGGGTCTATATTCCACCCGATGCATGCTCCAAGTCCGCCCTGCATGTACTCAGTGACTGTATCTCGCGGTGGGAAACAGCCCTCCCAGAGGCCCTGTTCATCATCTTGGACGACTTCAATAAGGCGAACCTTCGGCACGTGAGGCCCCTCTACAAGCAGCACATCACCTGCCCTACCAGGAGCGGTAACACCCTGGATCACTGCTACACGGTTCACAAGAACGCCTACAAAGCCACCCAAGGAGCCCCCCTGGGAAACTCTGACCACAACACAGTACACCTGATCCCCTCCTACAGGAGGCTCCTAGAGACTTCAAAGCCCATCACCAAAACCGTCAAAAAATGGACTGCAGACGCCAAACTGCAGCTCCAAGCTTGCTTTGAAACCACCGACTGGACGGCTCTGGAGGCACCTACCCTTGATGAATGGGCCGAGAACATCTCCTCCTACATCACCTTCTGCGAAGAAGCGTGTATCCCGTCCAAGTCCTTCAGGGTCTACCCCAACAACAAGCCCTGGTTCAACGACAGGCTTCGCCGACTTCGGAAACGCAAAGAGGAGGCGCACAGGTCTGGCTCCTTAGAGGAATTCAGAGAAGCTAGGCTCGCCCTGAAAAGAGAACTGCGATCGGCAAAGAGGGCCTACGCTGAGAAGCTGGGGCTCTGCCTCCAGTCCACCAACACACGGGAAGTATGGAAGGGCCTGAGAGCAGCCACAAACTTCAAACCAACATCCCAAACGGCGACCCCGAGCCCTCGACTGGCGGAGGAGCTCAATGAGTTCTACTGCAGGTTCGAGCAACATTCCAACCAGCCCGTAGGCAAATCCACATCGACCTCTGACGTACTCGGCGCCCTGGCTCCTAGCGCTGTTCGGGAATCTGAGGTACTCCGGCACCTCCAGAAGCTGAATCCCAGGAAATCTTCCGGCCCGGACGGAGTGTCGTCTGTCTGCCTGCGAACCTGCGCCGATCAGCTAGCCCCTGTGCTCACCTCCTTGTTTAAGCAGTCATTATCTGATGGTACAGTCCCCTCCTGTTTCAAGAGGTCCATAATTGTACCAGTCCCAAAAAAAACAGGCAGTTCCGAGCACAATAACTTCCGCCCAGTGGCCCTAACCTCTAACATCATGAAGCTCCTCGAGCGGCTGGTCCTTGCCCACCTGAAGAGGTCCACAGACGCCCTTTTAGACCCGCTCCAATTTGCATATAGGGCAAACAGATCCGTGGAGGATGCCATCAATGTCAGCGTGGCACACATCACTGAGCACTTAGACAGGCCGGCCTCCTATGCCAGGATCCTGTTCCTAGACTTTAGCTCAGCGTTCAACACGATCTGCCCTGACATCCTGATCACCAATCTGACACAGCTCGGAGTTGATCCCACTCTCCGAGCATGGATCAAGGACTTCCTGACAAATAGAACACAACAGGTGAAGCTCGGCAACTATTACTCCAGCATTCGAACCACCAATACTGGGGCTCCACAAGGCTGTGTTCTGTCACCTCTACTGTTCTCCCTTTATACCAACGACTGTATCTCATCCGCTGACTTTGTGAAGGTCATCAAATTTGCGGATGACACCACCATTATTGGCCTAATTGGAAGCAACGGAGAGCATGAATACCGGAGCGAGGTCGAGAGAATATGCAATTGGTGCAGGGAGAACAACCTAGTTCTCAACACAGCAAAGACTGTTGAACTAGTTGTAGACTTCAGGAGGAACCCTCCCCCCCCCCTCGCCTGTCCTCATTGGAGGAACAGAAGTTTCTATAGTGTCATCGGTTCGGTTCCTCGGCACGACTCTCACCAATAATCTGAAATGGGGGCAGAACACCACTAAAATTCAAAAGAAATCCCAACAGAGGCTGTTCTTCCTGCGCCAACTGAAGAGATTTGGCATGCCACGGGAGCTGCTGGCCAGCTTCTATACCGCCACCATAGAATCCATCCTCTGCTCCTCAGTCATTGTTTGGTACGCGGGTGCATCGGCCAGTGATAAACATAAACTGCAGAGGGTCATAGCTGATGCAGAGAGAATCATCGGGTCTCCTCTTCCACCTCTTGATCTCCTCCACTCCGCTAGATTGAGTAAGAGGGCCACCATGATCTCCCGTGACCCCTCTCACCCTGGCAGCCACTACTTCAGGCTCCTCCCGTTGGGCCGCCGCTTCAGGACTATACCATCCAAAACCACCAGGCGGAAGAACACCTTCTTTCCCCAGGCCGTTCGGTCACTGAACTCTGACTTTCCCCAGTCCGGCCTGCACTCATAATTGCCGGGTCGACAGCTGGTCCCCGTCGCTGCCTCCTCTGTATATCTGATTACTGCATTTCAAATTGTATGTGCTGTTGTATCTGTCTATGCCATGTGTACCACAAATAATTCCGATTATGGCTCTTGCTGTACTTGGCGAAATAAAACTGATTCTGATTCTGACTGTACAGTATATATGATGTGTACACAGGAATCTCTTATATATACTAAATAACATCTATGCTGTAAGAATAAAGCCTGATGTGTAGCCGTGTCACTAATAGAGATGGTCAATGAGATGGAAATAATTCTGCACTGATGCTGATTTATGCAAATGTATGCACTCCCTTTGCTGATGAAATCAAATAATTTGATATGTTGTTAAAATTTGGTTTGGTGACTACAAATTAAAGGGTACCTGAGACGGATGAAAAGAAAAGTGTTATACATTCCTGGGGCTTCTTCCAACCCCCTTCAGGCTAATCAGTCCCTCGCTGTCCTCCTTCACCACCTGGAACTTCTGCTATGAGTCCCGGTAATTCAGCCAGTCAGAGCAGTCTGGCTACGTGCCGCTTCCACAGCCAGGAGCATTCTGCACCTGCGCAAAAGTGCTCCGGCGTCGGAGTGTGTGCATGCGCACTACACCAGACTGGCTCAAGTACCTGGACTCATAGCAGAAGATCCAGGTGGCGAGGGACTGATTAGCCTGAAGGGGGCTGGAGGAAGCCCCAGGTATGTATAAAACTTTAATTTCATCTGTCTTCGGTTTACTTTGGTACACAGTAGTATTATACTCTACATATGCACTCCCCACAGAGCTGCAGGGAATCCACTGAGAATGTTGTGCACATTGAACAGAGATGTGTTGTCTGTCACCCATAAACCTTGTTCAGATTGTACATGAAGAATGTGTAATAGAGGAAGAATCTCCTCATTCCCCTGCAGAGTACCTGCACATCACTCTTACATGTACCCACAGTTACATTGCCTAGGGCCTGATAGATGTTCTTTGTTCCGGTCTGTACCTTTTTTACAAGTACTCTTACCAAGGACTAGTTTTAGTCTAAAGGGAATAAATATAGTAGTCTACATATCCTTCTCACTTCAGTTGTCTTGTAAAATTCCTAAGCGTTGGCAGTTAAGAGACGAATTTCACGTTACATACTGTTAATCAACAAAATTGTAATATACTAATTAGAGGAGTCGAGGAGTCGGAGGAATCCTAAACTGAGGAGTCTGAGTCGGTGGATTTTTGGACCGACTCCACAGCCCTGGCCTGCACAGTCAGCTGCAACCACCCAGACCAGGAAGTTCAGTGGGTCTGTAGGCATTACCGGAGGGGGACAGAGGAGAATGGTGGGAGAGGTGGGCATGAGAAGAGCCCACTAAACATGTCTGCTCCCCCTTTTTTGTATTTTAATTTTGCACGAAGGTATCCTTTAAAGAAAAACATTTCTTTGTTACAGCTGATACAAATCCTGCAATAAATCTGTAGTTTTGTCTACTTCCTGCTTTCATGGAAACAGACAAATTGTTAACATTCTGTTAAACAATTAGATCGCTGCTGTGGCAGTAAGTGGACACAGCTGAGGGATCAAATTACAACTTGTGATTAGTCACAGATGCGGGGGAATTAGACAGGCTAAACTCTCTAAATACATACAGGGTGCATCTCTGTTTTCCTTCTGTCCTGTGCAAGAGTTCAGGTCCACTTTAAAGGACGCCTGAACAGATAAAAAAATAAATAAAATAAAACATGGCCATACCTGCGTTTCTTCTTCTGCTTTGCTTCTTGTACACTCTCCCGAATGCAGCAGTGTCCAGGAGCGTCCTGTGCATGCGCATTTTGGAACAATTGTAACTGTGTAAGCCCAGGGCACTGCACAGCCATTGAGGAGCTCGCCTAAGGAGAGCGTTCAAGAGGACAAAGTATACACCATAGCTGCTGCTAAGCCTATTGGCAGCTTGTAACTGGAGGAAAACCACACATCTGAGGGGCAGCTGGAAAAAGGGGAGGAGCCAAGATGATTTTGGGGGACATAAAGCCCCAGGTGGGTCTACATTGTTTTGTTTTTTTCTCAGTTCAGGTGTGTGTTAAGTATAGTTACCCTTTAAATGCCAGCTCACACTGTAGAGGTGCTGAGTGTTTCACTCCACTCAGCAACATTTTCCCCAGTGCAGAGCAGCCCCTCCCTTCTGAAATCAGTTCAGCACCTGGGACCACTCTTACTGCATTTGTCTCTGTCACTGGGTCTCTGTTAGGCAGTATATAAGCATAAGCCTCGCTCTTGCTGTGGCTTATAGGCATTCCTGACTACCTAGTCTTGAAAAATGAATGTGTGATATGAGCGTTCTCTGCAAATATTGATACATGAGAATGTGTCAACACCCTTTTTAGTCTGTGCAAACATCAGCTTATTTGTCTGTGGTATTCCTGGGGTTGTTACTCCTTACAAAGCAAAC
The DNA here is from genome assembly GCF_040937935.1 of Hyperolius riggenbachi. NCBI lineage: Eukaryota > Metazoa > Chordata > Amphibia > Anura > Hyperoliidae > Hyperolius > Hyperolius riggenbachi. The sequence goes on along the minus strand of NC_090656.1, from coordinate 52,615,959 downwards.
TGTAAGATTGTATTATTGCTCATTCTACTTCCCAGTGACTAACAGAGGAAGAACAGGCGCCCAGCATTCACTGATTACATACACCTTGTTGTATTACATCACGATTTGCCAGAAGGAATTCTCTCATAAAGTGGTTTTAGACTTCTTTTTTTCCTCCCTGTTCAGCATAGTTGTTAAAGTGGGCTTATCCTCCCAAAACTAAAATTTCAATAGCTACTTATCATTGCATAAAAGAACATTTGAAAGCATTTCCCGTGTGTAAACACATTTTTTCACTGCAGAGAGCAGTAAAAGCTTGCTGATCTCTGGTTTATTGGCAAATGTAATCATTGCTGGCCAGGAGACGCTCTCTGCATGTGTCTTCACTACGCTCTCCTTTTTGTGCTGAAGTGACTCGGCTATTGCCAGGGCATATGTGTGTTCAAAAGAGTGAAGTCACATGCAGAGAGATTCATCTGACAATGTTTACATTTGCCAATGTACCAGAGATGAGCAAGATTCTGTTGCTCTCTGCAGTAAAAATAAACCTTTATACACAGGGAATGTTTGGACATGGCTTGAAATGTTCTTCTATGTAATTAAGAGAAGTAACTGACATTTTAGATTTTGAAGTTAATTATCATTCAGTATTTATATAGCGCCGACATCTTCTGCAGCGCTGTACAGACAATATTGTCTTGTCACTCATCTGTCCCTCAGAAGGGATCACAGTCTAATCCCTACCATAGTCCTATGTCTATGGATGTGTAGTGTATGTATCATAGTCTAGGGCCAGTTTAGGGGGAAGCCAATTAACTAATCTGTATGTTTTTGGGAAGAAACTGGAATGCTCGGAGCAAATCCACAAAGACATGGGGAGAACATACACATGCTGTGCAGATAGTGCCCTGGCTGGAATTCCAACTGGGGACACAGCGCATATAATTCCACTTTAACGTTAATAAGCAATACCAGATACCTGGCTGTCCTGCTGATCTTTTGCCTCTAATACTTTTAGCCATAGACCCTGAACAAGTATGCACCATATTAGGTGTATCTGACATTATTGTTAGATCTGACAAGATTAGCTGCGTGCCTATTTCTGGTGTTATTCAGACACTACTGCAGCCAGATAGATAAGAATGGCTGCCAGGAAACTGGTATTGTTTAAAATGAAATAAATATGGCAGCCTCCATATCACTCTCACTACAGTTGTACTTTAAGTAATCCTGTAAGTTGAAGTGATATTGTAATGGGTGGCATTAAATGGAACAGGCAAAGAGGCTGCTTTCTATCTTGGCCACCTAGTTATGTCCCCCTCCACTTTTCCCCACAGATGCATTCTGGGAGAATTACCTGCCTCGTGAAGCTACTCCTAATTTCTCAGCAGCCAGTTGTGCAAATGATCAATTCCTCCCCAGTGGAAAATCAGTCATGAGTAATTACTGATGTACTAACACGTACTATTCGATCTAGATGATTCGTTCAAAATTCAACAGAAATCTGATTGAAAATCAATGCGACCGCTGCCCTGCTAGATTTGCAATGCTCGGTGTAGTGCTGATCTGAGGCCGTCAGTCACCGGAGTTCTTCCTGATTCTTGCACTATGAAAAGGTGTCGCCTGATGGCACGTTTGTTGGGTGAGGTGTTGGAGTAGCACTGCTGCAGCAGGATGTGCTCCTTAGCAACCAAGGGGCAGACTGCTGCAACGAGAAAGGGAATAGGAGTGCAGCTAAGGCTAGACAGGTACTGGTGGTAGGGGATTCAATTATTGGGCACACAGATAGGGTAATCTGTCGAAGAAACTGTGAATGCCGTACAGTCTGTTGCCTCCCGGGTGCTCGGGTTCGGCATGTAGCGGAAAGAATAAACAATTACTGGGTGGGGCTGGGGAAGACCTGTCATGGTACACCTTGGCACCAATGACAAAGTTAGTGGGAGATGGAAGGTCCTCAAAAATGATTTTCAGGTACTTGGAGATAAACTTAAAGCCAGGACCTCCAAGGTGGTGTTCTCTGAAATACTGCCAGTGCCACGTGCTACATCTGAGAGACAGAGGGAGCTGAGGGAGTTAAATAAGTGGCTGAGAAATTGGTGTAGGAAGGAGGAGTTTGGGTTCTTGGAGAACTAGGCAGACTTTGCAGTCGGCTACAGGTTCTACAGCAGGGATGGGCTGCACCTTAATGGGGAGGGTGCAGCTGCATTGGGGGAGAAGATGGCTAAACGGTTGGAGATTTTAAACTAGGATCTGGGGGGAGGCGGGAGGATAAAGTCTCAATACGTAGACAAGATAAGGTAAAAAGACAGTGGGAGCCTAACATTATGGGGGGTGGAGAGGGGGGTGGGGACAGTGTAAAGATTAAGGAGGTTGGTAAAACTTCAAGTAGCCCATTTCATGTAAACAAAATTGGTAAATGTGGTGGTAAAAATATAAAGTGCATGGTAACCAATGATCGGAGCCTTGCAAATAAAATAGACTAACTAGAGTTCATTCTGAATGACAAAGGCTATGACATTGTGGGAATAACCGAGACATGGATGGATGAAAGCCATGACTGGATAGCTAATTTAAAAGGATACAATGTGTTTAGGAAGGATAGAACAGGGAAAAAAGGTGGAGGGGTTTGTCTCTTTGTTAAGAATTCTTTTACAGCTGTCCTCAACCATGAGATGGAGGAAGATTGGGAAGATGTGGAGTCCGTTTGGGTAAATATTCATGGTGGAAATAAAAGTTGGCAATTGCGTATTGGGGTATGCTACAGACCACCTCATATTAATGAAGCTGCAGAACTGCGATTACTACAGCAGATTGAAAAAGCTGCAAGTAAAAATGAGGTCATAATTATGGGCGACTTCAACTTTCCAGACATTGACTGGAGTATTGAGGCTACCCATTCTGGTAAAAGCAGCAGATTTCTGTCAGCGCTACAGGACATTACTCAAAGAGATAGAGCGCTCACCACCCTTCCCGTGCAGTTACTTTGTATACAGCTAGCTGCCAGAAGGTGAAACCCAACGATTCCACTTCAAGCAATAAAGTTTTTAAATACAGCAGCGCATCCAATATTTTCCTTTCAGTGTTGTCACCTTTTCACAAACCTAGATGAGAGAGAAAGATATATGCATAGCGTATGATCCTTTTAGCACGAGTACACCCTGTGTTACCAAACACACTGTGCAAGGGATTTCTATCACCGCATGCAGGTTGGGGGTCACACTCCCCCCTTCGTTTCCCTGCTCACCAGAGGTAAACTTGAAATCAGGCACACCAGTAACCTCCAACAGTTTGCTCTATAAAACATAAGGACATCCGCCTCCTCATAGCGTAAAAACTTCTTTAATAAAGTTAAAATCCCATATACATATATGCGTACCAAAAAATAAAATCAATAAGGCGTATCTCACATAGCCGCATACCGCCCTCCAGGCTTCCTCGCTGTGGCGCCGGCTGCTTCCGTCTGTGTACTCTACCAAGCGTGCGTGTTCAGAGACTCCGCCCTACGCGTTTCGTCACTCTATGGGCGTGACTCATCAGGGGCCTGATAGAGTACACCGACGGAAGCAGCCGGCGCCACAGCGAGGAATATATATCTTTCTCTCTCATCTAGGTTTGTGAAAAGGTGACAACGCTGAAAGGAAAATATTGGATGCGCTGCTGTATTTAAAAACTTTAGCACTACAGGACAACTACTTGACTCAAATGGTAACGGAACCAACTAGGGGGAATGCGTTACTGGATCTGATCATTTCTAATAGACCAGATAATGTATCAAATGTGCAGGTTCAAGAACATTTGGGAAATAGTGATCACAACATGATAACGTTTGATCTGGTGACTTATGAAGCCACGGGGCAGCAGGACCACTACAACTATGAATTTTAGAAAAGCAAAGTTCAATCAAATTAGGCAGGCACTAAGTTTGGTGAACTGGGATAATGTACTACAAGGGGAGGACACTGAAGGGAAATGGCAAGCCTTTAAACTTATACTCAATCAATATTGTAGTATGTATATCCCATATGGAAACAAAATATCTAGGAATAAAAAAAGGCCTCTATGGATGAATAGGAAGGTTAGAGATAAAATTAAGAGGAAAAAGAATGCCTAGAAGGTCCGAAAAGAGGAGGGGACCGAGGCTGCACTAAGCAATTATAAGGAGTGCAATAAAAATTGTAAAAAAGAAATTAGGCTGGCAAAGATTGAAGCTGAAAATCAAATCGCTAGGGATATCAAATCTAACCCGAAAAAGTACATCAACTCTATAAAAAAAAAAAAAAACTCGACTGTATAGGACTCCTAAAGGATGAGGGTGGGAACTCAATGGTGGATGACCAAGGTAAGGCAGAGTTATTAAATGCTTTCTATGCTTCTGTCTTCACAAAGGAAACAGCACTGTTGCAAATTACAGAGGCAGAAGAGTCTCAATCTTCTAACTGTAATATTAAATACTTAACGCAGGAAGAAGTGAAGGCAAGACTAAATACATTAAAAATAGACAAGGCACCTGGCCCGGATGGTATGCATCCTCTGGTCCTAAGGGAATTAAGTTCAGTTATAGATAAACCCCTTTATCTTATCTTTTGTGACTCTCTTTCAACTAGCAGAGTCCCAGTGGATTGGCGTACAGCCCACGTTTTCCCATTATTTAAGAAGGGCAAAAAATCAGATCCAGGAAATTATAGACCTGTAAGCTTAACATCAGTTGTATGCAAACTATTGAGGGGTTACAAAGAGATACTATACATGACTTCATAGTAGAAAATAATCTAATTTATCAGCATCAACATGGGTTTACTAAAGACAGTTCCTGTTTGACTAACATGCTCAGCTTTTATGAGGTAGTGAATGCTAATATGGATATTGGGAATGCTGTAGATGTGATATACTTGGACGTTGCAAAGGCCTTCGGCACTGTTCCCCACGCAAGTCTGGTGCAAAAGTTGAGGATGCAAGGACTGGGGAAGAGTTTGTGTGCATGGATAGGGAACTGGCTAATGGACAGGAAACAGAGAGTTGTGGTCAATGGATCGTACTCAAAATGGGAGACTGTTAGCAGTGGGGTCCCACAGGGGTCTGTTCTGGGTCCAGTGCTCTTCAATTTATTTATTAATGACCTAGTAGATGCAGTAGTGAGCAATGTTGCTATTTTTGCAGATTATGCAAAATTGTGCAGAAATATCAACTCTCAGGAAGATAGTGTCATATTGCAACAGGATCTGGATAGGATGGCTATATGGGCACATACATGGCAGATGAAATTCAATGTTGAAAAATGTAAAGTCATGCATTTTGGTCGTACCAATGGTCTAGCACCATACAAAATAAATGGGATACAGTTGGGGACATCAAACTTGGAGAAGGACTTAGGAGTACTCATCGACAACAAGTTAAATAATCCTACTCAATGTCAAGCCGCTGCAGCTAAAGCTAACGAAATTTTGGGATGCATTAAAGGGAAATAAAAACTCCAGATGCTAGCATAATATTGCCCGTGTTTAACTCTCTAGTAAGGCCACATCTGGAATATGGAATTCAGTTCTGGGCACCACATTACAAAAAAGATATTTGCCGTTTTAGAGCAGGTGCAGAGACGAGCAACAAAATTGATACGTGGTCTGGAAGGTCTCACTTACCAAGAAAGGTTAGATAAACTGGGTTTATTTAGTCTAGAGAAAAGACGCCTTAGAGGGGATCTAATTAACATGTATAAATACATCAGAAGGCAATATAATAGCTTGGC